>NW_023270274.1:2778097-2973388 GCF_011800145.1 Mirounga leonina
AAGAAGAAGAAGAAGAAGAAGAAGAAGAAGAAGAAGAAGAAGAAGAAGAAGATAGCAGGAGGGGAAGGATGAAGGGGGGGAAATCAGAGGGGGAGATGAACCATGAGAGACGATGGACTCTGAAAAACAAACTGAGGGTTCTAGAGGGGAGGGGGTGGGAGGATGGGTTAGCCTGGTGATGGGTATTAAAGAGGGCACGTTCTGCATGGAGCACTGGGTGTTATGCACAAACAATGAATCATGGAACACTTCATCTAAAACTAATGATGTAATGTATGGGGATTAACATAACATAATAAAATTAAATTAAAAAAAGACTTCAAGAGACAGATAACTTATGAGGTGTTTGTAATGCAGAGTTTCGGCAGGAGCTCAGGGCCCTTCCTCTGTCCTCCGTGGCAGCTGTGTGGAAGAAGGTACCATCTCCCCAAGGGAGGCTGTGCAGAGGGCTTGAAGGCAGTTAGCCCCGTCTGTCCTAAAGAGAGGAATGGAGTTCCTCAGCCCCACGCAGGGCTCGTACTTCCGGTTTCACTTCCCACCACCGGATGGATGCTTCGGCTCATGAGGAGTGGAAAAGAGAATTAATTAATTATGCAGCAATTTCCAGCACTTCACTGGGAGAATCAACCGAAAATTGTCTACTGATGCTGATTAAGGATTCCATCTGTGAGGATGAGGGAAACAATTTGTGTGAGATATGAAGTTGCCAGAGACTTTTATGGGGATAAACGCCAGGTACTGTGAGTGTGCGAGTGTGTACATCTGTGTCTGAATATCAAGGCTGAGTGCAGATACATCGCTGGGAATCATGGTAATCAAGACAGAAATACCGCTTTTCTGGAACTTATCCCCGTACTCTTCCAGCTCTCCAAGTAAAATGTCCTTATTTCCTTGCTCACATTTATGGATTCCTTTACCCGTCCAATAAGCTTTCTTATGGAGATGAAAGACACTTAGCTCTATTCACTGAGAGGGTGTCAGTCCCATGGAATACACAGTAGCCCCTCCCTGAGGGAGAGCGCATCGATTCAAAACCCCTCAGTGCCTAAGTCACATAAACAACAGACCGAACATTTATTGGTGTCTTACCATGTGTTAGACATCGAGGTACATGTTTTTCCTACTTTAATTCAGTCATATTCGATTACACTCATTTTAGAAATTTGGAACCTGGAAAAGAGAGGGGTTAAGTGGGATTAATACTTGTGCATTTGCTCTCTGGCCAAAGCCTTCCTCTCTTGCCTACAAGAACACACGTTGGCTTTACTCCGATGCTCACGGGGACGGAGCACCTCGTGATGCACCCCATCCAGACACCAGATGACAAGGTTGAAGTACATATGTGGTTGTAGTGAGTCTAAATTCACGTGGCCAGAAAGGGACAGACCTGAAATTTGGCCCCAGATCTTTCAAGTCCAAGACAAGTTTTCCTTTCATACACCTATAACTGGTAGGTTCTGCTGAAAGACATAATTTAGATGCCAACATCGTCACAATTTCACTTAAGGTTTTTTTTTAAACCTTCCAAGGGGAATAATTTACTTCTACCAGCCTTCTGACTCCAGCTCACTGCCAAATTTATTTGATGAATGTTCAAAGGCATTTGATTGTAGTTTTTATTTTATTGAATGAGCTGCACACACACACGGGACAGAACTGGTCCACATGCCCTAGCTTAACCAGACTGCAAAACCAGCATCCAAACAGAAAATGGCACTTTCTTCTGTTCAGTTACAATCCCGATTATTATTTTTTTACATAAATAGAACTGTAGCTCGACGGCCAACAGATCAAAGGCAGAGCTGCATTAAGAAATAGGTTGTAGAGGCTGGCTGGCTTCTGACAGCTTTCAGCTGCTTTGATCAGACGCCTATCAGCACAAGCAGGCACCTTTTCTTGCCTTTTGTCTGAGTCAGGAAATGAGAGAGATGAGAGCTGCATTTTGGTCCTAATCCTAACCACTCTGCTTGACAGGAGATGAAAGGTACACCAATTACTCCTGGTAAGAGCTGACGACAGTATGCATTCATTATCCCAGTTATTATTACAAAGTACGTGGTATTCTTGGGTACCCAAGGAGAGGAAATATTTAGAGCAAGTGAACTCTCCACCAGCAATATTTGATAAGCTCCAGGAGAAGAACCCTCGTCAACGTGTTTTCAATGCAGCTTCACCAAGAAGATGAAATCGAACGAAGGCTCCCCATTCTCCCCGGCACCGATCTCCCAGGACAGCACCCAGCTGGGAATTGTGTGTGTGTGAAACTGTAAAATGAGAGAACACAGTGCTTTATGAGGCCATATCTAAGATGAGGGCTCTTTTCTCCCCAAATATTTTCTCAAGGGCAATTTATGTTATTGTTTTTGGGCATCAGTGGATGAGTCAGCATGTAAATAATGCATCTATTTTTTTTTAAAGATTTTATTTATTTATTTGAGACAGAGAGAATGAGAGAGAGAGAGCATGAGAGGGAGGAGGGTCAGAGGGAGAAGCAGACTCCCTGCCGAGCAGGGAGCCCAATGCAGGACTCGATCCCGGGACTCCAGGATCATGACCTGAGCCGAAGGCAGTCGCTTAACCAACTGAGCCACCCAGGCGCCCAATAATGCATCTATTTAATAAACTAATTTTCAGTTGTAACTATGAAAACTATGCATCACCAAACATATAATCTGTTTCCAAAGGTGTTGATCCAGTGGCCAGGGAGATTTAGATCTGTGTAATGTCTGAAATAAGAACTATAAATAGAGTAACATTTGCAACTGCTTTTCCCATAATAGTACGTACATGTGTGTTTGTGTGTGTGCATGTGTGAGCATGTGTGTATGCAGTGATGGGGATGATGGTTTTACATCTGGGCTCAGAGATCTATGGTCTATGCAACATATGTATGTTTTTGTAATCTTCATAGCAATGTTGAGACTTGGGTATTATAAGACCGCAAAAGGAGGCAAACTATGTCTCAGAAAGTTGTTGTAACCCATTCAAGTTCAACTGAAAAGTCATGACTTTTTGATTCCAGGTTTTTCTAATGTGTCTCCTTATTTTGTTGTGTTTGAGTCTCCTATTGTCATGAATTTATTTAGATATTTATGCCAGCTCATAATCTATTTTCAACCTGAATAATTTTTTCAATCTTCTAATCCTATGCTGTCTGCAAGACCAGATCATTTGTTACCTACTTTGTGCAAGTTGGTATTATTATTCTGGTGAAAATAACTCTGTCTACCTTACAAATATCCATAGGACAACTCACTCGTGATATGTAGTAGAGTTAGTCCTATGTATGTTTGATTTATGTATTAAGATCTGAGCTCCCAGAAGATATGGCCAAATCTTATTCTTCTCTGTATCTCTAGCTAGAACAGTGTCTGATAAAAAGAACAAAATTATTCAATAAATATTTAAATTCAACTGAATCTAATTACTAGAAAAGTAGTCATTATATTGCCTACAGGGCTCCGCAAGTGGTTCTTCTAAAATTCTTCTACTTTATTTTTTATTTTTTTATTATGTTATGTTAATCACCATACATTAAATCATTAGTTTTTGATGTGGTGATGCACGATCCATTGTTTTTGTATAACACCCAGTGCTCCATGCAGTACGTGCCCTCCTTAATACCCATCACCAGGCTAACCCATCCTCCCACCCCCCTCCCCTCTAGAGCCCTCAGTTTGTTTCTCAGAGTCCATCGTCTCTCATGGTTCATCTACCCCTCCGATTCCCCCCCCTTCATTTTTCCCTTCCTGCTATCTTCTTCTTCTTCTTTTTTTAACATATAATGTATTATTTGTTTCAGAGGTACAAGTCTGTGATTTAACAGTCTTACACAATTCACAGCGCTCACCATAGCACATACCCTCCCCAATGTCTACTCATAACATTTTCTGTTTAGGGCCAACCTTTTACCTGGAAAGAAGTTGTCGTTAATTCATTTTGGTAATTCATGAGTCCCAGAATCTTCCAACACTATCCAGCCTTTCCATGCATCCACAAGAAATCTTGCTTTTAGGAAATGACTTTTCCATAAGAAACACTAATCTAAAAAAATTTAGTCTAATAACTTCTCATAATTCAAAAAATAGCATTTAGGTAAAAAAAAAATAGTGGTTCTCCTTCTGGTAATGGTGAAATATTTTGTACAAAACGAAGCCTCAGATAACAATTTTAAACTCTGGAATAAAAATAAAAAAATATATAGACATAACTAATTGAAGGCATGGGAGATATTTCAATAGCAGATAGAACTGGAGGAGTGTTTCTTTTGAAAGAATTATACTGGAAGAAATGTTCTAGGGCAGGGAAAGGAGAATTCTGAAATCCGTGAGAAGAAGAACATTCAAATTCACCATCACTCAATGGAAATAGTGGTCCAACCTGAGGGCAGAGGCTGAAACTGGGAGGGACTTTTTAGTCTCCATCCATTAGAGTGGATGTATGGAAAGGCTGGATAGTGTTGGAAGATTGTGGGATTCATGAATTATTAAAAAAGTGAATATTGACCTTTTAAAAATTCTGTACTTTATTGCACTTAACTTGTTTTACTTTTCCTTTACTGTGAATTAGTAAAAATATACACAATACAAATATTGAGATGAAGCAAATGAGGAACTTTCTGGTACTGTAAGTTTTATATAATTAGGAATAGAGCAATGAAATTATTACATAATTTACATTTAACATGCCACTATTTCCATCTCTGAATTAATTCTCATGGAGCTAATCATGACATAATCAAGCATTATAGCAAAATATATGTACAGGAATACTGAAATGAACTCCATTCATTATCAACCCTCTATCCATATAATTATTTCAGCAAGTGAGAACTGCACTAAAAATGGATATCTTATGTATTACTTAACAATGAGTTGTTTTGGTAAATAAAGTTATTAAAGATTAAGTAAATAACGTGTGATCCCTTAAATGACACAAAATGATACTAAATATGGATATAGAACTTAAAATGATGAACTTTTGGTTTAAAACAAAAATTGAATTCATCACAAATGATGATCATCTCAAGATATAACCTTCTATAGATTGGCCTGGCCGTTTGAGTTTCTTTCTCATTGCTCATGTAAATAGCAACTAATACTTTTCAATAAATAGTTTGAAGTCTTTAAAAAAAATAATAACTTAAAATGATTTTCTAATATATTATTTCAATTAATATTTTCAAACAGCAATATGAGACAGGCATTATTTCCACGTACAATTAAGGCTTAGAAATGGATGTTCATATATATTAAGTAACATGTCCAAGTTCAGAATTTTTTATCGTAAAACCTGACCTCTCCTTCAATTACCCTGGAGCTAATTCATGTTTGTTTTTGTTGTTTTGTTTTTTGTATAATGCTTCACAGCTGCTTGTCTATTTCTATAGCATACATGTATATGTCCATACAAATACAGTTTAAAGTGTTATTGGTAACTCTACATAGTTGATTGTTGGAGCTATTATTACTGTGTAAATTGCTAAATACACCAATCCTTTCCCAAACAGCTCTGATTATGCACATTCTTTTACGGTGATTTTACCCTAAACTTAGCCAGCTGTATTGCATTCTGCTCTTCGGGAAGGTTAATTAGGGAGTGATTTATTGATGGCATTCAAAACTCTTTATGGCTAGGTCATGGCCTGTAATGTCTGACTGCTTGTCTACCAGGATATCACACCCCTTGTTTGCCTTGGAGCTATAAAAAGTCAAGCACAAGGCCTCTGTCTAATTTTACTTCCTTAGATTTGTCCTGACTCCATGTTGGTACTCGTTAAAATATTAAAATGCATATACGTAACAAGGAAAAAAGGCAGGAAGACGAGTAAATACTATCATAGTTATAAGTCTGAGTATTATGTTAATTAAAAAATGGTACTTTTAAAATTTGGTTCATACTTTAAAACATATTGTTTATTATTCTGGTCATTCTCCTTTTTTTTTCTCCCTGTAGAAAATAAATTACGTATTTATTCTGATTCCTTGGGTGAACAATTGCTCAATTCAACAAGTAAGGGATTTTAAAGTCCCTTAAAGAAGGGATAGGTGGAGAGGATCACACCAGATCTAAAACACCCAGCACAGATTATGGCATACGGTAAGAGCTCAGTAAATGGACAGAGTTTTAAATGAATTTTAAATGAACAGAGTTTTTGTGAAAATGAAAGATATAGTGTTTGTAAAAGTGTGTGTTTTTTTAAATTCCAGTATAGTTAGTATACAGTGTCATATTAATCTCAGGTGTACAATATAGCGATTCAACAATTCTATACATTACTCAGTGCTCATCAGAGAAGTGTGGTCTTTAATCCCCATCACCTATTTCCCCCCTCCCCCCACCCATGTCTCTCCAGTGACCATCTGTATGTTCTCTGTAGTAAGAATCTGTTTCTCGGTTTATCTCTTTTTTCCCTTTGTTCATTTGGTTTGTTTCCTAAATTCCACATATGAGCAAAATCATATGGTTTTTGTCTTTTTTCTAACTGACTTACTTCACTTAGCATTATACCTTCTAGATCCATCCATGTTGCAAACTGCAATATTTTCTTCTTTTTTATGGCTTCTTTACCCATTCATCTATTGATGGACACTTGGGCTGCTTCCATAATTTGGCTATTGTAAATACTGCTGCAATAAACATTGGTGTGCATGTATCTCTTTGAATTAGTAAATACCCAGTAGTGGAATTATTAGATTGTATGGTAGTTCTATTTTCAGTTTTTTGAGGACCCTCCCTCAGTGGCTGCACCAGTTTGCATTCTCACCTACAGTGCAAGAGGGCTCCTTTTTCTCCATATCTTCACCAACACTTGTTTCTTGGGTTTTGATCTTAGCCATTCTGACAGGTGTGAGGTGATATCTCATTGTACTTTTATTTTTTATTATGTTATGTTAATCACCATACATTACATCATTAGTTTTTGATGTAGTGTTCCATGATTCATTGTTTGCATATTACACCCAGTGCTCCACGCAGAACGTGCCCTCTTTAATACCCATCACCAGGCTAACCCATCCTCCCACCCCCCTCCCCTCTAGAACCCTCAGTTTGTTTCTCAGAGTCCATAGTCTCTCATGGTTCATCTCCCCCTCCGATTTCCCCCCCTCAATCTGCCCTTCCTGCTATCTTCTTCTTTTCTTCTTCTTTTTTTAACATACAATGTATTATTTGTTTCAGAGGTACAGGTCTGTGATTCAACAGTCTTACACAATTCACAGTGCTATCTGTATGTCTTATTTGGAGAAATGTCTGTTAGTGTTTTCTGCCCAGTTTTAATTGGATTATTTGTGGGGTTTTTTTTTTTTTTTTGGTGTTGTGTAAATTCTTTATATATTTTGGATCCTAACCCTTTATCAGATATGTCATTTGCAAATATCTTCTCCCATTCAGTAGGTTGTCTTTCAGTTCTGATGATTGTTTCCTTTGCTGTGCAGAAGTTTTATTTTGATGTAATCCCAATAGTTTATTTTTACTTTTATTTCCCTTGCCTCAGGTGACATATCTAGAAAAATGTTGCTACAGCTGATGTCACAGAGGTTATAGTCTGTGCTCTCTTCTAGGATTTGTATGATTCCAGGTCTCACATTTAGGTCTGCAATCCATTTTGAATTTATTTTTGTGTATGGCTTAAGAAAATGGTCCAGTTTCTTTTCTTTTTTTTTTTCTTTTGCATATAGCTCTCCAGTTTTCCCAGCCCATTTATTGAGAAGACTGTCTTTTCCCAAGGCATATTCTTGCCTCCTTTGTTGAAGATTAATTGGCCATATAATTGTGGGCTTATTTCTGGGTTTTCTATTCTATTCCATTGATCCTATTTTTGTGCCAGTACCATCCTGTCTTGATGGCTATAGCTTTGTAGTATATCTTGAAATCTGGGATTGTGATACCTCCAGTTGGCTCTTCTTTTATAAGATGGCTTTGGCTATTTGGGGTCTTTTGTAGCTCCATACAAATTTTAGGATTATTTGTTCTACTTCTGTGAAAAATGTTGCTGGTGTTTTGATAAGAATTGCATTAAAACTACAGATTGCTTTGGGTAGTATGGACATTTTGACAATATTTGCTTTTCCAATCCATGAACATGGAATATCTTTCCATTTGTGTTCTATTTCTTTCATCAATGTTTTAGTTTTCAAACTACAGGTCTTTCACTTCTTTGGTTAGGTTCATTCATAGGTATCTTATTATTTTTGGTGTAATTGTAAGCGGGATTATTTTCTTAATTTCTCTTTCTGTGGATTCATTATTAGTGTACAGAAATGCAACAGATTCTGTATATTGATTTTGTATACTATGATCTTACTAAATTTATTTATCAGTTCTAGTAGTTTTTTGGTGGAGTTTTTGGGGTTTTCTATATATGGTATCATGTTATCTGCAAATAGGAAAGTTTTACTTCTTCCTTACCAGTTTGGATGCCTTTTATTTCTTTTTGTTTGATTGCTGTGGCTAGGACTTCCAGGACTATGTTGAATAAAAGTGGTGAGAGTGGACATCCTTGTCATGATCCTGATCTTAGAGGAAAGCCCTCAGTTTTTCACCATTGAGTATGATGTTAACTGTGAGTTTTTCATATATGACCCTTATTGTTGAAATATGTTCCCTGTAATATGTTCCCTCCCATATATTTTCATATATGACCATATGTTGAAATATGTTCCCTGTAAACCTACATTGTTGAGGTATTTTATCATGAATTGATGTTGTACTTTATCAAATGCTTTGTCTGCATCTATTGAAATGACCACTTGGTTTTTATTCTTTTTCTTGTTGATGTGATGTATCACGTTGATTGATTTGTGACTACTGAACCACCCTTGCATCCCAGGAATAAATGCCACTTAATTGTGATGAATGACTCTTTTTAATGTGTTGTTGGACTCAGTTCGTTAATATTTTGTTGAGAATTTTTGTATCTCTGTTCAGGAGAGATGCTGGCCTGCAGTTCTCTTTTTTATAGTATCTTTCGTTGGCTTTTGTATCAGGGTAATGCTGGCCTCACAGAATGAACTCAGAAACTTTCCTTCCTTTTCTAGTGTTTGGAATAGTTTGAGAAGAATAGGAGTGAGGGTGCAATTAGCAAGCTAGGTGGAGAGTGTTGTGCTATGCTCGTTCCTACCGCTGTCCACATGTCTAGGCTGGGGGTGGCAGAGGGAAAAGGCACCTGCCAGCTTCTTTATTTCTGGAGAAGTCTCCTAAAGATCTGCCCCTCCAGCATGCTCTGAGATTAGTAAACAAATCTCCGTCCCATATACCTTAGGCATTTTTTAAACTGCTGCTTCTGTGCTGTATGTCTACAGGGCTATTTGTTGTGCTGTCCTTTAAGGGCAGGAAATCTGTTTCTTCTTAGCCTTCTGGCTCTCCCAGGGCTGAGCCCACTGATTTGTAAAGTTCTAGGTGTTAAGTCCCACTGACTATAGAACTCGTGAAATTAAACTTCTCTGGTTTCCAAAGCCAAAAGTTATGGGGATCTGTCTTTCCCTGTGGGTTCCCCAGGCCTGGGGTTCCTGGTCTGCGGGGTCTGTTTCTTTCCTCTTTTTGTACCCACAGTGTCCTTCCCTCCTGTGAACAGTTCCATGGTCTGTTTAGCACCTGACCATGTCTCTGCCTTTTCCATATCCTCTGATGTGGACTCTTTTGTACACTTAGCTGTGGAGGGTCTCTTCTGCCAGCCTTCAGGTCATCTTTCTGGGCTATTTACGCTGAGGTGGGTGTTTTCTAGTTTGTATACATGGGAGGATGTCAGCTTAGGATCCTCCTAAGAAATCTGTATTCTGGTAACTCTCTTAAATGACTCTCTGAAATTGTCTTGTTTGTTAATGATTCTAAGAAATATGAAGTTAAACTATAGAAGAAAAGCAGAAAAAGATATGTACATTTTACAGTTAGTATGTAAAAGCATGTATCTATGTTACGTACGTATTGGAGAGAAATAGAAAAATGAAATCACTATGTCAAGGTAGTGAGAATGTGTTTTCACAAAATATTTAAAATTGATAACAGAAAATATTTTCATAAATTTGAATTTTAGGATGAAAGTTTAAATTGTGGCCTCTTGATTTACTTGTTTGAAAATTACATTGACATTTCCTTATGTTTACAATAATGTGTGACTATTAATTGCCAATTAAAATTTCTGCAAAAGTTTGAAGATCAGCATTTCACTCATTTCCACATATTCCTTATAAATAGGACGAGAAAGACATTGGCTGTTCTTATTGATAAAACCGGAGTTTTTCCAGAAATACTGGAGTATTTTAGTCTATACAGATTTGGTTGTTCGGGCATAGAGAAAACACATCTTTTCTTCCCCATTTTGGTGTTTATCAACTGCTTTTAAAGTTATGTAAAGCATTCATGGGGCTTGCTGTATGTCAGTGGCCTTGCATTTAACGCCCACAGTTAAACTAAGTTAGGCATTACTAGCCCAGTCTTATCAGTGAGGGACTTCAGGATGAGAACTACTCTTGACAATAAGAGTTGTGCCAAGCAGTTGTGTCTGAACACAAAATGCACACGTTAGTTTAATTGTTGAATGAGCCCATGAGGGATAAGTGTAGGAGTGGCACTGTGCCTTGTCCTCCCCCAACATTTTCACCTGGCTGTAGAGTTTTCCCCTCTTTCTGTCACCACCTTGGTTTTACTCTCATTTCCTCTGAAGGTCCTCTGCAGATGTTCAGATATGATCTGGTGTTCTCAGTCACTTGGCAGTTGGCTTTTATCCTGACCATATTGTAGGCTCCATGTCATGGTCACCTCTCCTCTGAGTCTTTTCTCATCTTTTCTTCAATGCTGGCATCCACTTGTCATTCTGTCTGTACTGTCTTCAGTCCAGTTCTCAAAGTTGCATTAGTGATCTGGTCAGTCACTTGTGCTGTTGAATGTTGACTTTGAGTTCCAGGACATAAATATATGGGCTTTGCTCTGTGAGTATTGCTATCACAATCAGGGTGTGATAACTTTGGTAGGAACAGTTCGGGTTGACTGCTACCATTTGGGAAGGATCTGTGGTGGAACATGTAATTTTACTATGGGTTCTTCTTTCGGCGAACTACCTCAGTTGTGGGTGCATGGACTTTGCAAGTGGATGCTGAGCCGGCCAGTCCCAAATATATTCTGCTATCAGTGCCAACAGCTGGATCCAACTTCATGGGCACCGAATGCTAGGCCCTGTGCCATGTGTCCTGCATATATTATGTCCAGTCTTAGTAAAAAGTCTTAAAATAAGCGTTATACCCACAAGCAACTCATGACCTAGCTGCAGGGAAACAATCACATTCAACTTCAAGGGTCCAAACCCTGTGATCTTTGCAGCATTCTAGAAGATTAGCAAGTGTGGTCTGCTGATCAAGAGACACACATGACTCCATAGTCCCTCACTGTGCAGATTTCCTTATGGCCTCTGCCTGGTTGGTCCAGGCTGTGACCCACATCTGTGTCCAGAACCACCAGTCAAAACCTTCACGTACCTAGTGCTGGGGCACTTGAGCACTTGGCCTACCTTATCTCCTCGAGCTTAGAGACAACCTGTGAGGCAGCGGTGGCATCCCTATCCACCTAGAAATAGAAGAACCAGAGTCTGGCTCCCTCACACCCAGCTGACTCCTCCACGCGTGTCCTTGGCCATCATTATCTCTGTCTCGGAGCTCCAGCTCAAGACAGCTTATTTCCTGACCCCTAGCCTTACCCTTACTTCAAATTCTTGGAGATCCTAAACCAAGGACTCTGATCACCTGGAAGTAGAGGGTTACTTCCTAATGGGATGTAACGCCTGTGCTTCTGAGGTCCCAACAAAACTTAGTACAAAATGAGTTGTATCCTTGAAGTCGCATATCACCTCCAGCTCCTAAGTCTGCACTTCGCAATGAAAGAAAGTACTTTCTCTAAAAGCTGAGTCCATGTTTGTGATATCCATTTTTTAAAACATTTTCCTCAAACATTAGAAGAAGATCACCTTATTTTGGGGAATGATAAAAATGCTAGGATCATTCACATTTGTTAATTTGCATTTTGATCACTGAGTACTTACAAATTTAACAATGAATGTTTAAGAATAATTAGGTCATGCTAATGAATAGAAATAATAATTAAAATAAGTAAGAAATTTGTGGCAAAACTGTTTTTTTTTTTTTTTTTTTTTTTTTGCCATGGTGGAAAAATGATAAATTTAGCAAGCAAGCAAACCCACTTCAGATCTGTCTCTTATTTTGGTCTTGGTTTCTATTTTCCTCATAAATAGAATTTTGTATTTGGTAATATTGTGTTATATTTAAAAATTATAAATGCCATGTTATATTTAAGTACCCTGCTTCATAACGCACATATATGTAGTATGTATTATTTGATAGATGTCAAATATTTCACTTAAGAAATGATGCAGCATTATAATATTTTATTATCTTCAACTGACCACTGTGGAATATACCTGTGCAAATAATGTCAGGTAGGAGGAGGGTTTGGTGTTGATGCTCATGCAGGCTGCTGAATCTGACACTCTGTGAGCCAGTTTTTATTTTTTACTTTAGCACTTTCAAATGTTAGGAAGGAGCATGTATATCAGAGGGCAGAGAGTGGGATAAAGTGAAAATGTAGAGTTAGAGAAAAAAAAAAAACATTTTCTTTAACTCCAGAATTACTAGTAGACATTATGGACATTTTTTCGTTAACTGGTATTTCAGAGGTAGCATCCTATTAACATTCTTAGGTTTGATTGAGTAGTTCTAGCAGATCATTGTCAAGATTGATCACCTAACACTATAGCAACTAGTCCCTATGAATAAAAGATGACCAAGTGAGTGAAGAAGAGAAGAGCTCAAATTATGGCAATCAAATTTCTGCAGTGATAAATTTCATACTTCATTATTACATCATCAGAAAATACCTAGTCTACATTATTTTTAAAGAAACTGAAATCAAAGGGTGTTGGAAGAAAATGACTGGGGTTTACGGACTTGTCAGATGTGTGATTGTGAGGAGGTCTGTCATCGTTGCTGGGAGAGGAAGGGTAAAGTTTTCCAAGAAGAACTGAGCAACCGTCTTTAGCACCTGTTATCTGGTCCCTTCATTCTGGGGCGATGCCACGCTACCTTGCAATCTAAGATAAGAGTTTTGTCTGGTTAGCTGTGCCTCCCTCGATATACTCTAAAGCTCTTGAGTATAAGCACAATTTTATACATTGCCTTTTATCCCTCTCACAGTATCCAGATATACTGATGGGTCTGCCTAGATGTTTACTGAATAAGTGTCAAACAATTAGAAAAATATTTGGGGGGATACCAACAAGAAAATATACAGACCATTTCAAATGTCTCTAAAAATTAACCAAAACTGCTTTGGCACATTCCTTTTCTTGGGGAAATATTCATCCCAGTGACAATTTATTCTTTAATTGGGCCTCTCCTAGGGGACTGATCCAAGGACACATGTTAATATAGCGTATTTCTTAGGGCATCACTAGGTGTTACTCCAGTATTATCAGATGCTTGTTTTTAGTAGCAAACAATTATGGGAAATTACTTTAATTAACTCAACATTAGCACTTAACACATTAGTGAAATGAATACATTAGAATGAGGACTGCCTAGTCCTACCTATTTATATATTTTAAAATGTTATTTAATCCTTGCAGATGTCTTCACATAGAGGGTCAGTTAATTACTCAAGACATGGATCCCCGATGCTCAGAGTAAATCTGACACGCATTTGTTACTTAGTCATTATTATCACTTCTGATCAGCTTTCCTGCTTCTGTGCATTAGTATTTGCAATTAAGAATCTTTCAATGTTTAAGATTCGTAAGGCTCAGTCTTAAAACCATGGCCTCTGCTTACATCTCTCTCAGCGGGATCTCCTCCTTCTTCTCGGCTCCTGACTCTTTCACACATAGACCATGCATGCCCCAGATAGCACTCAGCATATAAAGAACTATATGCAATCCTCTGAGACGCTCTGCACATTAGCCCCCATGCCACTTCCTATGTTGGGCCCTGTCCCTTCTTTCTTGGAAAAGTGACCCAACACAGTCTGTTCCCAAACTTGGACCAGGTGTCCCTCCAATAGGAATGCTTTCTTATAACCCCCCTAATTTTATCTCTGCTCCTACCAACTTCCCACCCCACAGACATATCGTCCAATGTTGGCTGAGCAATCTCTTCCTATTGCTGTACCGCCACCTTGTGAATCAGGATACTTATCAAGCTGTATTGCAGTTGACTATCTGCCTCCCTAGATGAGAGACTTCAAAAGATAAGAGTCTGGGAATTTTATCTTTTTACACTTAGAACAGGATTCGTATATAGGAGGTACTCAGAATACTTGTGGATTGTTCATAATAATCTTGTGATTATACATTTATTCCTTTTTCTAATCACAGCTTTCAATTGTGCCATATTGTATGGGTTTTTCTGATATTGTAGTTATAATGAGGCAGGATCTCTGAACCCAGGTTCATTTCTGAAGACTAAAAATTTAATCTCTGCCTGATTTTACCTTATACTCCAGTGTAGGCATTGCTGTCACCTCAGCAGCCTGGAGGTGGAGGAGGGGTAACTCACTTTGAGACACTACCTCGTCTTCCCTAGCAATGCCAACATTTGAAGGAAAGGGGAAGAGGGGATGAGATACCTCTTTACGCGTCTAGCCAAATATTGGGAAAGGAATGAATCAGATACAGCCCTTGTTCTGTATGGCCTCTGGTGAGTGCTGATTTCTGTGTGGGTGATGTGTGGCTTCTTGTGGGGATCGATATCTTCATGTTGGTCACATCCATCACCTAGGACTGTCTCAGGTATGAAGTTAGATCACTCATTGGCCTCACTCCTGGTGCACACTCCCATCTTCTTTTCAGACATGGGGATTGTATTTGCTGGGCCCTATATCTTGCCCCTCCATTAATCTCGATGGGTTTTCCTGTGGAAGCAAAAAACAAAAATTCAGGACCCCCTTCAACACTCTCCAAAGGCTTCAGGGGACAAGAATGAAGAGAGGGTGACCCCATCTTTTGCTCAGAGACACTTGACGATGATCCTTACTGCATGAGCATCTCCGCCTTTGTAGGCTGTGAATCACAAGCAAAGACTTGTCCCTATACTTGCACCCACCTCCTATCTCCAGGGAATATGTGCTCACCTCTTCTGAGAACTCTGGCTGCCCTTCCCCCAGTCATTAAGAATGAGTCTCTCTGGGTCCTTCTCCTTTGGCTTTGAAGAGAAGAAAAGCAGCTTCACACTTTCCCAGCATGGGGTCCAATAATTCCCACTGAGGCAGATGACTGTGGACCTCTCCTACCCCAGTGTCCTACACAGCTTGAACATGATGTTAAGCTCCATGGCAGCACTCATAAAAAATTTGGAGTTACTCCTTGGCATCTTTTTTCTCTTTCTTTTGTATCTTTAGCACAACACATGGACAAGAACAGTCCCACTCATCATCCTGTTAAAGGCTGAATGGGTGAGTGAATGGATGAATATATGACCAGCTCTTACTTCCAGTACAGCTTAATCTGTATTGCGATTGTCTTTTCTTCAAATTAAGTTATGTTATCTGCAATGTAGCATTTCAGCAGATCTCTGGTTTAAGTTAGACATTAGACCCTTGTTATACAATAACTAAGTGTCCTCAGAGATAGAAGAGATGCCTAATATGTAACCCATCTTCCCCCAAAAGATTGAAAGCTGGGGAAAATAGGACCCCCACCCTACCTATCTCCTCCATTTCTCGTCACTGCCAGTAATAAAGTTGAACACATAGCTTTCTCAACATGTGTTTTGAGAATAAAGCCAAGGATTTCATTGGACCCCTTGTGTTAATTCGATTCAATATCCTTGTGCCTATGTGGAAAGATTCAAAATTGTATTCATTTTTATAGATGATGATGTGGAAATGACATAAAAGTGATTAATAGGATTGACTAATATGTATCCTACTTTAAAAATTTGTACTTAAGTTTTATAAAACAAGGTCTTTGAGTTCTCTCATCTCAAGAATGCAATCATGAGTAAGGTAACAGATTGTTTGTCACAATTATCTCACAGTTTATTGAGAAAGAATGAATTTGTTAATAATGTCAAAAGTAGCTTAGCGTTTATCAGTCCCTATCAATCTAAACTTTAATTGCTACCAGGCCCTCAAAAGGTAGGGGCTATGTAACTTCCATTGCTGTAACTCCCATTGCTTAGCGCAGAGTAAACGTGAGTAGAATTTAACAGAGCAAAAGAGGCAGGCTGGGTACCATTGCATTCTCTGATACAGATGTAGAGAAATTACTTGGAGCATGAATAAAAGCAGTAAAATCCAGCTTCAACTCTTGATGTTGCTTTTCTTCCAAAGAGAAAGACCATCACTGCCATTGATTTAATGACAAGGACAGGACAGGCAGCGCATATGCAGAGTTACGACAGGGACACTAGTGATCCAGGCTGAGTTCCTGTCAGCAAAATACCCGGAAATGAACTGGAAGAGGCTGTCATGTACTTAAGAAGGGGGAGATGGGCCAAGAGACGTGTAGGCTAGGAAACAGTTAGTTCAGGTAAGAGGTTTCCAGTAAGAACACCAGTGGGAGTGACGACCTCAAGTTTGCATTCAGAGAGAATGTGGCAACGGGTCAGTTTGGAATATAAATTTTCCTCTGCTGCACATAAATTTAGTAAAATGGTTTAATATATGACTAGTAATGAAGCTAATTCTTACAAATGAAGAACGAGTGTTGATTGATAATGTATTTGTCTTCAAGGGACAGAAAATACAACCCAGCATGGCTTAAATAAAAATAAGTTTATATTTCTCACAAAGTGAGGATGCTGGAGGTATGCAGACAGCGACCAGGTTTGTGATTGCAGAATAAGCGTCTTTTCAATTCTCTTAACCTTTCTGTCATGATTAGAAAATGTGGTAGCTGATCCTGATGCCATGTTAAAATTCAACCTGGGAAGAAGAGAAGGGGAAGGAAATGATTTGTCTATTTTGTTGATTTAGTTAGCAAATCAAAGCGGTGACCCTATGTCCATCACTGCCACTAAATATCCCCTTTATGGGCGTCACTAGGCACAGAGATGGAGCTGAGGGAATGCAACTCAGCTTTCACCGCACTTGTGTTTGGGACCCCAGAAACAAGGGGGCTGGGATGCCCTTGGGTCAACCAGCCAATAGTCTGCACTGTGCGTATAAGGTTTTCGTTACTAAGCCACTGGGGGGCTGGCTTGAGCACATAGTTCAGTTTGATCCTTAGAAGAGAGGATAAAAATTAGTGTTGTTATTCATTAAATACAATTTTAATTTTGAAAAATTCTATGTATTTGAAGAAGCACTAGAATATTACTCTCCCAAATGCTAATGTCCTGAATAAACACATTTTAATTATGATTATTAAACATGCACGAAATGAATAAACACATATGTTATTATTAGATAGAAGAGTTCTGAGAAAAAGAATTTCAGACCCAGACTAACAACATCCTTCCATCGTCATGTGCTCCGCTGAGCTAGGTTCTGCGGGGAGATTTCATTTCTCTTGCCAGGAATGCCTGTCTTCTTCCTTCCCACCCAGAGAAGATTATTCTTCATCTGAATCACAGAAATACCTAACAAGATGATTGTATTTTTATTATTCTAGAGCACATCATGTTCTACAGAATTCTTCTGAATAGGTAGGGATGGGCCTGGATTAATAATCGACTATGCAGATTACTGGGTGCAAACAGGACACTATCCTCATGGGACTGAGTGAATGGACGATGATTGAATGAGCGAGTGAGCAAAAGTCAAACCCTGCTCATTGAAATTTTCTGTTTCAAGTGATCTAGAAGATTTGGTCACGCGTGGTTTACACACAAACGACAACGATCTTACAGGAGCAGAGAGTGACTGACGAGTGCATGGGTGTTTGTTGGTGGGGATGTGGTCCCTGTGTAATTACAGTGCCTTTCTTCTGTACTGGAATCTCACATAACCCTGCCTGGGATCCTGCATTAGAAAATACACAGCTTCTTTTTGTTTCCTTACTTTAAACGTGTGTGTGTTTAGTTGGGGTGCCCTACTCTGATATTTCTCTCACAAATGCAATGAACAGTGATTAATCTCTCTGGATTTAGTGCAGGAAACATCTCCATAGGCAGAGACAGAAAAGCAATTCAGACAAGACACAGAAATTGTTCTCTACACCAAGCCGAACCGCAATGCAGTTTCAGTATAGACCAAACCCAGTGTCACCAAGTGTTTACCTGTCTGAGATGCACACGGACAAATCTGTTGGAAGGACAGAAGTCAGCAGATTTCTGTAGCGTGCCATTTGCTCTCTGACGGTCCAACGTCAAAGTATGAAAAATACCTAGTGAACTTAGGGTAAGAAAAATTACATTTCAGTCTCATTAGTCTGAAGTAGTTACGCCTTCAATCACCCACCTACAGAGTACACAATGTGGTCAGGAAGATAATTAGGATAATTCTCAATCAACTTTTCTCCCTTAAAATCGCCCGAGGAAGTCATTTTTCCCCCACTTATCTATCTTTCTAATTTTTCTCCCCCTTGAGATAAGTGTGACAAGATGGACTAATGAACAGGAGAATCCAAGAGTCATTTATTGCCTCCAGTCTCTGGACTGATGTAAGAAAGGAGAAATAAACTTTATTTAAAAGTTAATAAAAATGTCTAAACAGGCTCAGATCTTTTTGTGCAACTGGGTAAATTCTAAGTAGATTAGTTTATGCATTACTCTGGCACATTACTTACGGGGGAAGAAAACAGTCAGACACAGAAGCCTTGGCTCCTACCTGCGCCTACGGGATTAACACCAGCAGTAAATAACAGTTTTATGTGACCTATTTGCCAGCAGGTAATCTTCATTTGCTGTGCAAGACTATTTAACATATTCTCATTCATATCCCTAATTTTCCCCAGCTTCCCTCTAGAGAGTCCGTGGCTCCTCATTAGTCCTGGAAAGACTGAGGCCAGAGACATACTTGTCCCCTGAAGGAGAGCGCTATTACCTTGCCATCATAGTCTCTGGTTGGCTGTCTCGTGTCAAGAGTCCTCTGCTTCCATGCCACCCTTAAAACATTTCTCTTAAACTCAAGTCTCCTAAGCCCTCAAATACCATTACCACATCACTCCTGCCCTCGTAGAAATTGCTTTATAAACTAATGAGCACACCAGAAATGATAGGAATGTTACTACTCTGTATATTCTAGTTATTCATGGTTATGAAATCATCATTGATTGACCCCTTACTTTTTGCCAGACATCAGATACCGGCTGTCTCCTTTGCTCTTCACATGTGAATGAGGTCAGGCTCATACCCCATACTTCACAGATGAAAAACTGAGGCTTAGAGAATTGAATTGAATTGCCAGCTAGGAAAAGGAAAAAACTGGATTTTATTTCCGACTTGTGCCCAAAGGGTGTCCATTCCCAAAGTCGATTCTAAATACAGAAATTTATGGTAAAAATGTTCTTAAAGGGGGGGTGCCTGGGTGGCTCAGTCGTTATGCGTCTGTCTTCCGCTCAGGTCATGGTCCCAGGGTCCTGGGATCGAGCCCCGCATCGGGCTCCCTGCTCAGCGGAAGCCTGCTTCTCCCTCTCCCACTCCCCCTGCTTATGTTCCCTCTCTCGCTGTCTCTCTCTCTGTCAAAAAATAAATAAAATCTTTTAGAAGAGTGTTCTTATAGGAATACGCATAACCTAAATATAGAACATATTAGAGTTTGACATCTTACCATTTGCCCACAGCCTAGTGAGGCAAAAACAAACAAACAAACAAACAAACAAACAAAAAACCTGGCTCTAAATTTCAGGTTGCTCATCTTCTGTTTTTATGTCTGAAGGGACTAGGGGCTTCATTGGCTAATTCTATCAATCTTCCACGAGTGAGCGCAGACTGATGTTTAGGCCGAGGAGCAGCATCCTTGCATACGCACTTCCTGGCCAGGGTGTAGACGTCCAGGGCTCCTGGGCTCCCTGGGAATGAGCCTCCTGTGCCGTGGCCACAGGACCCAGTGGGGCGAGAGTGGCATCGGGACTTCCACACAGAGCCAGCGTGAGTCCTGCCTCTGGGTTTACTCAACCCCTTCCCTGACCTTGAAACGGATTTGGAAAGCTCTGCTGTTCACTGAAGCAAGAGAGGACACACCAGCTACTTGACTGTGATGGCGGAACCCAGACGCTCCTACAGAAACACTATTTCCCGTGTGGTATGGTTTACGGAGGTCTGTCTCCAGTATTTGGCCTGCCCTGGGTGCTCAGCTTTTCTGTTAGTGGACCTCTGAATTTGTGACCCTAGTTTAAGAAGAAAAGAAAAGAAGAGAAAAGAAAACAAAGGAAAAAAAAGAAAAAGAAAGATTTTTTTGTTCCTTTCTTTGTTTTCTGGATGGATGGCTTTAATTTGCTCTGTGGGAATGTGGGAAAACAATTCCAGGACGGTAATAGTCCATGGGTTCCATATCTATCCATGCAGTGGTTTGGACCAATATATATATATATATATATTAATCAGTCAGAATTCCCCACTGCAACAATGAAACCTCTCTGTCTACTTCAAGCAAAAGAGACATCACGTGTGCAGAATTGCTGGCTCCATGCTGAGCTTCGGAGGAAGGTCATCCCCACGCCCCCAACACACAGCAGACGGCCTCACTGCTGTGGCTGAAGACAGAATGCTGGAGCGCTCCCTTCCTGCAACCATGACATCTATAATACTAGCCGCATCTACGGTACTTCTGCATCAGGAACTTGCAAGTGCCTCCCGCTCGGAATCCACCTCTCAGCAGCCCTGCCTCTAACGCTGATCTGCTGATCAGACAAGGTAGACACTTCCCCAAACGATTCCCTGAGTGGGATGAGCACAGATCCAATTCTCTAGCCCATGTGCTTGGGATGTTTGATGATGATGATGATGATGATCTTATTTTTTGTCTTCCCAGGAGCTTCTGATCATTATTCAGATTTGGATCCACTGTACAAGGGAGGCCCTCGAGGTTCTTTGCCGCAATGGAAATAGTTCTGGTTCTGTAAGAAAAATGAAGAGCAAACACCGCTCTCCAGGCCATGACTCCTGGGAAGCAGAACCCGTGTTAGAGTCCATTTTTCAAAGCAAAAGACCTCTGAAGCATTCAAACTGGAACAGGAACCCAGGTAGCAATCACAGCAGAGCCCCTGCTGCTCCACTTTCCACAAAGCTGGAAATGCATACTTAAAACACAGTAAGGACCAGTCAGGCGTGAAGGCACCTGCAGGAATCCGAAACGCGTGAGCCGAGTTCTGATTTCCCACTCACAGAACCTTCCCTCCGGGATGTCTCCATTCCGGGATGTGCATGAATTGGACCCAAGATTGAGAGATGAAGGCATGTTTTAATAGAAAGTAAAATGAGAAAGTAAAAGGAATTTTTCTGCCACAACTATTTTAGATGTGACACTTCTCTGTTGGGCAAACGTTCCCTGAGTGCGTGAATGGAAGAAGCTCGTGCCCCCCAGTCCCACACTCTCTCTGCTTCCTTTGCTGAGCCGAATGTCTTTATGAACCCACAGTGAACAAAATATTAGTTTTACCATAGTTTGAGATAAGGAAGAGTTGACAGAAAAATAACTGTATTCACACTGGCATTTTTTTTACTTTACTTTGCCTCCCACACTTGTTAAAATAGTGGAAGCTGAAGGTAAGAACATTTGGAAAACACAAAAAAAGCTTTAGAGATAATAATACAAATCACTGAGAAAAAAAAAGTGTCACACAGATCTCTTCACCTGGAATCAAGACAATCGACATTTTGGTAAATGTCTCTCTTTTTTTATTATGTGTGATCATATATGTGTGTGGTAAAGTACTATATAATTAGCATTGTATTATAATTATTTTCCATGTCATTAAATATTTTTTCATCAACATTTTGAGGAATCGTATTATTTCTTTATATAGATAGATTACAGTTAGTGAAGCCACTTACATTATACCTTTTTGAGGTTTCCAGTTTGGGAAAATATGCATATCATTTCTAAATGTTTGCATACAGATCATTACTTTAGCAATGGATTTACAGGGGCAAATATTTGGATATTTTAAAAATTCCTAGTAATCATTGTCACATAAGATTCAGAAAAAGGTGTAATAATATAGCTCCAACAGAAACAACGTAATCCAAAAGCTTGCCATCTCATCGTCAGGATGATTTCATTGATTTAAAACTTAACTAAAGGGGCTCCTGGGTGGCTCAGTCGGTTAAGCGTCTGCCTTTGGCTCAGTTCATGATCCCAGGGTCCTGGGATCGAGCCCCGCATCGGGCTCCCTGCTTCTTCCTCTCCCCCTCCCCCTGCTCTCTCTCTCTCTCAAGTAAATAAAAGTAAAAAAAAATAAATAAAACTGAACTAGATAAAGGAACGTATTGCTTCGTATCAATTTGTATTGATATGATCATTAGCATTGTTTTTTTGTTTATTTTCAAACACTATTGATTTCTTTCTTAAATACCTATTGATACTATTTTGTCATTCTGTTGTGTTTTATTTATCTTGTGTTTATATTCATCATATATTAACTTTATAGTGATGATCTACTAATTAATTTATTACTTGACGTTGTAGCAATATATTTGCCTGTTGATTTGGAAATCTAAACTTGATTTTTGGAACTGTGATAACTTGTGATATATTCTCTTGATTTTAGACTCAGCGAGCTGTCCTGCTCTACCCACACACATTTCAGAGAAAAAGATGAAATGTTACACATGTACCTAGAAGTATGCGCACATGCATTTTAAAAGCACAGTATTACAGCTTCACGTGCTCGTGCTGAGCTTAGGGAACAGAAAGATGTTGGCACCAGGAGTGGAGTCCATCCATCACCTGCCCCCCTCTGCTTAGGAGTCTCTTGATATTATATTGGTTAAAAAGTGCCTCTATCCCAAAATAATATATTATTCGATTTTGCCAGTTTAAAAAATTATATATATGAATACTTTGCACAGCGCTGCATGAACTCTTTACAATCAACGTGATACTTTTTAGTTTCACTTATGTTTATGCGTACAGCTGTGGAATATTTATTCTCACGCTAAATACATTATTTTGCAGCTAATGATCTAGTCTACTGGTGATGAATATTTAATTTTCTTCCAATACTTTTCTACTATCAAACACCTTGCCATAAACATGGTATCAGTCAAGATCCAGTTGGGATAACTGTGAAAACCGAATACAATGAATCATTAACTAGTAGAGTGTTCTTCACTCTGAAAATGAGTAGTAGGGGATGGAGAGGGAGAGGGAGAAAAAGGAGAATGGGCTGAGGCACAACATCCTGGAGAAGGCAATGCTGCCCTGAGGAAGAAGATACTTGCTGCATGAGATGGGTAGAGCTGGCCCGTCACCCTGGGATGGGGGGATTCACTGGAGGGTTCGGGGTGCAGCTGGCCCATGAAGGACACAGAGGTGAGTGCTCCTGGGGCTCTTGCATGCTGACCTGCTGGAGGCAGTAAAAACAGCACAACAGAGCCAGAAAAGGAAGCCGTTTCCCATTACAGTCCTGCAGTGACCTTCCAGTCCTCTCTAAGGACAGAGCCCAACCTCTAGCCGGGTAGCAAAGGAGAGCTGTTGGCAGGACCCGTCCCTATTAACACACAGCAAGGCAAGGAAGCCTGCTGAGGACCTGTGTGGCAATGGTGGGAATGACCCACTGTGGACACAAGTCCCCTCATGCTCATCTTCAGGAGCTGGAATTTTCCGGGGCACGTGCCCAGGAGTGGAAGCCAATGCCTGTGCATTTCATCGTTTTTTAAGAAATGCCAAAGACTTTCCAAAATTATCATTTTATATTATTGGGTATGACATGTAATCTCATTGTGGTTTTAATTTTCCTTTCCGTTATTACTAAGAAGGTGGAGTTTCTGCTTTCCCTTCTGTGCAGTGCTGGCCTATGCCTTTTGCTCACTTTGTCTACTTTATGTGTGTATGTCATCTTTACTTGTTCTTCTCTGTTTCTTACGGATTATGAAAATTAACCATTTTTAGTTGTATGTTTTGCAAATATCTTCTCCCAGTAGTCAGTGTCTTTATGGTGACTTTTGTTGAAAAAAATACCAGTTTTAATGTAATTTTAGTGTTAACAATTATTTGTTTTCTTTATGGACTGGGTATCATAGATTTAAGAATTCCTTTTCAGGGACATGGAAATATTCTGCCATTTTCCCTATGACATTTTTTAAAGTTTGGCTTTCCTTTCAATTCTGTAATCCATTTGGGATTAATTTTGAGGGGGGCATAATCATATGGAATCAGGATCGAGTTAACTTTTTTTTTTTAATATGGATCGGGATTGTCTGGGGACCATTTATTGAAGACTTCTTCCTTATTAGACTCATAGACACTGGTTTATCTGCAATAAAACTGGCTTCCACATTTTGTAGTTTTGTTAGTTTTTCAGGGCTGTTTCTTTGTTTTGTGACAGCCCACGCTACCCTAAATATTATAGCTTTGTACCAAGTCATAACATCAGGGAGAGTGTTTCTCTCCACCTGGCTCTTCTTCAGCAACAAATTGGCGGTTTTTGCAAGTTCTATATAATTGGGGGATGCATTTGTGAAGTTCCATGAAAAATTCAATTGATTTTTCTGACAAATTTTTTGGAAGAATTGGTATTTTTATAATCCATGAGTACAACACATTTTCCATGTATTTGGCCTTATTTAATGACTTTTAACAAAGGCTTACAGTTCTGTCCAGAAAGGTTTTGAGTCTCTACTGCTGGTTTTCTTGCTGGCTTCTGTCTGATTATTCATATTTTATAAAAAGTTATTTTAAAATCTGTGTTTTCTAATTGCTGTCATCGATGTATAGAAATGTAGCTGAGGGAATTGCACTACTGGGTATTTACCCCAAAGATACAAAAGTAGGGATCCGAAGGGGTACATGCACCCCGATGTTTATAGCAGCAATGTTCACAATAGCCAAACTGTGGAAAGAGCCAAGATGTCCATCGACAGATGAATGGCTAAAGAAGAAGTGGTATATATATACACAATGGAATATTATGCAGCCATCAAAAGGAACGAGATCTTGCCATTTGCAACGACGTGGATGGAACTGGAGGGGTGTTGAGTGAAATAAGTCAATCAGAGAAAGACATGTATCATATGATCTCACTGATATGAGGAATTCTTAATCTCAGGAAACAAACTGAGGGTTGATGGAGTGGAGGGGGGTGGGAGGGATGGGGTGACTGGGTGATAGACACTGGGGAGGGTATGTGCTCTGGTAAGCGCTGTGAATTGTGCAAGACTGTTGAATCTCAGATCTGTACCTCTGAAACAAATAATGCAATATATGTTAAGAAAAAAAAAAGAAGAAGAAGAAGGTAGCGGGAGGGGAAGAATGAAGTGGGGGAAATCGGAGGGGTAGACGAACCATGAGAGACGATGGACTCTGAAAAACAAACAGGGTTCTAGAGGGGAGGGGGGTGGGAGGATGGGTTAGCCTGGTGGTGGGTATTGAGGAGGGCACATTCTGCATGGAGCACTGGGTGTTATGCACAAACAATGAATCATGGAACACTTCATCTAAAACTAATGATGTAATGTATGGGGATTAACATAAGAATAAAAAAATAAATAAATAGAAAAAAAAAAAAGAAATGTAGCTGAGGGGCGCCTGAGTGGCTCAGTTCGGTTAAGCATCTGCCTTCGGCTCAGGTCATGATCTCAGGGTCCTGGGTTCAAGCCCCGCATCAGGCTCCCTGCTCAGCAGGGTGTCTGCTTCTCCCTCTCCCTCTGCTCACCCCTCCCCCGCTCGTTTTCTCTCTCTCTCTCTAGCTTGCTGTCTTTCAAATAAATAAAATCTTAAAAAAAAAGAAATGTAGCTGAGTTTTTAATAAGAATTTTATATCTAGTCACCTTGTGGGTTAAGACCTAAAAGTAAGGCCTAGTATTATGTGCTGCTTTGACATGTGGGAAAACTAGGCAGACCTGCAAGTTCCCATCTTTACTTTGTTCCAGAACATAGGATCCCCTAGACACACGACCCCCTTATTGGGGGAACCAGACATAGTTTCTGCTTATGCAGGAGTAGTGGGCTTCAGTTCTTGCAAGACCACGGATTTGTTCAAATAAGCCAGCCACATGCCCCCACAGGACGTAGCGACGCCTTTCCCTCACGATACTACAGAGCCTGCTCCCTGCAGCCCCCAGTGGTTCACCCTGTTGGCAGGTGCAGCCCCCTGGGGCCCAGGTCCTGTGCTGCTTATTCATTCATTCTCGGACTCCGAGACTCTGTGACTGGTAGAGTTGCCAATCTTACCTTTCCAGGGTGGTGTGTCATGCCTGGGGCCATCCACAAGCCTGTGGCAAGCGGGTCTCCAGCCTCACCAATGGGGTGAATAGGAGACCAGTAAAGCACCACCTTGTTCAACTTACCTTAAATTCTAAAACTTCGTTTCTACTCTTTGTGGCTTTCCACAGACCCACGCCCCACGCTGAGGAGGTGAGCGGTGACTCTGTTGGAAGTGTTACCAGTCCAGCTCTGGGAGTCCAGGGTTCCCAGAGCCTGGGGGCTTGTTTACCTCCAGCCAAGATTAAACAGATTTTTAAAACTCAAGGGTGCCGTACAAATGTTCCCGTTTTAAATAAAAATCTAACAAACACTTTAGGCAGCCTGATGGGGACAACTGCAACCTCTCCACACGGTGATAGTTTTATGTCCTTCCAAACTCTGGAAGCTCTCCACGGCCAGGGCCTCTGGAATAATGTTGAATTGCAGTAGAGATGGCCGATATCCTTGACTTTTTCCTGAACTAATATTTAACCGTGAACTATATTTGTTGGCAATTTTGCACGTAACATTTTCTGATGAAGACCATTGCTTTCTTTTCTAGTTTGCCGTAAGTGTTTCTTGTGAATCGTTGCTGAATATATTAAATTATTTTTAGGATGTATTGAGATGATCAGAGAGTAGTTAACTTCTAAGAATTAATAAAAATATGTATGGTGATTCACACACACACATCTCACGATGTTGGACTCAACGTGAACTGCTGGAGACGGGCCAACTTGAGAAGAAACTCATTTCTAGATTTTATCTACTAACATTATTTTCAAAGGTTTTCAAACATGTTCATGAGTTTTATTTAACAACAGTTTGTCTTCTTATTCTTTCTTCTTCTGGATATAATATCACAGTTTAAAATCTCTCATAAAATGAATCAAGCAAAATTCCCTCTTTTTCTAGTCTTCGGAAGTGTTTAAAAAAGAATGAACCGTGTATTTTCCTTGTGAGATTTTAGTTTTAGTTTTTGACTCAGTTTCATTGCTGGTTATAACACCATCCAGAATGTCATTCTATGCTTTCTTGCTATTTTCATCAAGAAAGAGAGAAAAGAAAAAAAAAAAAATACAGAGTTTCAAGTTGTATAAAATACTTGGGTTTTCCAAAGAGGGACCTCTGATCTAAAACTCACTGAAGAGAAATAATGATCCCCTCCAAATTTCTCATGCTAAGGTGAAGGCTGCCTAATGCAAAATGGATGAATGGCTCAAATCCAGAGGCACATTTGCCTAGGACTTTTTTTTTTCTCTTTCTGTCTCTGGGCAAATCGTACTCAGGCACCATCTTCTCTTCCTGAGACCACTGTGGAGTTAGGTAGAGTTGACTGGTACCTTTTTTCTTTTTGGTTTTCACTCCATTTTTTGATGTTTGATTGCTGATAGCTTTAAAATATCACCTCTCCCTCTTCCTTTGTGTCCCACATCTGGAAAAGCTGATCAGAACACTCATGTGCTCCTTCCAGGCAGAAAATTCAAACCATGCAAGCTGCTGCCCACATGGGAAGCTTCTCCTGGCCCCACCCAATCACAATAAAACCCCCCGAAACAGGCTTCTTTCTTGCTTGCCCCAGAAAGCTTCATTTGTAAGTAGTAAACCTTTTCATACCTTCTTCATACTGTCCACATTTAAACTAAATTTTAGGTAGGGGTTTTTCCTCTTTCTGCGCAGTGGCTATAATACAATGGAATTGCTGAGTCTAATTTTAAATGCCTGTTTATTTAAGAAGTTGTCTCACCAAGTCTGTTCCAAAGCGGCTGGGCTAATTACATTCTATAATGTTAATATATGAGTGTTCTGATTTCTCCTTGTCAACATTTATTATTGTCTGTCCTTTTGATTATACAGCCCCTCTGTTGTGAATACGACTGTATCGAATTGTGGTTTTTCTTACCTTCTCCCCCACAGAGGGCTGGCGGGGGCTGGAATTGGGTATTTCCCTTCCCAAGGTCAAGTATGCTCTGAGAATACCCCAGCAGGTTAGGTTCCGCTTAACCAGCTTCCCCTGAGGGCCAGTCTTATGAAGGACAGAGTGTTCTGGCAATTTTCAACATAGCCCCTTTTCCCTCCCCCTGCTGAAACTATGGGGAGATTTTTCTGCAATATTTATTGTGGGCACCTGGTTGAGCTCCTGGAGGTAAATCTCACAACATCAGGGGGGCCTAGGACTAGGTCCCTCTGGAGTTCTGATCTCTCGGAGTTGTTTGCACTGAGCCTCCAGCAATTCCCAATTATAGGCAAGCTTTCCTACTCCGGGGCTGGTTTTCAAGGTCACTTTCATGTGTTGGTCTCTGCTTGGGTGAGCCTGACTCTATGCAGTCCTGTCTGTCCTTTCAGTGCTGGGAGCAGACGTTTGCCCTCTGGTCCCCCATCTCTTCCAGACCTTAGAAAAGTTGTTGATTTTTCAATCTGTCCCCCTTTTCACTTGTTAGGAGAGGATGGCCCCGTCCAAGCTCCTTATGTTCTAAACTGCAAAGGGGAAGTGTCATGTTGTGGGCTGTAATTTACATTTTTCCCCAATGGCTAATAATATTGGACTCTGTATCAGGTATTTATTAACCATTTGTGTATCTCCTCGTGTTGAAATCTTTTGCCTATTTCTTCTTTGTGTTCTTCTCATTAGTGAGTTGGAAGAGTTCTATTTTCTGGATACCAGTCTTTTATCAGATAGAGGATTTTGAAGTATTTGCTCTTATCTTTGGCTTGTCATTTCATTTTCACAATGCCGTCTTCTGGAACACAAGCATTTGTACTTTCAGCGAAGTGTGTTTTATCCGTATTCTCATGCTTGTGCTTTTGGCTTCATGCCTAAGAACTCAGCCCGACCACAAAAAATTCTGTTTTCTTCTTGACGTTTATAGTATAAGTTCTTCTATTAAGGTCTATGATTTCTTTGAAGTTAGTTAGGGTGAATGGTCTGATAGGAGTCTAATTTCATTTGTAATGTATTTTTTATTGTGGTAAAAACACACAACATAAAATTTACCGTCTTGACCATTTTTAAGTGCACCATCCAACAGTGTTACTTGCATTTGCATTGCTGTGGAACACATCTTTAGAAGTTTTTCATCTTGCAAATTCTATGCCCAATAAAAACTCCCCTCACCCCCTCCCCCAGCTCCTGAACCACCATTCTTTATAAGGTTTCTGTAAATCTGAGTACTTGACAAACCGGTATAAATGGAATCATGGAGCATTTGTCTTTTTCAGTTGGCTTATTTCACTCAGCATAATGTTCGCAAGGTGCATCTATCCACATGGGCCAGAATTCCCTTCTTGTTTAAAGCTGAATAATATTCCATTGTGTATATAGACCACATTTTGTTTAAAGGGTCTAATTTCATTATTTAACTTATTTTCACATTTGATACCTATTTATCCCAGCAGCTTTTTTGGCAAGACTGTTCTTTCTCCATTGAATTTTCTTCACACCTTGTGGAAAGTCACGTGACTATCCATAGGAAGGCCTCTTTCCTGTTCCATTCTATTGATCTATGTCTCCAAGTCTTGATTGCTGGCTTGCCTCCTGATGAGGGCACACTTGCGTTTTCCAGTTCGAGGCAGAATGTTATGATATGATTGCGTATGGAACAGGGCCCCAGATTTTGTTTCTTTGCCCATTGGTCTACGAGAGCCAGAAAACAGTATGGTCGGAGGCCACCAGGGACCAGCGGACTCTCTTAGGAAGAATTCTGATCCCAGACTTGGCCTTCAAGCTGGTTCTGCTTTCTGGTAGTTTTTCTGATTTCAACACCTGTTCAGCTATACATATATTTTTTCTCATTAAACTTTTGTTTTAATGGGTCTCAAAATTCTGTGACAGATTTTTGGTCAAGTTGTTTCCATTAAAAAGTACTGATTTTTAAAAACTAATAAGTTAAAACTGCCACACACACACACACACACACACACAAATGGTCCACAAAACATTCTCCTTTCCTTCTGAAGGTTTTACGATGCATTGTTATCATTAACCAGTTTTTACTATTAAACTTAAATGGCCAATTGACACAAACAGCTGTATTATTAAAACGATACTTTTGTCTTGCACCAATGTTTCACATAGGGGACCAGTTTCTCTACATATTGAATCTGCCCAATGCTAGAACTAAACTATTTTATTTTCTTTAATACTTAAGCCTCTATAAAACATATTTGGGTTATATTGTGAAAGAAATCTGTAAATGTATTTTTTTCCAAAATGGTAACCAACATTAAATGATAGACTTTATTTACTTTTTTTTTTTTGGTTACTTCCTTAAAGATTATACTTTGATCCCTTTTTGAGGTCCCTTTAGAGCTATTATAATGGTATTTTGGGGAAAAGCATATGAAGCTGTGTTACTGTATTCTCCCATGTGCCTCCTGGGTCCATCCATGCTCTCTCTTTTCCCCAGTATCAGGGAATTTTTTCAGGTCCTCTGTCTCACTCATATTTGCAACCCTGACAGAGATCTCTGTCCTGCTCACTGTTCGTGTTTTCAGCACTGAACCGTAGTGGCATCTGAGGCCGCTGTAAAACTCAGACTGATGACGGCCCAAAAGCTTTCCTAAAAGTTGTGCCATCTGACTGAGTTCTGAAGGATGTGTTGTTGGCCCTGCATGGCGGTGACACAGAGTGAAATGTTGGAAAAACACCACCCAGGACTCTTGGACTTCAGGGTGCCAGGAGGCAGGGAATGATACAGAACATGTAAAAAAGCAGGTCTTAATGTACATCGGGTCATGCTGAGAAGTTTAGATTCGTCTGAAGTCAGGAAGGTTTATCCATGAATTTTAAACATGGAAATGGAATGGTCATATTTGCATTTTAAAAGATCATTTTATCTACAGTATCACGAATGAATTAGAAAGACACAAGGCTGGAGACAGAGAAATAATTTTCACAGCTGTTACCATAATTTAGATAGAACACTTAATGACTTTCATATTTTAATTGAATAAAATGATACAAAAATTCTTGTAATGAGAGTCAGATCATTGCCACTATTTTCAAAATCCTCATTGTTGGTGCCGACCACAGTGTTCTGATGAGCTCCTGCTCCCAGACAAATTGTCACATTAACACATCTCCAGTGGCCCAAGTGACGTTTCCCAGCAAATATGAAATAGACTGAGTCGAATTGCAATTCTAAGTGTGAGACAATCAAAGATTTTTATCCTGACAGCAAGGTTAAAGCCTCACCAATCCTGTGTAAACAAATGATCATAGCGTCTGAGCATGCGACCAGTTCTGGTTGTTTTCATATATGACAAAAATGTGTGTCTATCTTCAGTGATGGTCTTTTTGTGAGAGTGACTTAGGCCAATCTCCATTCCAGAAGACAAAGAAAATAAACAAAAAACAATGAGCATTTTAGAGAACTTCTGAAATTCTCAGTTCCCCTAAATTTTAGGGTGGACGAAAATGAGCCCCCTGGTCAGGCAGCTTTGCAGAAGTCACAAAGGAACAGAGCACGACAACTGAGGGCTTAGCCATTAGTTCTAGAGTGGTTGCATTTCTATTTATTTATTTATTTATTTATTTATTTTATTCTTATGTTAATCCCCATACATTACGTCATTAGTTTTAGATGAAGTGTTCCATGATTCATTGTTTGTGCATAACACCCAGTGCTCCATGCAGAATGTGCCCTCCTCAATACCCACCACCAGGCTAACCCATCCCCCCACCCCCCTCCCCTCTAGAACCCTCAGTTTGTTTTTCAGAGTCCATCATCTCTCATGGTTCGTCTCCCCCTCCAATTTCCCCTGCTTCATTCTTCCCCTCCTGCTACCTTCTTCTTCTTCTTCTTTTTTTTTCTTAACATATATTGCATTATTTGTTTCAGAGGTACAGATCTGAGATTCAACAGTCTTGCACAATTCACAGCGCTTACCAGAGCACATACCGTCCCCAGTGTCCATCACCCAGTCACCCCATCCCTCCCACCCCACCTCCCACTCCAGCAACCCTCAGTTTGTTTCCTGCGATTAAGAATTCCTCATATCAGTGAGATCATATGATACATGTCTTTCTTTAGAGTGGTTGCATTTCAAACAGGACCGAGTTTCCCTGCTCACTGAGCATGCTGCGTGGGTAAGTTCCTTCCCCTCTGAACGTGGACCTCTCCACATGCGTACGGGGTGTAACAATGTCTGTCTCATAAGGCCATCGTAAGACTGAGAAAATGTCACTGCAAGCACTTCAAACACAGTCTGACACGTGGTTAGTGCGAAATGCCTGATTACTATTGTAGCTTTAAAACAGCGAGAAAATTTAAAATTGGAATGTGAACGTAGATTTGGCATACATCAAGGCTCTCCTCACACCGCGGTACCGACAGTCCCTGTCCTTGACGCTGAGTTGATTTCTGTCTCATATTAATTTTCTCCTTTCTGCATTAGCTAATATTATCACAACCAGAGTAGAATTTATATGTAAATTTCACTTTAATAAAATGTAACAGTATTATCTGATAAAAATGTGTTCTTAATATGAAATGTATACCTGTGGTCAGGATCAGTAAAGGTCTGTCATCTCCTCTTCTCTTCAGATAAACTTATCCTGTATACAATTTGCACAACATTTAGCCCTAAAATCCTGTGATCTGAAGTACTTTTTAAAAATATATTTGGAAAAGTTTGTTACCACGGAATCTAAAAGCGTCATGTTTTTATTTTTCCCTACTCATCTCCAACCCTGTCTACACTTTATACAAGTCACACACACACAAAAAGTTGATTCATTGATTCATCCATCCAGCCAGCCAGCCAGCAATTATTAAGTGAGGGCACATTATACATCAGCATTAAGGTCCATGACAGACAATGGGAATACAAACAGGAAATACAAAATAATTCCACTTTCTAGGGGAGAGAAAAGGAGAGCAATAACCCTGAAAAAAAAAATTTGTTTTGAGCCACCCAGGTGCCCAACCCTGAAAATTTTAATAAATTGATGTATACTCCCCTTTTTTTAGTGTTCAATGATTCATTAGTTGTGTATAACACCTAGTTCTCATCACATCACGTGCCCTCCTTAATGCCCGTCACCCAGTGCATAACCTTTGATGGATGTTTTTATAGATACCAAATCTCTGGAGTGTGGAACTTTATAAAAGAAGCTGACTTTGATCTGAGCGTCACAGGTGAGTGTCACTAGGCAACCTTGGCAACAGGGTGGTGGGGAAAGAGAGCAACGGAAGCTCTTGGAGTTGAAACAAGGAACTCTATGGCCACCTGACATATTCCAATCAGTGTCCACCTCTGGAGTCCACTTCTAAGGGGCCCTGTGTGTCTTGATTAGCAGCCTGAACTCATCCAGGGAGCTGATAAAGGAACTTTACTGAAGACTAACGTTTTCAGATTTGTATTTTATAAAAAGAGCCGAATATTCACGTTGTTTTGACCAGGGGCCATGATTACAACTACAATCAACACTGAATTCCTTGTGAACTGTATTAAATGCCGTAAATGCCATACACTGATTGTATCATAATGTAAGATAAGTTGTGTTTTCTCACAGGGGTAAAATGTAATGTACATCTATTTTCAGAAATCAGTAGTGGATTTCTTTGATGAGGAAAAAGAATTAAGCTCATTCCATCGCTTTAAGAGCATGTTTGAAAAAAATGTATGTTCTAAAATGTATACATTTCTTAAGCAGTTACTGCTATGTCTGGGCCAACTGCTTACTGTACTTTATCCCATTCTATTTTTCAAACCACCCTGTTGTTATCAAGCTACTTGCTCACCTAGTAAAGAGAAACTGAAGGACCCTACTGTGCCATACACATTCACTCTCAATGGTCGAGAAGATGTGGCAGTCCTGTATCTCTGTTTTTCCCTGAAGACCCACAGTCAATGTTGTAAGCCACTTTCTGCCTTGTGTTGAGATTATTCATATTATTTCCCTTATTAAAAAATGAGTCCTGGGGGCTCCTGGGTGGCTCAGTCGTTAAGCATCTGCCTTCTGCTCTGGTCATGATCCCAGGGTCCTGGGATCGAGCCCCGCATTGGGCTCCCTGCTCAGCGGGAAGCCTGCTTCTCCCTCTTCTGTTCCCCCTGCTTGTGTTCCCTCTCTCCCTGTGTCTCTCCGTCAAATAAATAAATAAAATCTTTTAAAAAAATGAGTCCTGGAAAAAAGGTCTTAGGAAGAAGTCTTATTGATTTCTATATCCGCTCATAAAACATATAGAATCAATAGCTATTTGATAAAAATGGGATAAATAAATGAGTAAATAAAAATCGTAAAAGAAAGTAGCCAGTGAACTGTCGTTCCATTACAAGAGCACTTTCAGTTGAAACCATTGAAATAGTTTTCCTTATACCCATTAATTTATTCTGAGAACAGTCAATTATTTCGGAGAAGATTATTAGAAACAAACACAAAGCTAGACGTAACCATGAAGACCTTTATACTCCTATCTTAGACAGTTCGGGCTACTTTAACAAATATATCATATACTGCATAGTTTAAACAGCAAATACTTATTTCTTTCCATTGTGGAAGCTGGGAAATCCAAGATCCAGGCATAAGCACATCCTGGGTCTGGTGAGAGTTGTCCTCCTGGTGCACAGACGGCTGTCTTCTCACTCTGTCCTCCAGTGGTGGACGGGGACAGGGCGCTCTCTGGGCCTTTTTTACTCATTCCACCAGGAATTACCTCCAAAACTTCTACCTCCTACTGCCATCACCTTAAGGGTTAAGCTTTCACCATATGAGTTTTGTGGGGTCATGAATATTAGTCCATTGCAATCTCAAGGTAGAGTTTTTTGTTTGTTTTAATTAAGGTTAGACTATACATAGTGTAATGCACATGTTTTCATGTGCCATTTACAGAGAACATACCTTGATCAAGATCGAACCATCCAGAAAGTTTCCTAGGTTCCTGCTTCCATCTCTCCTCCAAGGAGCCACTACTGTCTTATTTAAAATAATAATAATAATAATAATTATTATTATTATTTGAGTGTAGGTGACCGCCCTGATTTTTGCTCTTGGACTTTGTATGAGCTTCCTCGGGCTGCCATCACAAAATGCCACGGGCTAGGAGTTCACACAACAGAAACGTATTATCTTGCAGGTCTGGAGGCTGGAAGTACCACGTCCAGCATCAGCAGAGGGGGTTTCCCCTGAGGCCTCTTTCCTTGGCTTGCAGGGGGCCTGTGTCCTCACATGGTCTTCCTTTTGCGCACTTGTGACCTCGAGGTCTCTGTGTGTGTCCAAATTTCCTCTTTGTACAAGGACACCAGCCCCACTGGATTAGGGCCACCCCAATGGCCTCATTTGAACTGAATCACATCTTAAAGACCTTATCTCCAAATAGAGTCACATTCTGAAGTGCTGGGTGTAGGGCTCCATCATTTGCATTTGGGGAGGACACGGCTCATAACAGACTTTATATAATTTATATATGACATATAATAAGCACCTTTTTCTATTTGTTTTTTTTTTTGCTCAACATAATGTGTTTGAGATTCATCTATGAGACTACATATGTTCCTTTTTTTTTTTTTTAAGATTTTATTTATTTATTTGAGAGAGAGAGAGAGAGAGCACAAGCTGGGGGAGAGGGAGAGGGAGAAGAAGGCTTCCCGCTGAGCAGGGAGCTCTGTGCCGGACTTGATCCCAGGACCCTGGGACCATGACCTGAGCCGAAGGCAGATGCTTAACAAGTGAGCCACCCAGGCGCCCCTGTGGCATCCTTTTTTTTTTTTTAAAGATTTTATTTATTTATTTGAGAGCGAGAACATGAAAGAGAGAGAGAGAGAACGAGTGGGGTGAGAGGCAGAGAGAGAAGCAGACTCCTCACTGAGCAAGGAGCCCAATGCAGGACTCGATCCCAGCACCCCGGGATCATGACCTGAGCTGTAGGCAGACGCTTAACGACTGAGCCACCCAGGCGCCCCTCGTTACTGTGGCATCTTAGTGAAAAGTCATAGGGCACAGGGCTGGAAAGCATTTTAAAAATCACATAGTTAAAACTATTTATTTGTCCAATAAACGTAAACTCAGAGTGATTATTCCCTCCGGGAACAGGCGGAGGTAAAATTAAATGCAAGATTCCTGACTTGACTATTATGTTTGAACTATTCCATTTTTCTCTTAAGTCATGATGCCTTTAATAGTTTCTTTATACTGTTTTAAAATGACAAAGAAACTCACTTGTTATTTACCAAGTGTGAATAAACAGAACATTACTTTCTTGCCTGAAGCCCTTGTCTTTTCATGCCCTCCCTAAAATAGTATCTTTTCAGAGCGCCCCGGGCCCCACATGAGCATAGCAAAGCTTTTCTGCTATGAGAACACTGCCCGGCTCACCTTGGGGATGTTCTGTTCAGGAAAACACTGACATCATCTAGTCCACTGATGTGACCTCACTGACCCACAGTCCGGGGGGAGCATGAGATCATATTACAGACAAGTATTTCAGGAGAAGTGGGTTGTGGATACACTAAACAGCAGCTTTGACCATCGTATTCAGTCAGGCACTTAACAAAGGCCCCACTGTGCTAGAGTTTGGCCGTGAGCGTCAGCAACACGAAAGGGCTCCTGTCCTCACTAGGCTTGGGTTCCACCAGCTATCACAGCTGCAGTGTAACTTCAGCCTTGCCGCTCAGATATTCTGTCGAAAGCCAAACAGTCCTAAATGTGGCGTCCAGGGACATTTGTGTTAAAGGTTAGAGGGGGTCCAGAGGGGCCGGTGGAATGGTGATTGTGAATTACAGCCCAGATGGCAACACTGGTTCGGGGAAGGTGTGCGAGGACAGGAGTCCACGGACTTTGATTTGCTAATTAATTTTGCAGAATGACAGTCAAGTTACACTCCCTAGGAGACTACATGTCTAGTCCACCTTTTGTGAAGAAGAAGAAGAAGAAGAAGAAAACAAACAAACAGCCAAGCTTAAAGCCTTTTCCAAGAACTTGTTAAAAAACCAGAGACAAAGCTGTAAGGTGACCATTCCGTTCAGTAGACAGCCAGCCAGAAGCCCGCAACGTGCTGCATCGCCTTCCTCACTTCCATCCCCTGCCTGGTCTGTTAACTGCTTTCCTCTGGTCCTACCTGCATGCGTAGATTACAATACGTAATACATGAATGGGTAGGCTTTTCTGGGAGGTCAAAGGATAAAATGTCACAATTACATTCGTCAATGGTACCTGGCGTCTTCTAGGCTTCTTTTCCTTTTGCCTTGCCAGTGACGTCCCCAGAGAGGTGAGGACTCCCCTCTGAACTCATCGTAGCTTTGGCCCCCTCACTATCGCCTTGCCGGGCCCACCTGCAGCAGCGCCCTGGGTGTGTTCGTAGGTCGCCGCTCCAGTGAAGTAGAATCCCTTGTTCATAGCAGAGCTGTCGGCTGATTCTCCACGTTGGGCAAATGTCCTAAAGATATGCTTTCCAGGTGAGGAAAGCCAGAGGACCCGGGGGGACGATGGCTGGTCAGGCTCCCAGAGCACACGCACCTTTAGAAAAATGATCCAAATGCTTTAGGAGGAGTTCTTTCGTCTGCCAAATAAGGGTTCCACTTGCCTAAAGCCTTGGAGGAATTTATGTATTAAGCTTGTAAAAGGATTTACATGGTGAACATGTGATGCATTTGGTGCCTCATTATCCCACTGGATCCATCTTATCTAATGCCTTGTAATGAGGTAGGTTTAACGTGGTCGAGTGTCCCAGGGTAACACTTTCTAAGATGTTCACAGTGGCAAATAGAAGTTGTTTTAGCATCCTTTCTGTGTATAATTCTGTCGAGCAGATTTCAGTGTGGAAGATTTGATGTTTAAAAACAAAATATATTCTTTCTCTCTGCTCATGCTGTGCACTCTAGAGATAGTGAGAGTCCAGGTGTTTAGTAAACACGATTGTTATGTTTTAATAAAGCAAAAACTTTGCCCATGATGATTTCTGAACTTTCGAAAGCTCCGTGTATGTTGCTATGTGGCATTGCCCTTGGTAATATAGAAAATGATACCTCTGAGTGGCACTAATGATGATACTCTAATGGCCAAGAAAAGAACGCCTTTGTCCCCTGAACACGATTAGAGACGCCAAGCAGTCTATCAGTTAATTAGGCAGCTGTTTACAGGGGACCTGCCCCATGCTGGGCTTTATCCAAGGAGCAGCAAACACAGCAAAGGTCCCTGCCTTCAGGGAACTTGGATTTTAGTGGAGACAGAAGTCAAAACCCAAAATAAATGTGCAAATAAAGACTGAGAGCACCATGTATTAAATTAAAATAAAAAGTAGACATTTCTGAAATTCATCATTTTGAAAATCACATGTGGAATTTTATAGAACATGAATTAGGTATATGCATGTATATACTAATCTCCCACCGTGAGGAAGAGACGAGCATGAGGAACCAGAGAAAATAAGTCTTTTCTTTTGAAGACATCACATTGGAAACCTTATAAGCTATTGAAATACTAATATGGCTAATATTTACTGAATATGTGTTCCATGCCAAGGTCTGTCCTATGTGATTTACGTACATTAACTCACTCAGCATCCCCACTTTACAGCTGAGGAAACTGAGGCCCAGAGGCTGGAGAACTTGTCCAGGATCGCTCAGTTACCGAATGGCAACACTGCCTTCACATGCAGGTGATCTAGCTCCAGAGTCCACGGTCCCACCACGGCAGAAAATACCGGTTCTTCTTGGAGGAAGGAGCCGCTATCCTGTTTCTTGCTTAAGAAGACTTAAATAAGAAACCCGAAGAGTCATTGCATTTTGAGAGGATTGCAGGTCTGCATTAGACTGAAGTCATCTGAACACGTATTTCTTTGTTAATAATCAGAGAAAATCTGACTGTACTAAGGAGGTCCCAGACGAATCAGGGTAACGAGGTAAAGAGCCATGCGCTGTCCTGCCACGGAAACCTCCCTGTATGGGTGTGCTGTCTCTGGAAATGCATCCTGCTGTCCGACACATGTCTCCTCTCGTCTGCTAATGGCTGTCTGGGTGGTGACAGTTTGCCCGCTCTGTGGACCAGAAGCCTGGTCCAGGACCATCTCTCAAATGTTCAAGACGCTCTATACACTCTCACGAGGCACAAGAGCGGGGCTGGCCTGGGAGCTGCCTCCTGACATTTTCGGGGAAACGCCCCAGCTTCAGACCTCGGTCCTCTGTCCTACACCACACCCAGCTACACACAGTCCCTAAACCTGCATTAGGGTCCCTGTGCTTTCATGCCTTTGAATGTGCAGTTTCCTCTGCTTTGAACCCTGTTCCCATTTTGCTTCATTTGGCTACCTCTAGGGTACCCCAAAACAGCAACTTTTAGGTATAATTTCCCCTGGGAAGCCTTCCGTGACCCTCTCAGTCTTCACCAATTGTCCCCTTTCTGATCTTCAGAGGTTTCTATGCATTTCCACCTCCTTCTGCTTAATCATATTTTAGGGCAAATATGTGTTCGAATGAGTCACCTTACCAGAATCATGGCCAATCGATGTTGGTGATTTTAGGACAGAGTGGTCCTCTCTGACTTCACCGTGGCTGGCCTGGGGGGTGAGCTGGATTATCTATGGAACTTTTAGCAGAGCACAGACTACTCCAGGAAAACAAAAACAAAAACAAAAAAACAAGTGTCAGGATATATTTTTATGCTTGAGATTTATCCTGCCTGGAAAGGCTTATTTGCCTCTCATTTCTATAAATGTCCCAAGACTGGACCTTTGCACATCCTCAGAGTCAATGGTCTCCTCTTCCTTCGGGATCTGTGTTGAGACATGCAAGAGCCAGACCCACTCTCTGGGGGTGAGCGTGAGTCCTGCTGCCCATGGAACCCAAGGTGGTTGGATGTCCTCCAGACTCCTCAGTCCTCTGGGACCTCACTGTCTGCATACCGTCACCCCCATATGGTGCAGAGCCCAGTCCTCTTCCCTCAGGATCCCCCAGGGAACGCAGCGAGCTTCCCCAGCTTCTGCACTGCCTGCTTCTGCTGCGAGGCTCACCCCACCCCGCCCTTCCTCTCTGACAAGCGTCCACTCCCCCGTGCTGCCACTCCTCTCTCGGACATATCCCCTGTTCCTTCACTCTCGAGAGTGTTGTTAATATAAAGAAGGTGACTGTTAGGGCAATATCAGGGATTTTAAAAGGTTGCTTAAACACTTAAAACTGAAAACTATACTGTAAGGCAGTAAAAATGGACTGGATCAGGCACTCCCTGCCGCCGATTGCCTCATAAACCCCAGCAGATGCCGTCTTCTGCTTCATGTTTTTCCTCATTAGACCTTCCCAGCTCCACAAAGCCCTTGTATGTGACTTCTGTCTACTGCCCCCAGTCCTTTCCCGGAGCCCTGCTCCCTCCCAGAGGTATTAGAGCTTGGTGATTAAGAGCATGAGCCCTGGAGTTAGAGCCCCAGGGCTGAGATCCCGGCTTGCCCACTCCCGGTCCCCTCCTCGTGCCTGGACCCCTACCTCTTCATCACCAGTCAAACAGAGACAAGGCTATCACTAACTCCCAGGTCGTTGTGTATGGATCACACAGAGCCATGAGCATTTAGAATGATCTCAATAGGCTCTTAATATATGTCAGCAACTTTCCCTCCAGCAGGTGATGCAAATGATTCTGATAGGCTCAGAGGCAGGGTTGACTGTGCAACTCCAGTTCTATTAGCCGATAGCACTTTGTAGGACTTTGCTCTGATTACAGATGAGCTGAGACGGTTTTTATACACTTATTGACTATTCATGCTTCTTTTTTTTTTCTTTTTGATAAATTGGCTATCCATGCCATTTGTCCATTTTTCTATCAGCATTTTTTGTGTTTTAAGAGCTCCTTATTGGGCGCCTGGGTGGCTCAGATGGTTAAGCGTCTGCCTTCAGCTCAGGTCATGATCTCAGGGTCCTGGGATCGAGTCCCGCATCGGGCTTCCTGCTCCTTGGGAGCCTGCTTCTCCCTCTGCCTCTCTCTCTCTCTCTCTCTCTGTCTCTCATGAATAAATAAATAAAATCTTAAAAAAAAAAAGAGCTCCTTATTAAAAACACGTTTTGTTTTTTTCTCTCTGAACACTTGTTGCAAATATTTCCCCGCATTCCTTATTTGTTTATGTTATTTCTATTAGATTATTTTCATTTTGGCTTTTGTCTTTGAAATCTATATATCATTGCCTTCTCCTTTGTGACTTCACCCATTATTTTATGGTGACTGATTTGTCCTCTTCCTACTAGGACTTTCTTTTTTTTTTTTTAAGATTTTATTTATTTATTTGACAGAGAGAGACAGCGAGAGAGGGAACACAAGCAGGGGGAGTGGGAGAGGGAGAAGCAGGTTTCCTGCGGAGCAGGGAGCCCGATGTGGGACTCGATCCCAGGACTCTGGGATCATGACCTGAGCCGAAGGCAGACGCTTAACGTCTGAGCCACCCAGGCGCCCCCTCAAATAATTTTTTAAAAAGATTTTATTTATTTATTTGACAGAGAGAGAGAGACAGCGAGAGAGGGAACACAAGCAGGGGGAGTGGGAGAGGGAGAAGCAGGCTTCCCGCGGAGCAGGGAGCCCGATGCGGGGCTCGATCCCAGGACCCCAGGATCATGACCCGAGCCGAAGGCAGACGCTTAACGACTGAGCCACCCAGGCGTCCCCCTACTAGGACTTTCTTAATGACACCTGCACAGATGGCTTGGCTTTACATTGCAAGCAGCTGGGAGAACTTTAAAAGAGAAAGGCACTATTGAGAAATCTTTTTTAGAGACCCATGTTGATTTAATTGTTTATCATTTTGAGACCTTTTATTATCAAATTCAATGACAATATACTAACTGTAAAGATGATTAGGTTAGTATAAAGATGTTCCGAGTTACTGCGTCAAGCTTTTAGACACTGCATTTTCAATATAAAATACAGCTGAAGGTTTTGCAACAGAAATAGTGCCAATGCAGGGTTTCTATTTTTGGTCCATTTAGATTGAAACCACAGCAATAGTAGTATATTCTGGGCTTCTTAGAGTTTATCAATATTATGCAGCTGTTGTGTCTCTTAAAGAAAATGCCAAGAAGAAATAATGAGGTTGTAGGGAACTCTGAGAAGTAGAAACTTTCAAAGCAAAATCACAAAGCTAAGGAAAGGAAGGGAAAAAAAAAAAAAAAGCCAAAGCTACAGTCAGTCTCACGGCTTATTTACATAACATTACCCTCAATGCTTTGCATTAAAATTTTTCTTTGAACAATTGCCCTCTTTGGACTATGCCAAGAACCAAGTCTGTTTCTTTCAGGAAAGAACCACACCGATAATTTTGAGCACAAAGTATGCAGCTGCAGTCCCTGGTTCACTCTGGGCTTGAGCTAAAGACGCCTTTGATTGGCATGGATGCGGTGCGAAGTGAGGAGACCCCGCTAACATGGAGAGGAAGAAAAGAGAGGCAAGTCTTATTCATTCTTGAATAAACATACCATGCAATTCATGTAAAGGGAAGTTAATTTCAGAAAGGTTTACTTCTGTTTTCTTGAGATAACAAGATGTGAAGCATTTGCTCAAACTCAGACTGTTGATAAATTTCTTCAGACAGTATCATCATTTGCTATGTATTTTATACACATAACCGAATGTTATTTTGGTAATTTGTTAAACTCATTCTTGCTGTACCTTCCCTGCGCATGAATGGCATCATCCCTGTCTTTTCTGGGCTGTGAGAAACATTCCTTAAGACGTTAAGAAAATTTAACATCCATTTAGTTTGGCTCAATCTTTCCTTGTTTAAGATAACGGGAAATTCTGGAAAGGTGCTTTTGGTTTCCCAGGAAAGAATGATTCCTCCAACCTCTTTGGAATTAAAACATGCACAAAAACGGTGTTTCATGTGTGCAAATCTAATTCCATATTAATATGCAAGTTAAAACTTCCTCTGTGACCACCGTATGAATAGCCAGACACTCAGGTCAGAGTAGGGGATATTTTGGAAAGGCAATTTTATATCTATAGACATCAAGTAGTTGCATGAAGTATTCACTATCTTTACTATCACTGTCCATATGAAAATTCATAGAACCTTTGATGTTACAATACTTGAAAGTGCCTTATAATACTTTTAGATAAAAGCAAAAATCATTAAAGTATACTCTATCCCTAAGATTCTAAATAAAGAGTTGGTTTTGTTTTGACTGAAAATTACTGAGTAAACAAGTTGATCAAGAGGAAATGTAATCTTAAGTTCAGTATATTAATACCAGGTTGAATGGACTGCATGCGTAAAAGGGAAATTGAGGGCAGATGTAAGGCCATATGACGTTATTAACAACTAGTAAGTTAGGGGATTCCCACCAAGAGCCATCTTTTCTTTCCTCTTCTTTGGTTTTCTTTTCCCTTCAAGTTGAACAGAATCACAAAATCTAACATTGGCTTTTGGGTTTAAGGGCTAGCCCTTGTTTCTCCTTGCCCAAACATACTAGAGAGTTCTTTTTATGGGTTTGTGATAAAATGGTATTTTGTTCCCATTTGGATTCTCTTCTCTGAATTACAGATCCCTTGATAACTGTGAAATCAAAAGGGTCAAATTGCAGGGCAGGTTTGGGACTGTGGCATAGAGTGGGTTTCCGTTTTCTGGAGCACTCTCCACTCCATGCCCACCGCCCCCGCCCCCATGAGGTTGGTCCAGTTCTTCCACATGGCTTAGACTGACCACCCAGTATCTCTTTCTCAGGAAGCATTCTCTGGCTAATAGTTTAGATCGGGTGGGTGTCTCAGGCCGTTCATCATATATGCCACGACACTTGTGAAAATAAAGGGAGTGTTACTAGTAATTATAGTGAGACAATAGGTATAGACCAGCATAGTTCAAGTTCATTAGGGTTCCGGGATCTGGGTAATTAGTCTGCTTGGGCTGCCATAATAAAACACCCAGGCTGTATGGCTTAAACCACAGAAATTTATTCCCTCAGTCCTGGAGCCTGGAAGTCTAAGATCAAAGAGTCAGTAGGGTTAGTTTCTGCTGAGACCACCTTCCCTACCATGTAGATGCCACCTTCTTACTGTGTCCTCACGTGGTCTTCCCTTAGTGGATGTCTGTCTCCTAATCTCTTTTTATAAGGACACCAGGGATACTGGGTTAGGGTCCATCCTAACAACTTAATTTAACCTTAATTACCTCTTTAAGACCCTATCTCCCAATACCGTCATTTCTTGAGGTACTGAGGGTTAAGACTTCAACATATGAATTTGGGGGGACGCACTTCACGCCCTAATGGTCTCTCAGAGCACACTGCACATTTCATTTTCTTCAGAGAACTTATCTCAAGTGAGATAGTAGCTATACGTTATTTAATGTCTGTCTCCTCCATTTATCAGGTAGAGACCAAACCTATTTCCTCCCTGCTTATACACTGCTTGGCACAGACTTGGCACCAAATAAAAATTTGTTAAATAAATGAGCAGAAAGCAAACTCTGATCCATGCATCACAAAAGTCTCTTGTCAAGGTAAATTTCACCCGTTTTGGGAAAAAGACCGTGAAGAAAACACATAGCGGCATTTCATGTAAGAAGGTGAAGTTGCAGGAAATAGACAAGACCATCAGTTCAAGAAGTAAGTTAATTGGATTTTCTTGGAGGGAAGGGCAAAGGAAAGGAAAGAGTCATGGATTATGTAAACATTCAGGAGAGCAGAAATCAAAACGAAATGACCTTGCCAAAAGCAGACCAAGTATTCTGGAAGTGCAACTTTGTCACCACGTCTGACTCAGTGAGGTCTGGAGCACTGGGCAGATCTGCCTGTTCCCATGGCTGCTTTGGCAAAGTCCCACCCTGTGGACCTCAGCCATGGGGCTAGCTGAGGCCACAGGGAAGATGCTGAATGCTCAGACACAGACACACATGCACACACGCACACACACACGCACACACATGCACCACCACACACCCAGTTACATCGTGCATGATGCTTAGCAATAAATTCAGAAGTAGTGTAGCCTTTACTTGGGTAAGCATTTTTTTAAATTAAATATACACTAAATGCTCATATAATAAAGGTTAAAAGTGCAGTTAAGCAAAGAGAATAAAATTTACTCATAATCCTTTCATCCAAAGGGAACCACAGAAAGAGTTGGTTTTATTCTTTTGAATATACAATGTTCTATATTAATACATATTAACCATCTTTTTGAAAGACTGTATTCCTCTACAAAGTGAATGTTTCATACCTTACTTAGCTAATTCCCTACTGATAACCACTGTGTGTGTGTGTGTGCGCGCGCATGAGCGCTCGCGCTGTGACTTTCTCATGCCCCACTGGACTCACCACCTCTGTTCAAACCTTCGATTCTATCTTCAGTTATCCTCTTCCTCCCTTACTGCTCACAGAACCATAATGAATGTCAGCTTGGGATCTTGTGTCGCCTTCCTGATTTATCTTTCATCCCGAGAAAAGTATTCTAATGGGCTTACATATGTATATATTAAAAATATTTAAGGATAACATTAAAGCAATATACTGTAGACCCTATCTTTGTAGATAACTTACAAGTATATTCTCAAATTGAAAAAAAAAGAGCTTTTAAACAGAATAATTTTAACGCATCAATCACAAATATTGATTCAATTCCCACGATGTGGTACAACTTTTGTCATAGAGGGCTCTCACTCCCCCAGAAGTAGATTTACCCCTCACCTCTACAGCGGCTGATTTATTCCTTCTCAGCAGGTAATTCAATGTTCTCAGTTCAAATTTGGAGCCCTGGATCTAAGGTCTTGCAACTTGTAGGTAGGGTGAGGAAGTTATCTGTATAGTGAGAAAAAAATTTGGTGGGATAATTGTCCTCTCATCCGCCTATTGTTTCATTCCATCACTAATTTCATGACCATGAAAGCTATGGGCCAGATAACAAAGTATCAAAATAAGTAGCGTAAGACGGTGCTTATGCAAATGTGGCCAAGGGCAAGGTAGAATGGTATAATATGTGGAGGAACATTCAGAAAATATAATTTTGCCTTTCCATGTAGGTTCCCTAAATTGATAACTCTCAAAATAAAATGAATTGAATGAATCATGGAAACAGTGAGGGTACAATGAGGATATACATTAGAAATCTAAAGAATTGGGATTCTTTATAAAAAGGGCAGCTGTCATGAATGTCACTGTAGGGAAGGAGATTGGAAGTTTCCTGATAGTTGTAAAGCATGCAGAAATCACAGAATTTAGGAGATGGGGGACATTAACATGGCAGCCAGCCTGACCTTGTTGTTCTACAGATACTGAAATTGAGTCAGAGAGATGCATTCTTCACCACATCACAAGTTGAGTTCATAGCAAATAAGAAACAAATTCAAGTTTATTCCCTCAGCTCTGGAGCCTAGAAGTCTAAGATCAAAGAGTCAGTAGGGTTAGTTTCTGTTGAGACCACCTTCCCTAGCATGTAGATGCCACCTTCTTGCTGTGTCCTCACATGGTCTTCCTGAATTATGGGATATTTAAACTATTTGTACCACCTGCATCTTTAATCAGTGCCTTTATAAGAAATGCAGAGTAACCTAACTCTGTTAGTTTTCTCTCAGTGTATCACAAACCAGCACAAAGGTAGCAATTTGCATTTATTATCTTGGTTAATCTCCTGTTTGATTGACTCAAAGTCAATTGATTAGTGGCTGTAATTACATCTGTAAAATCCCATTTTCCAAAAATGTAACTTAACCGCTGGTGTGCTATCTCATTGTATGGATGGTGGGGAATCAAGGCAGGCCATTTTGGAATTCACTCACACTTAATGAAATATTTTAACTTCTCTCAAAAAAAAAAAAAAAGAGAGAGAGAGAGAGAGAGAACAAAGAAGCCAATGCTGAATGACTGTGTTACAATGAAGCCCCTTTATTGACTGAAAGGCGATCAGGCAAGAGCTTCCAAGGAGGCGAAAATATCTTTGTTGGTCTCCATCAAAAAGGGAGATAGAGGTATTTGGTCAGTTGTTTCACCAATGGTCACAGCCTATTATCACTATTTCAACGGAGAAATACCCTGTTTACTATATAACGTCCAGAAGAGAAACACTTCTTACCAAATAGACAGTTTTTCCAATGATGGAATCATATTATGACCTAAGGAGATTCCCATTGAGATTGTTCCCTGTCCTTCTCTAGCCCTGTACGTTGTTTGTTTTTTTACTTACCACTACTTATCATTGTCCTATGTTTTCGTGTCTTTCTCCCCAACTGTAATGTGAGGTTTCTACAGGCAAGTGATTTCTGTTTTGTCCAGGACTCTGACCCCACTGCCTATAATCACACCTGTGCTCACCAGGTGACATCAGTAAGTGTGGCTGTGTGAGTTTCAATGAGGAGCAATATGACCTGGTGCTTTTTAATGCAATTAGTGTATCATTTTCCTGACTGTTGTATATTCAATCTACCTTTTCTATGTTCCGTTATTTAAATCTTTTTTTTTTCGGGGGGGAGGTTATTTTTATCATTCCATTTCTTCCTCTACTAGTTTATTAATTACACATTATTAAACTTTTTCTATAGAAGCTATCCTACGGATTTCAAGTGTATTTTCATTCATTATATTCAAATATAAAATGATTCTTCGGACACCATCCAACAATGCAAGGATTATAGAAGACTTCAAATCAATTTTTTCCTTTTCAGTTTTTTCCGCATTTTTCTTATACTGTATTATAATTCTACTTGAATTCTGTAACCTTATGGACTTTATCATTGTTGCTTTATCTAGTTATCTTTATCTATATGTTTATCTTTTCTTTTTCTTCATTCATTCTTGACCTTCTTCAGAATCAACTTCTACCCATCTGAAGAATTTATTTAGTGAAGAAGTACTATCATGAAACATTTCATTTTTTGCTTAACTAAAATATTTTAATTTTATATTTCTATTTGGAGGATATTTCATTTAGGAAACATATTTTTCCAAATAAAAATAGGAAAAACCTCCATTCATAAAAGAGAGAAAGATGAACTACCCCGGTTGGATCAAGGCTCAGAGACTCAGCTGACCTGTCTGTCAGTCCTCGAAACAGCTTCCAGACAACCAGATGTAATTTCAAAACTACCAGTGCCATTGGTGAATTAGACTTTCTAAAACTGTGCTTGAGGAGAATAGCATGGTAGGAGGGAGCTAACAATGAACTGGGAATCAAGACTCCTTTGTTTTATTCCTGGTCTCAGTGCCAACCAGTTAAACTAGTTATGTGACATTAAACATTCTTAATATGTAAAAAAATATATTATGTGCGCAACTTGTTCTCCTTGTTTCGAAAGCAGTAAGACCACTAGCTACCTCACAGAGTCATCGTAGGGACAAAATGAGGGAATAAAAGCAAATCCACTCACTCAGCATCTTGTTCAATGTTAATTACGATGGCAGGGCTCTCTGGCCACAGAAAAGAGAAACAGATTTTTGGTTACAAACCAGAAAAGACATGTTTTTAAAGAATGTGGTAGCTTGCAGAATCTGGAAAGAAGAGGGAAAAAGCTGACTCAAAAAAAAAAAAAAAAAAAAGAGAGAGAGAGAGAGAGAGAGAGAAGTGCCAGGAAGGACAGCTCTGGGTAAGAGAGCAGTTGGAGTTTCTTGCTTGTGGATTGAAACACTACTGCAGGAATGAATTATTTCCAGTGTTTTTTTTTTTTTCACCCTCTCTGCTTCTCATCATTCTTCCCATACTTCACAATCACACAAGAGCTAATACAGCATAGTTCGCGTCTGCTGCACTCTCCCTTCCTGGCGCAGTGGGCACCTCACTAAGAGTTTTCACCAAAATTGACCACCATGAGGTAAGTGCGTTTTCTAAAGGAAAGTGAGGTTTTCTCACTAAAAGGAAGGCTGTGTGGTGGTTGCCTGTAAACTACAAACATGGTCTTCCATCCTCACTATATACCCACACATTCAAGCCATATCAATGGTGGTTGGGTGAAACACCATCGTCAAGAGAAAAGGGACAGACTCCGAGCTTGGTGTGACTTCTGGTTGCTTCAGATATTAGTACTTCTGTAAAATGAGTGACACAAATATCATTCCTACATGTTTAAATTTCTGAATAGGAAAGAATTCTTAAACCAAAGCAGACCTACAGTTATTCATGACCTAGGTTTAGTTTGAAAACTAATTTCATTTTTTTCCTTAGACTTTTATTTATTTATTTAAGAGTTATTTACTTATTTTAGAGAGAGAGGGAGAAAGAGAGCACGTGTGTACATGAGCAGGGAGGGGCAGAGGGAGAGAGAATCTTCAGCAGACTCCATGCCCACCATGGAGCCCAACACGGGCTCAATCTCACGACTCCGAGTTCATGACCTGAGCCAAAATCATGAGTCAGACCTGAGCCACCCAGGAGCCCCTATTTCCTTAGACTTTTAATGGCTTGTTGGGGGATTCCTTTTCTATCTAAACAATGTTTTTAAAGAATAATTTATTAATTTTAATTTTTTTGAAACTTGTGTGTTTCCCCCCCAAATTTAAGTAATTCAGATTGTAACAAAGATTTAAAAAATCCTATAAGGGCGCCTGGGTGGCTCAGTTGGTTAAGTGACTGCCTTAGGCTCAGGTCATGATCCTGGAGTCCCGGGATCGAGTCCTGCATCGGGCTCCCTGCTCAGCAGGGGGTCTGCTTCTCCCTCTGACCCTCTTCCCTCTCGTGCTCTCTGTCTCTCATTCTCTCTCTCAAATAAATAAATAAAATCTTTAAAAAAAAATAAATAAAAAATCCTGTAAGAATTTCTCAGAAATGACCATTAAGTTGATATTTCCCCACTATGCATATAAAATAAAATGAAACAAAGTGAGGATATATAGCAAGAAATAAGTTGAAAAATACGGGATCATACTCTATAGTCTTGATTTTTAGAAAAAAATGCTTAAAAAAGTTTCAGTTCAACAGAACAAAAATAAGCAGTTGGAAACGGAAGTTATTGCTAACATACATAGATGTAGTTCCAGTTGTAGATGAGTTTCCATTGCTGCTGTAATTTAGTGTTTTGATTTTTCAAGTCTTATAATATTTTGTTCACTTATCATCTGTGCCCATGATTTCCATATGGGTCTTGTCTTTGGTTTTGATGTATTCAGGGTTTATCTCCCGTCTTGTCTTTGTTTATTGCTTATTTGAGCTCATGTGGGTCACTGTAGGTGTATTTCCTTGGCTAGCTGATTTGCAAGGAGGACTTACAGGGGCCACACCTGTGGTTTCTGCATAAGGGACATCTGTCTTCCCAGAGCTGTGTGGGTATTTTTCCACTGTCCTTTGACATTGTGGGCTGTCACGGCTACTACATTTATCTTTGGATAGATGGACTTTTGTCATAGATAATTGTTTCTCCCCAAGAAAGGCTCACAGAAGCCCTGTTTTTGACTTCATTCCTGTTTGAAATGTTTGTCTGTTGCCTTCATAATAAATGACAACAAGACTGGATATTGTATTTTGAGGTCCCATTTTCTTTCTAGTCAATCTTTGTCAATTGCGCTCTGTTGTCCTCTTGCTGAGAAACTGGGGATCTGACTGCACTGTCCCTCTTCAGCTTGCCCAGGAAAGTGACTTGTTTGCGTCCTAAATTCTTGAATAAATTATTCCTTTCTCCTTGATGTTTACTAGCTGATCCAGCATATGCCAGTTGTCAGTTTGTTCTGTATCAGTTTCCTTTTCTGGGAAACATTTTGCCCTTTACTTCTGCAGACTCAGGTCTTTATTTAGGGGAAATATGTTCTTTTATATATTTAAATTCTCCACTCCCCCTTACATTTGTTGAGTTCTCAACCTTGGGGACACGGATTATTCAAAGGTCTCTTTGTGCTCCACAGCAATTATCTCTACTTAATTGCTCTAATCTCTGAGCTCTTTCCTAGCATTCAGTTGGACTATTTCCAGTGTAACCTCTATGTCAGTAATTCAAATCCCAGTCTTGTTTAAACGTTTCTAATATATTTGTCTGTCCTGTGCTGATGTGTCGGTCCTCATTTTGTTGTGTTTCTTCTTTCATTGCACTGTTTCTTTGTTTTGTAACTTCTTTTTTTGGCCTGAGCAACATCTCTTTGCTAAACTCAGTGAATTGATGGTCTTACTGAGTTTTTCTGTAGGGAGAACTTGAAAGAGTTTCCCCCTGTTGGGATAATTTTTACTCTCCACCCCCATCATCCCAACCTGTCTGTTTATCTGAGGCTCGCAAAGATTCTTTTCCCCTCATTGGCCTTCAGCTCTCTCTCCCCCATCCCCTCACTGGCCTGTGTGCATCATGGACATTCAACTGTTTTTTTCACCTTCTTAGGTCTACCCCTCAGGTCTGGCTCACACTTTCTCCATTATCTTTTTCATTCCCTTAAATATGAAGTGGAGAGAAAGGGATGAGAATGGGAGCTCTGCGCAGCAACTCTTGGAAACCATAGTTGTGCTCTTTTTTCCCAAGATTTTGTTAAATATACTTTATCAAAATTTAATTTTCAAAGCTGTAAGAGTAGCCTATCCCCATGAAAGACTACCTTAGAATTTTTATTGTTTCTGTTTCAGCTAGATGCCCTGGCGAAGAATGAGACTCTCAGATATTTCCCGCCTCTTCTAAACTTCTAGAGTAAAAGTTTCAGTACTTGAAATTCTTCTTATTATTCCTCTTCTCCTCCTCCTTCTCTCCTCCTCATCCTCCATGTCCTCCAGCGTACCTATTCTGTTCCACTGGGTGCTTTCCCCACCTTGGGGAGAAATGGTACAAATACTGAAGATATTTTACATTTATTCTTTTCAGGCAGAATGGCCTTTTAAGAGTGGGGGAAGGGAGGGGTGCTGGGTGGCTCAGTAGGTTGAGCGTCTGACTCTTGATTTCGGCTCAGGTCATGATCTTAGGGTTTTAAGATCGAACCCCACATAAGGCTCTGTGCTCAGTGGGGAGTCTGCTTGAGATTCTCTATCTCCCTCTCCCTTTGCCCCTCCTCTCTTGTGCACATGTGCAGCATGCTCTCCCCCCTCCCCCCAAAAAAAAGAATAGGGGAAGGGGAAGGGAGAGATCATGCTGATCCTTGCCAAAATTGTTTCTTTGACAGAATTTTCTAAAGAATATTGATGAGTTTTCCCCCCTTTTGCTTATAATATTTTAGTAGGTCTTATTGGTTTAATTTTAATCATTTTGTCAGGTATCAGAGCAGAAGAGTCTAAGATATAGTTTCCCTCCACCAATTCACCTAGAATAATGTCTGAGTTATAATTTTTTAAATATTTTCTTTAGTTGGAGACTTCTTTGTAAAACACAGGTTTAATGAGGAAGGTATGAACTAAGAATCTACAGAATTAATTTTTAGTTTGGTTATACACCCTCAAATAAGTATGAGACCTGCTCCAGTATTCACATTCAATGATTCTGTAGCACTGGGATTCCATATTGATGATTGCTTTTCTCTTACGCTCTGTAAGAAAGAGTCTGTAAACATAGCTTTCATGGAAGAAGATCCAAAAAGTCCAGGACATTTTGAAAAGTGTTTAGAGGAACCAGAGTTTAATCCTTCCTATTTAAATGAAAACTTCTGGCCTTTGAGCTCTTTTTGAAAAATTAAACTGCTTTTGTATGTTATTTCATGATCATTTTCTTTATTTTTGCCAGGTACCAGTTTCATAAGCATGATGCCAATTTTGTTTGGCTCCGTGGCAACCCAGCTAATAACCATTGTTCTATTGCTCATTGAGCTGCACCGTCTAAAGGATGTGCTATGTCTTATTACATCTGCTTTCATCTCAACTTAAGGTAGATGCTTTTCTCGGGGGGCGGGTACAAATACCAATTTAACGCAGCTTCACTTTCAAAATATTCTTAGCTCTAGCATGTGTGCCCAACATTTGGAGAAACATTATTCTAGATGTTTCTGTGAGGATGTTTTTGGATATGATTAACATTTAATTTGTTTAACTTTGAGTAAAGCAGCAGTAAAGCAGTCAAAGGCCCAAAGAGAACAAAAAGACTGACCCCAGCAAGGGGGGATTCTGCCAGCAGACAACCTTAACTGTCTCATTGGCAGGGGCCTGCCACCCACTGGACCACCCTGTGGACAGTGGACTCACCAGTCTCCTTAATCACATGAACCAAGTCCCTAAAATCAATCTCTGTGTCTCTATCTCTCTCCCACATATATATGTCTCTCTTTGTGTGTATCCTATACCCAGGGTTCCGTTTCTCTGGAGAACTCGGACTGATACACCATGCCTTAACTATCTCCAAAAATGTGTTCATGACAAGAACACTGTATTTATCAAGGGAAACATAATTTTTTGGAGGGTGGCAGTTGGGGGACAGGGGGAGCAGAGTAGAAGAGCATAAAATGAAACAAAACCTCAGCCCAAGAGAAAAAGGGATCTCTTAATTTTGCTAATGGAAAAGTGCCTGGAATTACAACTCAAGATGCTTCTGTTCCCTCTAACTTGACACACTCTGATACCTCTTCTTAGCTGCAGGTGTTGGCAATCCTTCTCTTACAACTGATTGCCTTTATGATTAAACATCTCTAATGTCACACCTAGACTAGTTATCAATTTCTAGTTGTCAATGTTGTTAATCATTCTGCTCTGTAATGAAATTGAAAAAAAAGTTTCCCTTCTAAGAACTAGCTGGCAGCTCACCCGAAAAAGCCATACTTAACATGTCCTTAAACCTTTCTTTGTACTCCTGCCCATCCAGACCACATATTTCATTCAATCACCTTCACTCCTTCCTAAAAATACTGTCTTGTCAGAATATTGTGTTCACAAGTCCTGGCCTTCAATAAAATCCCGAGTCAGTTGTCAAAGTTTGCTTTGGTTTATTTGTTTAAAATTTTTATAGAGGCCAAATGACCTCAATCCATCAGTCTCACCTTGTACTCTCTTGACCACAAAACCTGTATGCTGAACCATAGGAACCAAAAAGGAAAGATGTTGATATACTCTCAGGGCGTCTACCTTGCTCACTCCCTGAGTCAGTTATGCACTTTTAGAGGAAACAGACCCTCATTCCCTTGTCCTCTGTCTTCTATCATCAGGGGCAGGAGACTCATTTCTCATCATAAGACCCACTTTATGGAAATGAAATGATTCTCTGACCACCTAAATTTTGGCATAGATTTTCCTGGTCTTATGCAATCTACTTTTTTAAAAAAAGATTTTATTTATTTGTGAGAGAGAGAATGAGAGACAGAGAGCATGAGAGGGAGGAGGGTCAGAGGGAGAAGCAGACTCACTGAGCTGGGAGCCTGATGTGGGACTCGATCCCAGAACTCCAGGATCACGACCTGAGCCGAAGGCAGTCGCCCAACCCACTGAGCCACCCAGGTGCCCTTATGCAATCTACTTTTATCTAGTTATCATGAAAATTTAGAATTATTGGCAAGATAAACACAATATTTTAAAAGTTATTATTCTTCATATATAAGATAAAATGATAGAAGAACATATACTGTAGTTTGTATGTGTTTGTGTAAAAATTAGGATCACGTAGGTTAATAGGCCCTCATTTAGCAAAATATTGCATCCTTATCCCTAGAAATGTAAAGAACGACTTTTATACTTTATTAGAGAAGTCTGCATACTATTAATTTTTATATACAATTTATTTTCCAGCCTAAAGAGGAATTAGCCTTTAATGATCAGATCAGCATGAGTCACTCTTACTCAAGATCAGTTATTCTGGAAGCTATTATCAATAAATCAATGTTACTTTGATCACTAAACAGTATGCTGAACATCAAAGGAAATGCAACAGCATTTTCAAAGTATTTTGAAATAGTGTGTTATAAAGAGATTACAGAGTTTGCCACCAGACAAACAAGGATTTGAATGGCAACTCTTTCACTTTGTATCAGATAGGTAAAAATATTTTGCTTCTCTGAGCCTCAATATCATCTGTTTACTCCTGATATGATAAGACCATCTGGAGGATTAAGGGAAATAAAGTCTGCAAGTCACCAAGCATTGTGTCCACACAGGTGGATGCTCAATCAACAGTCTCTGCCCACCCCTTTTCCTTGAATCTCTATTCCTTTGTCCTTATTTTTATTTTTAAAAAGATTTTTTTTTACTTATTTGAAAGAGGGAGAGAGAGAGTGAGAGAGAGAGAAAGCACAAGTAGGGGGAGGGGCAGAAGGAGAAGCAGACTCCCTGCTCAGCAGGGAGCCTGCAGGTGCTTGATCCCAACCTGGGAATCACGACCTGAGCCGAAGGCAGACACTCAACTGACTGAGCCACCCAGGCACCCCATCAATCCTTTGTCTTTAATATATGGGTAATATTATCAACCACATATGGTTTTGTAAGGATTAAATATGATACCATATGAAAGGTTTTGGAGTTGTGCTGGGAAAATAGTGTGTGGCTACCAGGGATGGGTCAGCTGCTCAGATTCCATCCCTCCCTGTCCCGTTCTGCTGGGTACCACAAGAGCTAGAACACTAAAATGACACTCTTCAGATCCTTTGCCACTGAGTTCTGGACCCTCTTGGGATTTGGAAGCAGAATGGAGGCTATCCTCCCGCCACTTGGGCTGCTTCTGAGATTTTAGCTGCACTGTCGAGATAAGAAGTCTGTCTGCAGCACGTGCAGTGCTCATGCTCAGTCTCCCGTGGCTGCTCCTGGGGCTCGTGTGGTGAAGCCCTCTGGGGTCTGGCTGCCCAGTGTCTCAGATTCAATGACATGTGTCCTTGAACTTGATAGTTTTGGTGGTGTTCTTGCAAGAATGAGATCACTGGTGCATACATTGTTTCTCCCTCTGGACTTCCTTCCTGGAGGCCCACCAAATTTTCCCCAAAACATTTTTTGGGCCTCTGAATTCCTTTTAAGACACTATTGTATATTTAAACTCCCGCAATGTTTTCTATTGCCTGTACAGAATCCTGAGTGGCCCCCAGTTGGTCTTCACATAATACTTCTCTGTTAGTTTTCTTTGATGTCAAGGGAATTACAGTCCAGCTGGGGGTGGAGGGCAGGGGACAAGTACAAAGGAAATGTACAGAGAAAAATCGAAGTCTGTCTATGAGTGATTGCCAAGTGGCTGCATGGCCCATGAGAGCTCAGAGGGACAAGGACAGGGGATGTGGCAGGCTGAAGAGGGGGTCCGAGCATGGTCAAACCTGAGAGGAGAATGTGAAGAGGAGCACTAGGGTCATCTGTAATGACACAAAAACATATTATCACCATAATCTGAGTGAAACGAACCAAAATTCGTCCCAGATAAATAGAACACTTGAGGAGAATGATAGTTTGGTTTTGTTTCCACAAAACTTTTTCTAAAAATTCCTGTGCCTAGACAGAATTCCAGTGTTCCTGGAGCTTACAGAGGGGTCATATGTCTGCTGGGATGGGGAAATAGGGGCTCAGGGGTTAGTGGTAAAGAGGATGGGAAGTAGATCAGTAATGATTTTAGGGTCAACATAAACCAATTTGATTTGTTTTCTTCTTTCAACTTGTTTGGACAACATCTCTCTTGATGGTTTCTCAAGTTATATATTAGGGTCTTTAATTCCTTCCTAGACATATTAACAGTCAGTTATTGCATGGCAAAATCACCTTCAAATATTTATGTGGACATCCAGAAACACTGCATTTAATGATACACGGTACTCTTTAAAAGAAACGACCAAGAGAACACTTTTAGAGGACTACAGAATGTATGAAGACAAACAAGAAGCAAGAAACTATAAAAATAATATAGCTATTATGTTAAGATCCCAGACAACTTTTCAAATGAGATTAGAAAATAGATTCTCTTAATTTTATGGCAGTCATTTAATTATGTTGCTCCCCAACTGCCTTTACAAGAGAAAAGGGCTTTGTAAATTAGATTGTTTTATTACAAAATTCCAAAAGAATGTATATTCTCTGTAGCCTCTTATTTTTCTGTAAATAGTCCTTGACGAATAAGCAATGGGTGGGCTGGGTGAGATTATATAAGACCCAAACTAAAATTTAAACCACCCAAGGTGATTGTATCTAAGATGACTGCTAGACACATATCTAGGATTTCATTTTTGAACAAGGAAACAGAAATTTTGCAAATTGAGGCAAAAAAATTACATGCAAAAAATATAATTATGAAACAGATTTAATCTCAAGCATCACATACCCCAGGATTTGCTGCCTCATTTCTCTTCCATACTTTAAGAGTATATTCCTCTGACACACAAAATCGTATTTATTAAAGACTACTAACACCATTTTCTGCATCATTTATAAGTAAATTCATGCTTCCCTTTTTGGTCTAAATTTATTTTTATTATAAATAATACTCATAATAACTAACATTTGTTTTTTTTCTTGGTAATATAGTATATAAAGTGACCCTTTACAGATTAGTTGTTGAATTTTTCTGCAAGCATTTCATTCCCTTTGCAGAATCCTTGTCTGAGGCTTTATCCACTCAGCACTAGTGGTATATGCCAGGTGCTCAGGTGAACGAGGCACTTGCCTGAGAAAGAGTCACCCTGGAGGTGTGATGTTTGTTGGCTGTTACAATATCCTGACATGTGTCTCTGGGATTCCCCAGGAATGCACCATTTCAAGGGAAGTAGAAAATACATTTTTTTTAAATCATTTTTTTAGGTGCACCTTGGGGAGAGGAAAAGATGGTGGAGGAGTGGGGACCCTATTCCAACCAGTCCCCAGAACTGAGCTGGATATCTACCAGACCACTCTGAACACCTACAAAATCAGCCTGAGATGTAAGAAGATATATCTCGATCTCTCCAAAGAGAATATCGCAGGCAGTTGGTTTCGAGGTATGAAGAAGGGAGCCGTGATTCCGTAGGCAGATATGAAGGATAAATGGAAGGGAGAAGGAGCCGAGCCATCGGGATCCTACACCACCAGTGAGCAATAGCCTCCCGCACTGGGGACGGGGCACAGACTGGCAGACTGGTAGCAAAGAGGAAAGGACTTTAGGGCAGCCCCCCGGACTGAAACCTGGAGTGGTGGGGCCACACCTACAAACTGGGGGTGGCTGGTGGTTTTAGAAGCACAAAGGGCAGAGATGAGCCCCGACCTGGAGGCGAGGACTGGGAGCCCTGCTGAGGGGTGCACAATCCAGGATGCTGTAGTTTATAGCAGCACAGACAGAAATGGAGATAGTGTGGCCTAGAGAGCTCACTGAAGAACAGACTGCAATCTCTCTGCTCTGAGGTAGAGGGTTGAAAACGGTCTCTTCTGCTCTGACTCTTAGAAGAGATGTGGAAAGCCACCAGAGAACAAAAGCCCCCCAAAACTGGTTTTCACTGAGCCCACCGCTCCCAGGGGGCAGGGCAACTCTGCCCAAACAGGGTTGCCTGAGTAACAGCGTGGCAGGCCCCTCCCCCAGAAGACAGGCTGGGGGAACAAGAGGCCAACAACCTTAAGGTCCCTATAGAACAGGTGCATCTTGCTTGGGTTGTGGTCAATAATTTGGACTCTGTACATTCCCTCACCATCCCTCAACAGAATGAATAGGAGGAGGAACCCCCACGATAGGAAAGACTCAAGAGACTGTGATTCCTGCCACAGATTTACAAATGGATACAGATATAAGCAAGATGTCGGAAATGGACTTCAGGGTAGCAGTTGTGAAGACAATAGCTAGAATGGAGAAATCGATTAATGGCAACATAGAGTCTCTAAGGGCAGAAATGAAAACTGAACTGGCAGAACTTAAAAATGCTATCAGTGAGGTCCAATCTAATCTAGATAATCTAACAGCTAGGGTAAGCGAGGCAGAAGAACGAATAAGTGATCTAGAAGCCAATTGATAGAAAAGAAGAATAAAGAGGTGGCCAGGGAGAAACAACTCAAAATCCATGAAAACAGAATCAGAGAAATAAGTGACACCATGAAGTGTTCTAATATCAGAATTATTGGGATCCCTGAGGGGGTGGAGAGAGAGAGAGGACTAGAAGATATATTTGAGCAAATCGTAGCTGAGAATTTCCCTAACCTGGAGAATGAAACAAACATTCATGTCTTAGAGGCAGAGAGGACCCCTCCCAAGATCAAGGAAAACAGGCCAATGCCCCAGCATATAATAGTAAAACTTGCAAATCTTAGAACCAAGGAAACCATCTTAAGGGCAGTTAGGGGGAAGAGACTCCTTACATACTGAGGGAGGAACATCAGAATAACATCAGACTTATCCACAGAGACCTGGCAAGCCAGAAAGGGCTGGCAAGACATATTCAGGTTACTAAACGAGAAGAACATGCAGCCAAGAATACTTTATCTGGCAAGGCTGTCATTTAAAATGGATGGAGAGATTCAGAGCTTCCAAGACTGGCAGAAACTGAAAGAATATGTGACCACTAAGCTGGCCCTGCAAGAAATATTAAGGGGAGTTCTATAAAAGGGAAAAGATCCCAAGAGTGATATAGAACAGAAATTTACAGAGACAATCTATAGAAACAAGGACTTCACAGGCAACATGATGACAGTAAATTCATATCTTTCAATAATCACTCTCAATGTGAACAGCCTAAATGCTTCCATAAAATGGCACAGGGTTGTAGATTGGATAAAAAAATAGGACCCAGGGGCGCCTGGGTGGCTCAGTTGTTAAACATCTGCCTTCGGCTCAGGTCATGATCCCAGGGTCCTGGGATCGAGCCCCGCATCGGGCTCCCTGCTCAGTGGGAAGCCTGCTTCTCCCTCTCCCACTCCACCTGCTTGTGTTTCCTCTCTTGCTGTGTCTTTCTCTGTCAAATAAATAAAATCTTAAGAAAAAAAAAAAAAGACAAGACCCACCCATATGCTATCTACATAGAGACTCATTTTGAACCTAGATACATTCAGACTGAAAGTGAAGGCATGGAGATCCATCTTCCATGCCAATGGACCTCAAAAGAAAGCTGGGATAGCAATTCTTATATCAGACAAATTAGATTTTAAGCTAAAGACTGTAGTTAGAGACACAGAAGGACATTATATCATTCTTGAAGGGTCTATACAACAAGATCTAACAACTGTAAATATCTATGCCCCCAACATGGGAGCAGCCCTCTACATAAGCCAATTGTTAACCAAAATAAAGAGTAATATTGATAATAATATGTTAATTGTAGGAGACCTCAATACTCCACTCTCAGCAACAGACAGATCATCTAAGCAGAAAATCAACAAAGAAACAAGAGCTTTGAATGACACACTGGACCAGATGGACCTCATAGATATATACAGAAAATTATGAACGAAAGGGGAGAGATCACGACTAACACCAAGGAAATAGAAACAATTATTAGAAATTATTATCAACAACTATATGCCAATAAATTAAGCAACCTGGAAGAAATGAATGCCTTCTTGGAAACTTATAAACTGCCAACACTGAAACAGGAAGAAATTGACAACCTGAATAGGCCAATAACCAGTAACAAGATTGAAACAGTGATCAAAAACCTCCCAAAAAACAAGAGTCCAGGGCCTGATGGATTCCCTGGGGAACATTATAAGAAGAAATAATACCTATTCTCCTGACGCTGTTTCAAAAAATAGAAACAGAAGGAAAGCTTCCAGACTCATTCTATGAGACCAGCATTACTTTATTCCCTAAACCAGGCAAAGATCCCATCAAAAAGGAGAATTTCAGACCGATATCCCTGATGAATATGGATTCTAAAATTCTCAACAAAATCCTAGCTAATAGGGTCCAACAATACATTCAAAGGATCATCTACCACAACCAAGTGGGATTTATCCCTCGGATGCAAGGGTGGTTCAACATTCACAAATCAATCAATGTGATAGAACACATTAATAAGAGGAGAGAGAAGAACCATATGGTCCTCTCAATTGATGCAGAAAAAGCATTTGACAAAATACATCATCCTTTCCTGATTAAAACTCTTCAGAGTATAGGGATAGAGGGAACATTCCTCAAGTTCATAAAATCCATCTATGAAAAACCCACAGCGAATATCATCCTCAATGGAGAAAAGATGAGAGCCTTCCCCTTAAGATCAGGAACATGTCAAGGATGCCCACTCTCACCACTATTGTTCAACATAGTACTAGAAGCCCTAGCAACAGCAATCAGACAACAAAAAGAAATAAAAGGTATTCAAATTGGCAAAGAAGAAGTCAAACTCTCTGTCTTCACAGATGACACGATACTTTATGTAGAAAACCCAAAAAACTCCACTCCCAAATTACTAGAACTCATACAGCAATTCAGTAATGTGGCAGGATACAAAATCAATGCACAGAAATCAGTCGCTTTCTTATACACTAACAGTGCAACTGTAGAAAGAGAAATTAGAGAAACGATTCCATTTACAATAGCACCCAAAGCCATAAGATACCTTAGAATAAACCTAACCAAAGAGGTAAAAATCTATACTCTAGGAACTACAGAACACTCATGAAAGAAATTGAAGAAGACACAAAAAGATGGAAAAACATTCCATGCTCATGGATCATAAGAATAAACATCGTTAAAATGTCTATGCTGCCCAGAGCAATCTTTACCTTCAACACCATCCCAATCAAAATTCCAATGACATTTTTCAAAGTGCTGGAACAAACAATCCTAAACTTTGTATGGAATCAGAAAAGACCCCAAATCGCCAAGGAAATGTTGAAAAACAAAGCTGGGGGCATCACGTTGCCTGGTTTCAAGCTATATTACAAAGCTCTGATCACCAAGACAGCATGGTAGTGGCACAAAAACAGACACATAGACCAATGGAACAGAATAGAGAGCCCAGATATGGACTCTCAACTCTATGATCAAATAATCTTCAACAAAGAAGCAACAAATATGCAATGGAAAAGACAGTCTCTTCAATAAATGGTGCTGGGAAAATTGGACAGCTATATACAGAAGAATGAAACTCGACCATTCTCTAAAACCACACACAAAGATAAACTCAAAATGGATGAAAGACCTCAATGTGAGACAGGAATCCATCAAAATCCTAGAGGGGAACATAGGCAGTAACATCTTCAACATCAGCCGCAGCAACTTCTTTCAAGATATATCTCCAAAGGGTAGTGAAGCAAAAGCAAAAATGAACTTTTGGGACTTCAACAAGATAGAAAGCTTCTGCATAGCAAAAGAAACAGTCAATAAAACAAAGAGGCAACCCACAAAATGGGAGAAGATATTTGCAAATGACACCACAAAGCACTGATTTCCAAGATCTATAAAGAACTCAAACTCAACACCCCAAAAACAAATAATCAAGTCAAAAAATGAGCAGAAGACATGAACACACACTTCCCCAAAGAAGACATACAAATGGCTAACAGACACATGAAAAAAATGTTCATCATTAGCCATCAGGGAAATTCAAATCAAAACCACATTGAGGGGCACCTGGGTGGCTCAGTAGTTAAGCGTCTGCCTTCGGCTCAGGTCATGATCCCGGGGTCCTGGGATCGAGCCCCACATCAGGCTCCCTGCTTGGCGGGAGGCCTGCTTCTCCCTCTCCTGCTCCCCCTGCTTGTGTTCCCTCTCTGGCTGTCTTTCTCTCTGTCAAATGAATAAAATCTTAAAACAAACAAACAAACAAACAAAAAACCACATTGAGATACCACCTTATATCAGTTAGAATGGCAAAAATTAACAAGGCAAGAAACAACGAATGTTGGAGAGGTTATGGAGAAAGTGGAGCCCTCTTACACTGTTGGGAATGCGAGTTGGTACAGCCACTTTGGAAAACAATGTGGAGGCTCCTCAAAAAGTTAAAAATAGAGCTACCCTATGACCCAGCAATTGCACTACTGAGTATTTACCCCAAAGACACAGATGTAGTGAAAAGAAGGGCCACATGCACCCCAATGTTCACAGCAGCACTGTCCACAATAGCCAAACTGTGGAAAGAGCCGAGATGCCCTTCAACAGACGAATGGATAAAGAAGATGTGGTCCACATATACAATGGAATATTACTCAGCCATCAGAAAAGATGAATACCCAACTTTTACATCAACATGGATGGGACTGGAGGAGATTATGCTAAGTGAAATAAGTCAAGCAGAGAAAGCCTATTATCATATGGTTTCACTTATTTGTGGAACATAAGGAATAGCATGGAGGACATTAGGAGAAGGAAGGGAAAAATGAGGGGGGTGGGAATTGGAGGGAGAGATGAACCATGAGAGACTATGGACTCTGAGAAACAAACAGGGTTTTGGAGGGGAGGTGGGGGATTGGTTGGCCCGGTGATGGGTATTAAGGAGGGCACGTACTGCATGGAGCACTGGGTGTTAAACGAAAACAATGGATCGTGGATCACCACCACATCAAAAACCAATGATGTATTGTATGGTGACTAACATAACATAATAAAATATAATAAAATTTAAAAAGATAAAGTCATCATTTTAGTTATTCAGAATCTCCTCATCAAAAAAGCGAGGAAATTAAATTGTTTTCCCTAAATGCCAGGCAATGAGCTAGGGCCTCTCTCATATTCCTTTACACAGACTCTGCAAGGAAGGATTTACCTGTTTATTTCTCAGGTGAGCAAACGCAGATTCAGCATGCCAGATGTTTTTGTAGCCACATTATACAGTGGGTACGTGTGTGGCTGAGATTTTCTCCCACAACGTCCCCCACCCCCAAATCTGGATTCCCTTTTGTTTCTCTTTAGTGATAGCTATATAGCTGTCAGGCTAAAGCCAGAAGGGGTGTTTTAGGAAATATGGGAGGAGGGCAAGCACTAACTTCACCAGGGCAAAAAATGGTAAGTACAAATCACTAAACATTTGCCTTTGCTCGATCTCCTGTATCATTCACAGCTTCTCACAGTTTGTGCTGGTAAACATTTAAGGATATCTACCTAGAAAACACAAATTTAGTATTTGCCAATTATTACGGTGCAAAATCCCCTGACCACAACAGACTCTAGCTCCCAGGCTCTGAGCAAAGCATGTATGGAAGGGATGTGGGTGAATGGCTCTGGGGGTCCTCGGGGAGCTGGGCTCCTGCAAACACTGCTCACCCCACTTGGCAGGTGGAGAAACTGGAAGCTGAAAACATGAAGCCACTTGCCTGAGGTCCCATATTAACAAAGTAGCTTTGCTGGGGATGGAAACAAGGACTATCTGATTCCAGAGCATTTAAAAACAGCTTTGGAAATTTTTAAACTGCTTATAAGTGGGTGAGAAGTGCATTCTTCTACAGATTCCTGAAACCTACTGAAGCAAGAAGACTGGCCTTTTGGCACCGTCTGTCCCACCTAGTGGGCAAAATGTGTGTGAGTGTGTGTGTGAGTGTGCGTGCATGTGTGTGTGTGTTGCTCTGTTTTGTTTTATTTTCCTTAAAGTTTGTGGCAATGTCTTCCAGGAAACAAAATTGTCCTGAAATCTTACCGAAGAGATACAAGTCTTCTTAAGAATCTGGTTACAGTAGCAACTGCACAGCCCTGAGTCTCTCGGTCTTGGAAGGTGAGCAGCAGGGCAGTAAGGGATTCTTTTCATTTGCCCTTGACAGGGAGCCAGCATTTCCCCACCAGTTCTGTTGAACCCTGAGCACAAAGGCTTGCTGGGATGGTGGCGACAAGCTGCTTTGTTGTAAATGCTTCTACCATAATAAAGCACCTTACATACAGATCCCTTTTTGAAACTAGACTAGCAAAATGATGTTATTATTGGACTTGCTTCTGTCCCTGTGGTTCCCTGTTGTTGGATAGGAACCTAATTTATTTCTTTAAATTTGTTTTTCAGGAAACAGAAAACAGAAAAGTACTCAGCCTTTATTAAATGAAAAGTACAGGGTGTTTACCAGCAGTTAATCCAACTTGGAAAGGGCTGTTTTTTCCCCATGCAGATACAGGCAGAAGCTTGGTGTCACTGGGTGAAACTTTCCCCTGATTGTGATTTCGTATTATCTGGCATTAACATCTTCAAGTATATATTAAAATTATTACCTTAATTTAAAGCCCTCTCTTAGTTCTCTCTGCTGTTTTCTTCAGGAGCTGTTTGTAGTACAATCTGATGGAATACAGGATATGGATGTGTAAAAATAATCCAAGAGAATTAAACACACACAGACACATCTCTCTCTCTCTCTCTCTCTCTCTCTCTCACACACACACACACACACACACACACACACACACACACACACACTCCCCTACCCACAGGTATACGCACACTCTTCGAATTTTGAGAGAAAGTTAAAAATACCTGCTGTTTGAAATCACTTGCAGGGGAGGGGCGCCTGGGTGGCTCAGCGGGTTAAGCGACTGCCTTCGGCTCAGGTCATGATCCTGGAGTCCCGGGATCGAGTCCCACATCGGGCTCCCTGCTCGGCGGGGAGTCTGCTTCTCTCTCTGACCCTACCCCCTCTCATGTGCTCTCTCAAATAAATAAATAAAATCTTAAAAAAAAAAGAAATCACTTGCAAGCGTGATTAAAAAGGACCTTTCCTACAGAGATCAAAGGCAGCTTTTCTTCTCTGCACTGAAACAGGGCTTTTGCCTGTGGTTGTCATTGTGGAGCAAGAGGACTGCTCTGAAACAGAGCATAGGATGTCTACCACGGGCTCATGGAAGCCAGGTTTTGTTTAAAAATAATATTTTCCAATGCTATTTATAATGCCTTGACTGAGGGGAATACAGTTTTAGGGAAGTGGATAGTAAAAGGAAGCAAGTACCTGCTGGCACAGAAGGAAGGATCCTGGAAGTCAGAAGTCCAGGTGACCACTCCCTAAACTGCTATTCTGTGCGCTGGGGCTGGAAATATGTTCCTTCGAATTCCTGGCTCTTAATTCCCACATTTGTTTTCCCATTCTACCATTTCTGTAGACCCACGAGAATAGAAAATGATGCAGGACTCTTTCCTTAAGCAGACTGGATCATATAAACTATAAGTAAACTGAAGAAATGTCTCAGAGCAAGTGCCCATTCCGCAGACATGATTTTCTGGGGTGAGGGTGTGATTGTCCCCCCTCCTGCCCACACGTCTACACTGACAATTACAGGAATGTATCTCCAGGGCTCTTTCCAGCTCTGAAATTATATGACTCCAAAATTAACTCACTCCCCTGAAACCTACACCAAGACCATTTGGTCGCTCAGTCATAAGAGCTTCTCCATAATATTCATAAATGAAGAATCATCTCTAATGTTCTTTTTTTATTGTATAATAGCTTCCATATACTGAGTGCTTATGATATGCCAAGCACTTGGCCAATCTTTTCGCTCATACTATCTCTTTGAAAGTCATTGAATTATTGCAATAAACTTGTGATGATTTATTGTTTCCATTTTATGGATAAAGGAACTAGTGAGTAAATATCACTGATATTAGCTGGCAGATACATATCAGTAGATCCTTACAATCCTCCCTGTTATTCACTATATAAATTCTATATAATAAACCCATTCAAATCTCTTTGAATTCAATATACACACATGTATTAATATATAATGTTACATTTCAATCATTTTTTCATTAAAAGGAGTGTCCTAAAGCTTGATTTGATTTGGTCTTATCAGAAAAGTAATAGATTTGCCCTTCAAGATGGGTATCTTTAAAAAAATGTTTATTTAGTTAATAGTAAAATCATTCATGTCTTCTACAGAAGAGTTACAGAATATAAGGAAGGTCAGAGAAATGGAAACCCCTGTGACCCATCAACAATATTTTCAGATACCTTTATTTAACAAGGTATCATTTGATATCATTTGATTGACCTGAATGCCTTGTGTGTCTGGGAAATGCCAGTATGTGCAAATGCTAAATTCTTATTAATTGAAATTAACTGGGGCGCCTGGCTGGCTCAATGAGTAGAGCCTGCGACTCTTGATCTCAGGGTTATGAGGTCGAACCCTATGTTGGGTGTAAAGATTACTTAAAAAATAAAATTAAAAAGAAGAAATTAACCAAAATTCCTTTCCAACATTGTTTTTCTTTTATTCTGCAAACTATAGACTGTGAGTCTCAAATTCTGTCAATTTTGTATAAAAAGATGTTTAATGCATTGAGCCATGTACTTTGGTCATCCTGCAGTAAAAGGGAGGAATGGGACCTCACAAGCTCCCATTTTTCATCTTTTTGTGTTGCCTGAGATAGAGTTATGCAAGCCCAGCACATTGTCTTTGAGTTATTTAGGGGGACAGCCTCTAATGAGATAACATAGAAAGTTGGGATTGGAGCAGCTCATGATCATTTTAGTCTGGTCTAACTAGATGTACCACCAAACGTGCCTGGGGTGGGGACATGGAGGGGGCTCTTTTACCTTGTCTTCCTTGAGAGGATTTCGGATTGTCCACCACACCTTCCCCTCATCTCTACTATATTCAAACAGCTCTTGAGTTCTGCTTGATATCTGTCCTCTGATTTTTTCTTTAATTTAAAAAAATTGTTTTACTTAGTGCTTTGTCCACCAGCACCTTTATTTTTCTTGCTTCTTCAGTATCTACTGTGCTATCTTATCTGTTAACTGGCACAACTTTTAAAAATTAACTAATGAAGGTATTAATGCGTCTTTAAGCTAAATATGGCTAAATCAACAGTGGTTACTGGTTTCATTTCCAGCCCAGTGACCATAATAAAGTCTGTTTCCCTACATCAGATGTGTTGATTAATACATTGTAGAATTGGGCTCCAGATTTTTACAGCTCTCTTAATTGAGGGGAAGTCAGAGCTTGGGGCTGTATAATTAAGTTAGCTGGAAAATTAATGCAGGAATTGGCTTTGTAATTTGATTGGTTTAAAATCTATGAATACACTTACCTAATCCTTTTGAACTAAACTTGGTGCCAAAAAATTATGTTAGCTCCATCTCTGCAATGTTGTATCTTTAGGGCAGTGTTCTTTCGCAACCTTAGAAAAGAGTGATGTGTATACAAAACATGATAACGACTGGCTATCCAGAAAGAAAGAAAAAAAAAAAAAAGATCATTTTCTTGTTCATTGGTGAAATATGCTGGACTTTTTCCTATACTTTTACCTCCTCAGCTGATAATCTAATTAACTTCTGTGCCATAAATAATTACAGCTCTGTGACTATAGTTGAATACACTAAAGTCTACTATTAGGATTAGCTGGGTCTATGGGTTAGCAATATCAGACAATTCTTAATGCACAGAAGGAATGCCACACAAGAAAATTCATTTTGTAACTATATGTTTTACTTTACTATATGATGATAAATACCTGCCTGTGAAAAACGCAAAGCTCACCAGAGTGACCATCTTTTGAGGACTAGGGTGAAGTCTAGCTATTTGAGTGCTACATATTAACTACAAAACAAACACATCATAAGTAGTACCGGGATAACCAAATTAATATAATGCCTTCCTGAGTTATTCTCTTTCCCTCCCTTAATCTCGGTCTTTTTTCCTCTCGGGCCCTCACCCTTTCAACATTCAAACCACACAGACTTCCCGTCTTGATTACATGGATGCTATAACAATGTCCTATTGTATATCTACTTCTTATCCTGAATGCTTAGTGGATGAGATCCTGAAATTTGGATTATATCATTTTCTTTATTTTTTTTCTAAAGGGAGATGAACTCTACTTCTCACCTTTTTTTTTTTTTAAAGATTTTTTTTTATTTATTTGAGACAGAGAGAATGAGAGAGAGAGAGAGCACATGAGAGGGGGGAGGGTCAGAGGCAGAAGCAGACTCCCTGCCGAGCAGGGAGCCCGACGCGGGACTCGATCCCGGGACTCCAGGATCATGACCTGAGCCGAAGGCAGTCGCCCAACCAACTGAGCCACCCAGGCGCCCATGGATTATATCATTTTCTTTAAAAATAAATGTGTTGTGCAAATATTCTTTGCAGATTAATTATGGCTGTCTCTTTCAAATGCAGTTGTTAAAAAAAAATGTTGAATAAAGGAACAAACTTTAGGCAGATGTCACTACGTGTTCCTGCCCCTTTCTTTTTATTTTCAAAAGTACTTTATTAAGACCATTTACTCCCCTTCTCCAGACCCACTTCTCTGAATGCAGATGCTTCTTATGATTGATCATTTTTTAAATACTTCTCATCTGGGTATTATTGATGACTTCACGTCACTATATGCAGATCATTTTAAAAATGACAAACCTGAAATGAGTGATAAAAAATTTGAAAGCACACGTTAATGATCATAGAAAAATTGTGCATGGGAATGTCTTAAATGATTATGAAAATGCATTTATTTGGAACATGTGTCTTAAAGCAAGGGAGAGTTGAGTGCAGTTGGGGTAAATCTAATGACTGTACAGCTAATAAAGTTGTGCTTCAGTGGTAAGAACGGTAGCCATGACAAAGGAGTAGTGTTTTATCCTAATCTCAAAGTAAGATGATATTAGGGCAAAAAGCCCACAATTTCTGTTTTGAATGGTATGGGAAATCAATGCAGTTTGTCTGAAATGCTGAAGAACAGGAAGGCAGCTCTGTGCTGGGATAAGCTGGCTGGGTTGAGGTACTATTGTTGTTGACCATATTTGTTCTTCCCATTATTTCTTATTTTAACATATATATGTATGTTAATATGTATATATGATAGATATTAAAAGCCTATGTGAGAAAAAAAAAGCACATGACTTTTTGACCATGACTCTTCCAAAGGCTTGCTATCCGTATTGGTTTAGCATGTCATGAGCGGTGATATCGCCCTCCTTATTCTGTCTACCCCTCCTTCTCTCTTCCAACCGCCTCATCCTGGTAAGCTTTAAAGGCAATTCTTTGTGTTTTTAGAGAATGGAACGGTGGAAAAGTTTGAAACAAACTAAATGACAATTAGTAGAGACTAATTAAATAATCATGGTCTATTTTTGTGATGAAATACTCCATCTATTAAGAGGGATGAGAAAGCTTCACATATGTTGATATATGTATTTGAGTTCTAAGATATTTTGGAAAAGAGTCTTGGTTTGGATTTACCATGTTTTGGGAGGAAGTCTATGTGGTCTGTATGTTTGTAGATATACATGCATGGGATGTGTCTGGAAGGATATAAAATTCTCTGGTTAATAGTGGTTGACTCTGGGGAGGGAACAGGGTAAGTAGGGACACGGAGGGAAAGAGATTTTCTCCACTCTTCCTTATTGTCCCTCTTGAATGTCGTGTCATGCATGTGGACTGCCTACTCAAAACAAAAACGTTTCTGTGTGCCAGAAGGAGCAAGGCTATTGTAGTGGGATATCCGTGAGGTTTGACTCCTACCTCATCACTCAAGGAGAAAAGTTAACTAAATTAACTTTTTACCAGGGTGGAGGGATGTTACATGATTCCATTTCCTTACTGAGATGAGCAATGTTTCTAATAGTGAGATACTGAGTTGCCAGAATGGCTGGCATTTTTCAGATAACTCCTAGGAAATGTGTAGTGAACAGAAATTCACTCCATTGTCTATGGCATTCATACAATGTTTCTGTGGCCTGAAGCAAATAGAAGACAACAGAATACATAATGTGCAAATATATAACGTAACTGGAATGCCAGATTGTAAAAATTATGTTCTAAATTAAAGACTATTACATCCCCTCTCAACTGGTCGGCTTTACTTATCTACAACCATGACACTGCATCTGTTATTTAGATGACAATGAAGGGTAAAGGACATGTTTGATCCCAAAGCTTAGTGGATACTCAATCCTAGCTGAGTGAATGAATGAGTAAGCGACTTGGGAGTGAAACAAGAACTAATGCTTCTCTCTTTGGTAGGCCTCCATTTTGATTATTGAGATGGTATAGTCTCAGCCAGAAATATTTTCCTTTCCTTCCTTCAGAATCCAAAGCAGGGAGGTTCTGCAGAGCTGGAGAGTGACTGTCAGCGTTGCCTTGTCCAGTTTTCCTGTCTCAAGCTCCTCGACACCCCTGTGAGCCTCACCTTTAATGTTATATTTACCAGAGAAGGGGAATTCTATTTGTGATTGTTAAGCTTGTGTCAACCTGACTGGGCTACATGATGCCCAGAAAGCGGGGAAACATCATTTCTGGGTGTGCCCGGGAAGGTGTTTCTGGAAGAGACGAGCATGTGGACTTGTGGACTGAGCAAAGAAGATGCCTTCTCCAACATGTGTGGACATCGTCCAGCACATAGAGAGTCCGAATAGAACAAACAAACAGAGGAAAGAACTTGCTCTCTGCTTGAGATGGGACACGCATCTTCTTCTGCCCACAGATGTTGGTTCTCCTTGTTCTGTGGACTCAGACTGGGACCTACAGCATTGGTCACCAGTTCTCTAGGCTTTGGACTGGGACTGAATTACAGAACTGGCTTTCCAGCATGCAGACAGCAGATAGTGACTCCATAATTGCATGAGCCAATTCCTATAACAAATCTTTACATATATAATATATGTGTGTATATATATATAATATGAAGTATATTATAGATTATATAATTATTATATATAAGAACTATATATTATATGAATTATATATATTATATATTATCTTCATATATATATATATGTACATATATATATGTGAAGACCGATGCCCAATTGGTTCTGTTTCTCTGAAGAACCCTGATTAATACACTATCCAACTATTCTGCTCATTAGAATGAATTTAGTTCATCTCTTAAGTATGTTATGAATTCTCTCAAAGGTCCACCGAGTGCACATGTCAATACTGTATCACTGAGCACGAAGACTATGTTACCCACCTGACAAAGTGTGGGACCAGTGATGGCAGCAAGAATTTTCCCAGATCATTTACGTAGAAATTGCTAAAATCCCTAACCTCTGCAATGTCCCTGGCTAAGAAGGAAACAAGTGGGTCTGTATTTTGCCATGGGAGAAAGAGCCCAGAAGAAATAGTAGAAGATATTTGTCTTTTTGGCCTGAGCTCGAATGCATTAGCTACTAATCTATATGCCTTTTGGAGCAAAGGGGATGGCACACTATGTAAATTGATTATGCTCTCTCACTGGGTATTTTTCTGCCACAGGAATTAATCTTTAATTTGCTCATCTCAAAAATGAATCCTGTTGGACTGTGCAGGGGTGAATGTCTGGCATTAATAATATGCATCCTTTCAATTAGTCCTGAATTCATCACATTAGCTCCAAATGAGTATTGATCAAGAGATGAAGGGCCCAGAAGGTATGCCGAAAATTTTATTAGTTCCCTAGAGGTGTCATGATATTTTTTAAAGAAAAGATCATGCACTGTGCATCAGTATTTGAAATATATTTATGGAACTGCAGTTTTTAATTTTATAAAATAATGTCTCTAGTTATTAACTTGTAATAAAGAGACGATCACTCATACTGTCACATTTGGACACTAGGGTCGATACGACACCTCCCGGGCCGCTTGCAATGCATCTGCCCCGTGTTCACACTACAGTACCATAGAGCTAAAAAAAAAGGCAACAATTTTTCACACTGAAAATATAAAATGACAAAACCCGGAAAGCTCTAAATCAGATATAAATTGATACTCATTAGGAGACAAATGGATGTGTGTTAAGAAGCCCTCTCCCCTGTCTGTGGTTCTGCTCAAGGTGAGCGCCGGCTTTGCTCCTAGTTACAGACCTCTAGGCAGAAACGTAGGAAGATATTGTTTTCACCACATCACTCCCCAAATTCAGAGATGCAGGGTCTATTAACCCCAAAAGCTGAGCATCCCCTCCCGCTCCACTTTCAGAGAAGGGAATGGTTCTCTTCTAAAGACTTTTTTCCACCCTCAATAAATAAATGAAGACTCAACAGGCCAGGAAACCACCAAGGATAAAATCAAGCTGGGATATTTGCACTGCACCCTGTGGGAGATGGACACTCCTCACCACCCCCTCCTCTATGCAGGAGGAGAGGCAACATAACCCCGACTGCCTGCAGCACCGCATCCTGAAAACGTCTTGGGGATTCTCAATCACATATTGGTTCCAAGTGCCAAATGGCAAGGCAGCAGTGATGGGAAGAAAACGTCGCTAGAAGAGGTAAGAACTTGCTGGAAATGGGAATCTGCATTCACCGCTGCACACTTCAACACGCTCTGCGTGTGTGGACCTCTAAGAAAGGTTTGATTACAAACAAGCAGAAAATATAACCAAGGAAATCCCAAACAGGAAATGCAGTAGAAGGAAAGCAGGACGGGAAGAAAGCATATGAAGTGCATGATCATTTCAGAACTTGTTTTCCCTCCCCAGCCCGCCCTAGGCAAGTGCGAGGCCGTGGTCCGGCCCCGAGGCTCGGGGCACGAGGACCCCAGCCCTTGCTGCAAGGGCTCCTTCAGTTCACCCCTCCTGACAGCTCTCAGTGGGGTTACAACGCTCCAGTCTGGCTCCCTGGTCCGTGATAACGCATTTCAGACGCTCTTGCTCTTTTTACCTTACAGCCTCTTCTGGACACAGTTGTACTACGAACCTCCAGCCCGACCAACCGTGACCATAAATGCAGTTTATTCCCGCTCTCAGCCTGCTGCTGCAGGACTCAGGTGAGCTGAGTGCATCGAGTGGGTGACGGAACGTAAACACGAGAGCTCCAAATGTCAGTGCCAAGGGGCTGTGAAACAACGTCTGACTTCGTTTCTGAACCACCAGTGGAAGTCGTTATCAAAATATGACCTTGATGAGCTCATAGCAGCTTTGAAATATTTATTTCGACTTTTTTAGTTTTATTCTTTAGAGATTTTATTTTTATTTAGCACTGAAATACTACTATATCTTTAAAGTTTAGTTCACTGAAATTTTATAAGGAAAAATTCTGTGTAAGCCTGAAAAATAATTTAAGAAATCATCAGTGGTTCTTATTCCTGATTTATCTTTTGGTTTAAAAAAAATGCTTTTATACAGGAACTGTGTCTAATGATGTGTTCTGCAAAGTACTTACCATCTTATGTTCTATTTTTTGCTCCGAATATGTATGTGTGTATACATATATACATATGTATATAGAGAAGAAATCAAGTAAATTTAAGTTGCACAGATTTATTGGCTAAGAAAGCAAATGGTTTAAATATTATTCTAAATTAAAAAAAACAAATTTATAATCTTAGAAACTTAGCTTAGTCACTGAAATTAGTCTTTCATGGTCTGCAGATCTCATGTTCCATGACTTTAAAAGGCACTGTGCACTTGCTAATCAAGCTCCATAAACAATCTATAAGAAGTGGTGGTTCAGAAGACTGAATGCAAACTTTCTTGTCCCAGAATTTTGTCTGAAGTCCCCAAATGCAAAACTGAAGTTGGGACATACCTGTACAATGCAGAGATAACAGCAGTGGGCAGTGAGAAATGTCTTCCAGAGTAAAGAGGGAGCCATCCAGCCCTGCCCGCAACCTGCTCTGACCTGCATGTATCCTTCTCCACTAATACACAACCAAACAGAACTTCAGCCCTTCAGAGCCATTCACTGAGGTGGCAAGTTCACAACAGAAGTGAATTGTCACCCTGGTGAGAAGAGCATTCCCCATCCCAACCAGGTGAACGGGGGGGGCCCAAGATGAGGAGACAGCAATACGGCAGGTGTGCCTCGAGGTGCACGGAGGGGCATTTTCTGTCTTTATGGTGGCTGGGTGCTTGCTGAGCTTCGAAACGTGTGCTTCCCCAATGCTAGATGGAGCACAAATTTGACGTGTGTCTGCTAAAATTGGGGTAAGGAAGTCAACCAGCTTTTTCTTCTTTATGAAAATTTTGAAGGCGAGAGGCTGGGAGCAGCCTGAGGTGACAGGCAAGGAGTTAGTCGATCTGCATGAGACCTTTTGGCCAATTAGATGCCATGGAAGTTGGGGACTTGAGCTGTCTTACAGCTCCTCCACCAAGAGGGCAGCCAACCCGAGGGAGAGTTTGTCTGCAAGGCAGTCTCTAGGCTGTTCCCGAGGTAGGAACGTTGAGGACTAGCTTAAGATGTCAGGGAGCTTCATGTACTCAAGTTGTCAGTGTCCCCCCCGTCCCACCGTGGGAGTCAGTGGCAACCGGGGGTTAGCCGACAGAGAGCTGCCATGGCAGAGGCAATTAAGGTTACAGACAAACCTACAAACACTTTGTCCCTCTCTTGCTAATCTTCTTTCCCCACTGGACCCCGAATTAGCCAGAAAAAAAGAAACAAAGAGGTGGAAGAAGAAAAGAACAGGCCACCCATGCTCCTGCCCACGGCAGAGCTGCAAGCTGGTGGTTAGACCTGGAGGGGCAGGTGTGGCAGGTGCACGCGAAGGAGAGAGACTGAGGCGCTCAGGAGAATGAAGTGAGGGGCAGGCGTGGGGAGACTCCCTGACAGGTCAAAGTGACTAAATTGCTGGTAGGAGATTGTTAAGCCCAAGATGTCATAAAATGGCAGAGAAAGGTGGTGGAATAGAGAAGGTTTGCAGGCTGTGGTTAGAGGTAAATAAAGGCATTTCTTTTTGTATCCCAGTATGTTCCAACGATTTAATAATGTGCTCACCAAATGACCAATACTTTTGGCAATTAGGCAGAAACGTGAAAATTAGGACGCTCTGAAAAAGCACGTCTACAGCGGCTCCTCAGATAATGCTCTAAGGGATTTGACCGAATGCCATGAATTTCGCGCACCTTTCCACCTTACCCCCGTTCCCTGCCTACTTGGAAGAGTGGGAGCTGGCCACATTTGGTGTTTCTCCAGTGACGGGATTTGAGGTTAGGTTCAACTTGGATGGCTGGGATAAGCAATTTTTATTGCATTGCCCAAATCCAAATGGGCAAGCCGATCCAAAACACTGATGGTAAATGCAAGGCTCAACTACTGAGAGGACATGGGGAAAAACACAGCTCTGTAGTGGGCAGGAGGAGGGATTACATTTGGGATCGTGAAGGTAAAAATAGAGAAGTACATAATGATATAGCTGGATAAGAAAGGCATCCATGTCAGTCACCTTGAACACTGGCTTTCACCTGGGATGTGGAGGCTACATGATGGGGCTGGGGAAGCCCTCTCATCCTGACCACACCTCAGCAATCAGGCTGTTGCAGTGAAAGAGTAGGTTGAATTCGGTCAAGCTATGACAGAGGACCCCCATGCCCGATTCCTGGAGTCACAGCAGAATTCCACAGAGTTCTTCTGTTTCTTTGAGGAGGGCTATTAGTGGGTAGTAAAACTAAAATAAAATGAACAAAAGTCAAGTAAGGAATGAATTCTTGAAAACTCTTGGTTAATTTCATGGATTTTAAAATCCTCTTAATAACTCAGATGCGGTCTTCTTTAGGACGGTGCGTGCCTTGTCCAGGATCACGTTGAGGCTGGGTCTCAGCCTCTCTACCTACCAACTTAGGACACACGCATTTCTTGCTGTCGGTCCACGGTTGGGTTTTCACATCAGTTACTCAAGTATTACCTGAATCGTAAACTCATGGAAAACTAAGTCTGACTGAGCACAATGCAAGCCAGTCATGCCGATATCACACTTACCTCGTATGGTCCTGAATACACAAGACTTTGTTTCCATGTGAGTAACTTCTTGTCAAACATGTCACTTCTGTTTCAGGAAACATGAATGTTTAGTCTTTTTTGGTGTTGTTAATCAGAAAAAAATGAATGAAATAGTCACTGGGGACGCAGAGGAAGCCTGAAGATTTTAAATCTATCTGCTAATGGACCCTTCCGTCTGTCTGTCTGTCTATCTCACCCACGGGGCTTCCTCCGGTCTCCCCAACCAGCTGGCCATCCCTTGATCCTGGAGAAAGACACTGGAAGTAAATGCCAATGTTTTTTATCTCTGGGAGACTTGCAACCGATTATGAGGCCAATCAAGAAAACAGTCTTTCAGGGCTGAAAGACAACATAATTCAAATTCTGTTATCAAAGTCATATCATCAATATCAGGAAATCCTTTTTTTCTGATTGTTTTACACCTGGGTCTGGGTGAGAATATACACCGCCTGGGTTTTCAATGGGAGACTAGCAGCTCCTTCTCTTCCAGGAGAATTTAAGAAGTATTGGCTAATTTACTTCCTCCTGTGCTCTCCGACTTCTTTGTTCAGAATTCCCCAGGAAAAAAGATAGGGTGTGAGGTCTCATCATTGCTAGTTTCTAGATTTTTATTAAAAAAAACAACAACAACAACAAACCCTTTGTATTTTGGAATGATTTTAGATTTACACAAAAGTAGGAAAGTTGGTACAGAGCATTTGCATATGCCCCTCACTCAGAATTTTCCATTGCTAACATCATAATTACCGCAGCATATTCATCAAAATAAAGAAACTGACATTGGCTCATGACTATGAACTAAATTCTAGACCTATTTCCAACCTATTTTTAGTGAAAAACCATCAGGGACAGGGTCAGCCTTGGTGAGGGAAGAGCCCTTTCTGTCGTGAATCCTCTGCCACTTCCCAAAGCCTGTGATTACTGTGATGGCCGGGCCACAGAGCTGGCCAAGCAGAGACCTGGGTCCCCTGATGGATTCAGACCCCGAAGCCAAGAGAGTACAATGTTCCAGAAGATACAGGGTATCCTCTTTTTTGCAGGCTGTTGCTCTGACGAGTAAAATCAGTAATCCTGCTTAAAGAACCTTTTATAAAGAGGGAGAAAAAAACCCTGCTTTTTCCCCAAACCTGCATGAAATAAACATCGCATTCTGTAAACCATAAACTATGGATTTACCTTCAGGAAAGCACTAACGAATGTGGGACAGTTCAGCAGTGATCACATACAGATGCCGATAATGCTCCCACCCCCGGGATAGGAAGCATCCATGGTCAGCACTCCAGAGAGCCTCCTACTGGCACCCCGGCACCTGCTTGTCCCACTCCCGCGAGGTCAACAACTCACTTACTATGGAAGTTACTTTTCCTTATAATTTTCCTGCTTTTCCTTACAATTTTACCAACTAAGCATATACCTTAAATACCTCCAGTTCATTTTGCCAGTGGTTTTATAACTTTGTATAAAATAAACAATCAGTAAGTTCCTTTCTTTGTCTGAGTTCTTTCACCCAACACAGTGCTTACCAGATGCACCTGCATTGCAGTTTGCTTCTACTGGTAGCTTGCCCTTTGAGCCTCTGTCCGGCATTCCAGCGCATGAGCCTACCGCTCAGCCGATTAGTGTGCAGTTTGGGGTTATTGCTCATAATACCACTCTGGGGACGCCCAGGCTGCTCAGTCAGTTAAGCGTCTGCCTTCGGCTCAGGTACGATCCCAGGGTCCTGGGATGGAGCCCCACATCGGGCTCCCTGCTCTGCGGGGAGCCTGCTTCTCCCTCTCACTCTGCTGCTCTTGTTCTTTCCTTCACTCTCTCTCTATCTCAAATAAATAGATAAACTCTTTAAGAAATCCCATTAAAAAAATAACACCACTCTGTGTGCATGCATCTCTGTATCTATCTCGGAATGAAGGTGTTTGCTCATGAGTAAAGGGTAGCTTAAACGCTAGCAACTGACTTCAGACCGTTTTCTGAAATGGTTGTATCAGCAGAGTGGGAAGGCCCAGCCGCTCTGCATCTGCTCCCATATTTACTGTGGTCAGTATGATTCATTTTAACCATTCTGAATAGTGTCTGCTTGTAAACATTTTAAGTGAAATATGACATCCATCTGAGGATCTGGTGAGGCCTTGAAAAACTACCTTCTGGATGACAAGTCCCTTGATACCCTTCATAAGCAGATACTGTTTGGTGCAAGGAACTCTTTAGATTCTGTGCTCCTCTGGAAGAAGGAGGCTGACTCAGACGACAGAGCTGTGTTCTACAAAACTGTGAGCTAGAGACCGAGTTCATAGCTCTGTTCATCTCAGGATCAGGTGGAAGCCATGGTTAAAACATTCCAGAGACAGAGCATAGCCAGGATCGAAAAGGTCAGCAAAGGTGAAAGTCATGGTTGTAGAGACAAACTTTCAGAGAGGGGGGACGACTCACGGGCAGGTCAGGATTAGGGAAAGCACTTGGCAGGGAGGAGGGAAAGGAGATGCCAGGTGCAGTGGCTGGGGAGGCTGACTGAGGACCAGAGACAGTCCGGTATGCTCAGGACTCACCTGCACGAGGAAGAGGGGCAGGTGAATTGGTCTGCTTTAACCAGACAAAGGCAGGCTTCACAGGCAGGAGCTGCAGACAAATAAGCCATACCAGTTTGTGATACTTGGAACATCTGTCTGATCTAACAGCCTGATCTAACAGCCTGCTTGCCACACTTGGAAAAGTTAACCCATACCTGAGAAGGCTAGTTGGGATCTCACATAGAAATAATTGCATTTTCTTTTCTTTAGGGCATGCTGAATTGTTCAAATAAATACGTCCTCAGGTATAGACACACTGACTGCTTTTACGAGTTGTCAGAGAGCATAGTACGCTCCAACACATTAGCTGGCAGAACATGTCCGTCATCTTAAGAAGTGGAAATTATATTTTCAGGGGTTGAAGTATTCTTTTTTTTTTTTTTTAAAGATTTTATTTATTTATTTGAGACAGAGAGAATGAGAGACAGAGAGCATGAGAGGGAGGAGGGTCAGAGGGAGAAGCAGACTCCCTGCCGAGCAGGGAGCCCGATGTGGGACTCAATCCCGGGACTCCAGGATCATGACCTGAGCCGAAGGCAGTCGCTCAACCGACTGAGCCACCCAGGTGCCCGGGGGTTGAAGTATTCTTAACTAAAAGTTTAGTCCTTTTAGCTTTATTGTTTTTATGCCTGCTTTTTATTTTACCTTACCTGTTTGTTCAGAAGAGGCCACTTAATTTTTTGGCATCAAATGATACACTCTGTGAACTGAATTGTGTCCCCCTCCCCAAGAAAAAACATAACTCATATGTTGAAGCCCTAATCCCCCAGTGTGACGGTATTTGGAGGTGGAGCCCTTTGGGAGGTGACTGAGCTTCGATGAGGTCATGAGGGAGGGCCCCCAGTATGGGGTCAGTGCCCTTCAGAGAAGAGCCGCTAGAAAGCTTGCTTTCCATCTCAGCGAGGAGGTGGCCATCTGCAAGCCCGGACGAGAGCCCTCGTCAGGAATAGAATCACTTGGCGCCTTGATCTTGGACTTCCAACCCCCATAAATGTAAGACGGTAAATGAGAAACTGTCTGTTGTTTCAGCTCCCGGTTTGTGGTGTTTGCTATGGCCACCCGAGCAGACTGATAGGGCACAGTGAAGAGGGCAGAGGAATACACATGACAAACGCTTTCTCAGAGAAAACCCTTGTGGAGCAGAAGTTAGGATTTATATGGATAATACGGCAAAAGAAGGCGAGCAAAATATATACTCATGTTTCTCCTAAGCATCGACTGGCCTGCGGCATTTACAGCTGCAAACTAGTGCAGAGTGATGCATTGGCTTGTGCTTTTTATGTTTTTAAATTTCAGAACTTAAATCACACCCCTGGAAAAGCCCTGGGCAAGTCACCTAACTATACCGTCATGCATCTATACATCAGGGATAACTCTCTTCTCTCGCTGGGATACAATTAATCTTCGGATCTGTACCCTTGGAGACAGAATTGGGTACAATGTAGTATCAACTACTTTGATAACGTGGGTCTATGGTACCTGAGACTCAGGATAACGTTACTTGTTCTGGGCACATACATTCCACCCAAAATTTCTGAAAAACCTTGAACCCTTTTCCCTACATAGTGCTACAAGGTCATAAAAATATGTGGAGCGGTAACAGGTTGGGTAACGGAGGGGATGTTTAGCTTTAAAATTCCCGCCAGGATGATGCCCTAAGTTGATGACTGTTGAATTGCTGAGTTGTTATAGGGTGAAGGTAAATCATTCATGTAGTCCGTGGTGTGACACATTACTCCCTGGGTCTCTTGACCTCAGCACTGTTGACTTGTTGGTCAGATAACTCTGCTGTGGGGCTGTCCTGTGCATTATGGGATGTTTAACAGCATCCTTGGCCTCTACCCATCAGATGCCAATAGCATCCCTCGTCCCAGTTATGACAACAGCAACAAAAAAGCCTCCCAAATCTCCGAATCTTCTTTGGGAGCAAGTTGGAGAACCACTGGTCTATAATAACAGTCATTTCATACAGAAGGTGGACAATAAATACTTATTGATTTAACTAATGAAAGATTAAACTAAATTTTGATTTTTTTTTTTTATCAAAGATTTTATTTGTTTGACAGAGAGAGACACAGCGAGAGAGGGGGCACAAGCGGGGGAGTGGGAGGGAGAAGCAGGCTTCCCGTGGAGCAGGGAGCCCGATGTGGGGCTCGATCCCAGGACCCTGGGACCCTGGGATCATGACCTGAGCCGAAGGCAGACGCTTAACAACTGAGCCACCCAGGCGCCCCATAACTGGTCCTTGAAGACTCGGTTTCAGCATAACCTCCTCCAAGAAGCTTTTCTTGCCTTGCCCACAGCATGCTAGCTGTCCTCCTTCCGTCCGCAGCTCCGTGCCTGATCGTCCCTGCGGACTCACTGTTGTCTCTGGCAAGTTTATCGCGACCCGGCGCTGCTCTTCTTACAGGCAGCATATCCCGGCATCTCCAGTGACTGAGAGTGGTAGGTGTGGCCCATATTGCTAGATGTGTGCTGAAACCAAACTGACCTCAGGATTTCAGGGCTTTCTACCTTCTTGTCAAGAATTATCAAATTCAAGATGCTCCCGATTCCCTGGCGTGCCCCACACAGGTCAGCCCATCCCCGTTAATGCACCCACGGTGCTCCATGAGCCCGAAAGCCACAACCACATTGGATTTAACGGTAGTGTTCAGTATCATTTGAGTATGCCTATGTTTATTTCATACCCAAAATATACTTCATATGTATGTGTGCCATATAAATATGTATTTGTATGTGCATCCACATTATACACACACCTTTCAATGATACTAAAGAATAAATATTTCCAGTATTGGCCTGAAAAGGTCTTAAAGAGGAAGTGCCCACAACTTTTAGGGCCCGGGCTTCTAGAGACATTTGTACCAATCTCTGTCAAGTTACATTTTGTGCTGCGCTGACACTCGATGCTCATTGTTTCTCCTTTCCACTGGATTTTGAACTTCTCCAGGAAAGATTTATGAACATTCTGTGGGTGACCTTGGTTCTTGACATGCGGGAGACATGCAGTGTGCGTGCACAAATGTATGTATCCCTAAACAGGAACCTCTCACGTTTCTTTATATATTTCATAAGGGGGTTTGGCTTATTACAGAGCAGAGTCTGTCCACCTGTAGTTATAGATATTTGAAAATAGACAGCATCGTTTGCTTGAATTGTCCACATAAATGAGGCAAAGTAAGAAAAATTACTAACTCTCTCACACACACAGAACACTGCATAACACAATAAAATAGGTGTTGATAGTCAAGTATTTTGGGCAAAAAAACCCCTTGTGCAGCAATCACAGCAGGTAGGGTGGTGGCATTGAAGATGAGACTCAGGTAGGGGCAGCTGGGTGGCTCAGTTGGTTAACCATCTGTCTGCCCTTGGCTTAGGTCATGATCTCAGGGTCCTGGGATCGAACCCTGGGTCGGGCTCCCTGCTCAGCTGCACGTCTGCATCTCCCTCTGCCGCTCCCCCTGCTTGTGCTCTCTCTCTCTCAAATAATAAATAAAATCTTAAAAAAAGAGATGAGACTCGGGTTACTACAGCATTACCTGGATCTGGGTCATGCAAGTGTGGACGTGGCGGCTGGGGTCAGTGGGGTGGACACGGTACTGCTGTGAAGCGAGTACTCCAGGGAGCAAGCAGTATTTTCTATCTAATAGACAGGTGTGTCTGTTCTGCCTGCAGTAGCTGGGTCCTGTTGTATATCTTAACTTCCTGATGTTAACAAGCACCTACAAGAGGATGTTGGAGTCTCAGATTTTAAAGCAATGTGATCCCAATGAAGAATATAAACAAAATACGGTCCACTGGTTGCCAGTCCAAATAACGTCTTCCATGAGTGGCGGATGAAAGAAAAATACCTTTGATTGAAGACCCTGAGTTTCTTGGGGGAAGGTCTCTTCTCCTCATCTCTGTAAATAACAGCAGTTCTTCCCACTTGCAAATCTGTTCAGTTGCTTAGTAATTTAAATCCATTAGCGGCTACCTACGTAACAACTCCACTGCCCACCGAGGTCTGTGGTCTTTACTTTCCTGGCCCACCTGTGCTCTCAACACCTCCTCCACCCGGATCCTAAACGTGGAGCTGGTCCTGTTTTGTTTTTTCTTTTCTTTTCTTTCTTCTTCTTCTTCTTTTTTTTTTAGATTTTATTTATTTATTTGAGAGAGAGAGAGAGAGCAGGATCAGGGAAGAGAGGGAGAAGCAGACCCCCGCACTGAGCAGGGAGCCCGATGTGGAGCTCGATCCCAGGACCCTGGGATCATGTCCTGAGCCGAAGGCAGACGCTTAATCGACTGAGCCATCCAGGCGCCCCTCCAATTTTTTTTTAATCTTCAGATTTGCCACATGACCTCATAGGTGAGGCTTTGGACAGGACGCCTCTGCCTGGACATGTCCTCAGGCAGCTCCCCTTCCCCTGTGCTTGGTGCAGGTGACAGTCCTCCACGAAGCATGCCCTGACCTGCAGGACTGACTGCATTGAGTTTCCCTCTATTCCCCACAACGTACAGTGCGTGCTCTTGTTTGGGTGCTTTTTACTCTGGTATAGATTTCTGTCTGCCTCTCCCCCATTTGAGAGGACAGCCTATGTGCCTGGAAAGTAGTAAACCCTTGATAAATATGTGTCGAAAAACAGAATAGATGCACTGATAATCCTTGTATATCCAGTAAGGTATCTTAAAACGGGGCACAAAATGAGCAATCAATGTTTTTTGAATGAATAAACAAACATAATGAGATTTGGGGATTTAAATTTCTAGCCAAAGGCTGGTCTCCTGCCTCTGGTCTCGTGTGGTATTTTACATATGTATACATCTGGGACCCTAGTAACTATACTTCTACATGGCTTGGTTCTGAGGGCAAGTGTGATTCACGTTTTTTAATATCCCTAGGTATTTGTCACCATGCCAGGCCCATAGCCTGAGAAACACTATGGATATTTTATGAAAAGGACCACATAGAAAGTGGTATTTTTTTAACAGTTTGTTCAAGGAATCATTTCTGTTTTGCTTTTTCAAATGTGTTCATCAGATACCCACCAAACAGTAACTTAGCAAAGATCTACATAGTCAGAAGTCAGGTCTAATTTACTACCTAATTCCAGTGTGAAAGACTTGTTTCAGATTGGGCAGATGACAGGGCAGAAAGAAAAGGAAATTATAGTTTTGAGGAAGGTTTGATCAGTTTAACCGAAATGCCTCCAGCTAGCACTACTGAGTGAGGAGAATGTTAGGGCGCACTTGATTTTGGTGCCTTTATCCTCATGGACTATAACGTTTCACTGTTGCACACAGAGCAATTTAAATTCTCAGGTCATGATGATCATGTTATATATTACTGGAATTGATTTGCTAATATCATATTGAGGGTTTGTACATTTGGGATTTGTTTTTTTTTTTTTTTTTTCTTGTACTGTCTTTGGTTTTGATATGAGAGTGACATTGGTAATATAAAATGTTAGGGGTTCTTTCCTCATGTCCTATTATCTTTTTTTTTTAAAGATTTTATTTATTCATTTATTTGAGAGAGTGAGAGAGAGAGAGAGAGAGCACACGAGAGGGGGGAGGGTCAGAGGGAGAAGCAGACTCCCTGCCGGGCAGGGAGCCCAATGCGGGACTCGATCCTGGGACTCCAGGATCATGACCTGAGCCGAAGGCAGTCGCTTAACCAACTGAGCCACCCAGGCGCCCTGTCCTATTATCTTTTAGAACAGATCGTATAGAATTGGTATTATTTCTTCTTTAAACACTTAAATTCACCAGTGGGCCTAGAGATTGTGTGTGCGTGTGTGTGTGTGTGTGTCTCAGTGGTGTGGGGAGGGTGGTACATTTAACTACAATTAAATATATCTAATAGTTACGGGACTATCCACGCTGTCTAACTATATTCTTGGGTAGGTTTTGGTAATTTGTGTTTTTTGAGGAATTGGCCCATTTTTCCAAGTTGTCCAATTAAAATTCGTAGAATTTTTCATAATCTTCTTTTACTACACTTTTAATGTATTATACTTCTATTGCATGCTGTATGGATATCTTTTTTTTATTATTATTTCTTATATTGGTAATTTGTTTGCTTGTCCTCTCTCTTTTCTTGGTTACCCTCGCAAGAGTTTTATCAACTTCATCAGTATGTTCGGAGCACCAGCTCTGGTTTGGTTGATTTTCTCTATTGTTTTCTGCTTTGGTATTCATTTTTATCTTTCTACATTATTTGCATTTATTTTGCTTACTTGTTTCTAACTCCCCAAGGTAGAGCGGTAAGCAGTTGATCTGGGTCTTTCTATTTTCACAGGAGCATATGAAGCTTTGAGTCTCCAGACACCACTTTGGCCATCCCATCAACTGTATGTTGTATTTTTATTTGTGGCTAGTTTAAAATACCTTTAAAATAGTTTTCTGGAGGCTTCCTCTTTTACCCATTGATTTTGTGGAAATCTGCTATTTATTTTTTGAGTGTTGGGAGATGTTTTGACTATTTTTCGAATACTGATTTATTTTTCAAATCAATTATAGTAATAAAAAATACTTGATGTGATTTCAGTCCTTGGAAATTTGTTTAGTTTGCTTTATGACACCAGACAGGATACTTCTCAGCGACTGTTTCATGTGGTCTTGAAAAGAGCTTGTTTTCTGCTGCCTTTGGGTGGAGTGTTCTGTAAGTATCGATGGAATTTGGTAGCATTCAGCTTCCATATTCTTGCTGATTTGTACATTTTTAGTATTTTATTTAGTGATTGCAATACAAATACATGCTTTTCAGTTTACGTAGAATCGATTATTTTACCACTTTCAATGCAGTGCATAAGCCTTGCTGCCACAAGGTCCTTTACCTTAAACAACACACGCGACACACTTCGGGATGTCATATATGTTGCATCTACATACCTTGGCAATCATATCAAACGATGTTATTTTATTTGTTTTCAATCTCCAAACTTATTTGGAAGAACACAATGGAAGAACGATGTGTTGTATTTTCCCCAGAGAGTCACTATCCTCGCTGCTTTTCTCTCTCCTGGCCGTTCCAACTTCCCACCGCGTCGTTTCCCCTGAGTGAGAACCGTCTTTGGCAACACTTACAGAATGATCTTCCCTCAGTGAATTCAGTTAGTCTTTCTTTATCAAGAATATCTTTCTTTCATAGTCATTCCTGAAGGATACTTTTGCTAGACACAGAATTTGGGGCTTACAGTTCATTTCTTTCAGTGCTTTAAATAGGTGCCGCTTCATTCTTCCCTCCAAGGTCGGTGATGAGAAGTGCGTAGTCACTGAGCTTATCATCTCCTGAAAATAAGAAACCCACTTTCTTGCTCTGCTTTCATGATTTTTTCATTTGACTTTAGTTTTAGGCAATTTGATTACGGTGCATCTGGCCATGGGCTCCTTTTGATTCTGTCTGTTTAGGTTCAATGAACAACAATTATCTGTATGTTTACATCTTTCACCAAATTTGGGAGATTTTCAGTCATGATTTCCTCAACACAGTTGTTTGGCTCTGCACTTTTCCCTTCTCTTGAAACTCTGATGACATAAATGGCTCATTTTTTGCTCTTATTCCAGAGGCTACTGAGACTGTTTATTTTCCTTTTGAGATAATATTTCTCTTAGTTTTCCTCTCCTCTTATGTATCCATTATACTACCAAGGCCATTCAGTGAGTTTTTACATTATGACATTTTTTTTTTATTTCTAAATTTTCTGACTGTTCTTGATGTGTATTTATTTATTTATTTATTTATTTTGCTAATACTTTTTAAAATCAATATTGTTTCAACCATGTTCCAGTAGCCTTTTTGAGTACTTTTGTAGTAGTTGGTTTAAAGTCCTTGCTTGAAACTGAGTGTTGTTGGAGTGGGGGGTGGGGTGGGAGGGATGGGGGGACTGGGTGATAGACACTGGGGAGGGTATGTGCTCTGGTAAGCGCTGTGAATTGTGCAAGACTGTTGAATCTCAGATCTGTACCTCTGAAACAAATAATGCAATATATGTTAAGAAAAAAAAAAGAAGAAGAAGAAGGTAGCGGGAGGGGAAGAATGAAGCGGGGGAAATCGGAGGGGGAGACGAACCATGAGAGACGATGGACTCTGAAAAACAAACAGGGTTTTAGAGGGGAGGGGGATGGGGGGATGGGTTAGCCTGGTGGTGGGTATTGAGGAGGGCACGTTCTGCATGGAGCACTGGGTGTTGTGCACAAACAATGAATCATGGAACACTTCATCTAAAACTAATGATGTAATGTATGGGGATTAACATAAGAATAAAAAAAAAAAGATAAAGTCCTTGCTTGAGTTGTTTAAAATAATAATCACTACTTTTTTTGGGTATCTGGGTGGTGCAGTCAGTTGAGTGCTCGACTCTTGATTTTGGCTTGGATCATGATATCAGGATTCTGAAATCAAGTCCCAACTCGGGTTCCATGCACAGCATAAAGTTTGCTTGGGTTTCTCTTTCCCTCTGTGCTGTTGCTCCCCTGGCTCAGCACATGCACATGCACGCTCTCTCTAAAATAAATCAACAAGTCTTTTTAAAAAATCAAGAAATCAAAAGAAAAATAAAGCCCTTGCTTGACACTCTCAGCATCTGTACCATCCCATCATTGGGGTCGGTCAGTTGATCGACTTTTTTTTTTTCTTTTTACAAATTGAGATATTTGTGCTTTTGTCCTACAGTGAGTACCTTTAGATTGTATCCTGCGCATTTCCAACATTACCTTATAAGGTTACGCGACCTGTTCAGTGTTGGCATTATTCATTCAGTAGGCCATTGACTGGCTTGGTCTCAGATCACAAGTTCTACCCGCCATCAGTGGTTGTGACTCCAAAGCTCATTCAATTTTCAGAGTCTGGGAAGCACTATTCAGATCTTTCCATGGGTGTAAAATCATCCAGTGTTCAAGGCCTGGAAGGCTATGCACCCTTTATTTAGCTCGGTTCCCCTCAGGTCCTTGGTAAGCGAACCAGCAGCCGCGTCCTGCATGAGCGGCCCAGGGACTCTGCAGCTCACAGACAACACAGTGGGAGGGTTGTCACCGTGCGTCTAGCTCTGCAATCTCTCTGGCCCTCTCTGATTTCCCGGGACCTCCCTTTGGCCCTTCAGCTATCAACTTCAGTTATCCTGCTCTGCCACACTTACTAGAACCGTACCCACATCTGGCCCCAAGCCCTGGGAACAGAGAGACAGAAAACAAGCGGCGGGATTGCCCCTCTCCCTTGAACTCCACTCCCTCCAAGTGGAAAGGAGGCGTCCTTCCCTTCCTCAGGGTTTCACACGCTGCCTGCCCCGCGGTGGCTCTCCCAGCCAAGGAGCCACGCTCACACCCTGAGGGCCCCTCCCAGAACTCTCTTTCCTCATCAGTGCCCACTTTGGGATTTCTGTGTCTTGATTCAAGGCTGGAAAATCCAAAAAGAAAAGCAAAATATTAAACTCACCTCCAGCCGGGTAGAACTTCACATCCCAGGGTTCCTCTCCAATACACCTGCTATTTGCTTCACAGAGCTCTCAAATAGCTGCTTTAGGGATTTGTTCCAGGTTTACGGGTGCATTCAGTGGAAAGGACTGGATAAAATGTGCTTACTCCTTCTTTTCCAGAACCAGAACCGTAAACATCACTTCTGAGATATGTTGTATACTTAGTGAATACTAAGTATGTATATCCTGGCTCAAACACAAACTTAGCAAGTATGAGCAACTGAGCGACTAATGTGTAGAAATTTCGTGTAGCTACAGAGTCGAAAGCATTGTCCAGAAAATTTTTATTCAGGGTGGCATGCTATGAGACATTGTCCATCCTGGAATAAGAAAGCTAAATAGGTCTATTTAGTTCAAAATCTCACAAAAATAAAGTCAATAATAGAGGTATTCAAATCATATTCATAGCTTTTACTCAGTATCATTTTTTTCATTTTCTACAATATTATACTTGCTCACTCTATGATATTTCATTGCCCCTTTGTAAAGCCCCATGTGATAAATATCTTGAAGATCTTGACTCCCTGTAAACTTTTCCAGTTTTCAGAGAATCTACTTTGCTTTCTTTAGTCAGAAAATAGGAACTTGGTAAATGTGCACGTGGTCATTTTCTTTTCTTGGCTTCCAGGAGACATAGCACCAAAATACTAGCTTAAAATACATAATATGGCCTACGATTTTGTATTTATAACCTCCATTTCTTTCTTTTTTTTTATAAATCTTTTTTTTTTTTTTTAAGATTTTATTTATTCATTCATGAGAGACAGAGAGAGAGAGAGGCAGAGGGAGAAGCAGGCTCCCAAGGAGCAGGGAGCCCGATGTGGGGCTCGATCCCAGGACCCTGAGATCATGACCTGAGCCGAAGGCAGACGCCTAACCATCTGAGCGACCCTGGCGCCCCTACAACCTCCATTTCTAACATGTAAATTGACTCATCTAAATTTTCATTGTTTTATATTAATAGATGTAAATTTAATCCTCTTCATATCTTGTAACAGGTTTTGCAAAATCAACATAGTAAGTTGTAGATAAAAAAATAAAGCTGTGAAGAAATTTCCACCCTGTCTTCCAGTTTTTCCACGTGTGGGTCTGATGAGGGGAAGAAAGAGATCCATTCAAGTGCAGACCTAGTATTCTATTCACCTGTGACTTCCTTTCTCAATGAAAATTCCAATTCAATGCTTTTCTCTGTATTTTCATACGGCCTCAAATTTCATTTGTGTATATTAACATCTAAATCAATTCTGCTTTTTATCAGACCATTGATTTATTTAAAAGCCGAATCATAGAGTTCTCACAATTCAAACAGTTTTCTAAAGTCCACTTGAGAACATATACACAATTTTGGAAAAGCATAAGAAATCCAAAGTTCCCTCTAATTAGTCCCTTAGAGAATCACTAGAACAAACAAAAGTATAGAATTTTAACCTCCCAGGTACCATTTCACAGTATCCTAATAGAGTGTTACATATCTTCCAATACCATCTTAAAGTGAACACAGATGAATTATTTGGGCTATAATCAGGAGATTGGCACAAGCAGGATATTTAAATAAACATTAAATTAAAGAGAAGTGTATTCAGAGAAAGTGGTTACTTCAGTTTTCTTATGATTGTGTTTACTTTTATTCTCTCTTTGGGCCTTATTCGCTGCATTTCTGTGTAACAGCACTTAAAATTTTTTTCTCTGAATAAAATCTGTGCAGACGCTGAAGGGAAAGGGGCTCTGTCAGGCCTTGTGTGATGTGGTGCAGTCCCATTTTCTTTGTAAAAAGCCAAGCCCAGGTCCCCTGGTCTACAGTGGGAGTTTGATAATCAGTTCCTTCCATTTGTAATCTATTCTCGGTCCAAGTCTCTGATGGCAAGCAACAGCGTTCCATCTGAGCAAAGGCCAGTTTCTATTTCTCCCCTGCTCTTAAATATCGAGGCCATGGATGCAAAACAAGAGAGAGGTGTGGATGTGAACGTGGTGTGTGTGGGAGGGGCAGGGAGGGGAGCTGACGAAGATCGCACACACAGCTGCCCCAACTCCAGAAGCCTCCCTTGTCGTGGAGAAAGCTGTCTAACTTGATCAGCAACTTCCACGAGAGCCAGTCTGGATAATTCGAGCCTACAACAGCAGGGGCTTTAGGGTCAGATTATTTTAAAAATTACCTAGTTTTCTCTTCCACAGTTATCACCTCACATATTAGTTGGTAGAATGTGGAGATTGCTTCTTTATGAAAAAATATTGAAATACATTCTCACAGAAATGTTAGCATGTCAAATTTTATGCACACATATTCCCTGGGGATTTTTTTTTTTCCCCATTCCACATCTGTTCAGAATTGAATTTTAAAGTGATTGTTTGTTGTTGAAGCTTTTTGCAAAGATAGACAATGTTTCTTATTTGTAAAGAGGATAAAACAGATAAAGTCTTTGGAAATATTGAAATGGAAGACCTTTCTAATAATTTTGGCATTCCTTTATATATCCCCACGGCCACTTTATAAATCATTATTCTTCTGCATGAGGTGAAATCCACCTGCTTCCAACTCATCTTAACTCCTCTGAGCTGTAATTCATTTCTCTACATGGCAATATAATCACATCCTTAAACAGAATATTAGGTGGTCATGTGAGCTTGATAATGCAAAATATTGTCACTATTCCTAGATGTTTTTGTCACGTGATAAAGTCACAACGTATGAGACATATATTCGGCAAAGTGATTCATAAGGAGGCTATTTGAGAAAAAAAAAATTGCATCTTAAAGGTATGTTTTACCGGATTTCCTCTATATAATTTGAGTTAATTTTGTTAAACAGTAATTCATATGTTTCGGGAGACATCTGGAAAACTGTAGGAAGAGCTAGCTGACCTTCGTTCCACATGCACACATGACCCTGTGACCTTCAGGAACTTTACCATCCACATGTACATGTTTGCTCTGAGGAACCAGACCTTTGACAAAACGGACACATGAATTTCAATATAGTTCTCTGCGTGTCACTCAGATTTTCTCCAATCCTTGACCTCTGGGTTCACACCTGAATCCTAGAGGGGGGAAAAATGTCAATAAGAAGTCTTAATGGGCACACTAAAGTACTAAAAAATAATAATAATAGTTATGGATAAAAAAAATTTAAAAATATCCGAAACAGAGAAGTAAAAGAAAAAAAAGGAAATGGGAATGGAAATAAGAAAAAAATAGGAATATGGTATTACATCAATGTAATGGGACTAAACGCCTCAATTAAAAATCAGAGATGGTCAGTTTGGATGCTAAACAAGGCTCAACTGCGTGCTGCTTAAAAGAAATGTGCCACATTATAAATACAATACTGGGTTAAATGAAATTGGATAGAAAAGATGTCACACAGTAACAGCACTCAAAGAAACTGGAGGGACTATATAAATATTTGACAAATTCAATTTCAGAGCAAATCACTTTCAGAGGTATAGAAGGTCATTTTATAGTGATAAATGTGTCAATTCATCAAGAGAAAATAATGACTAATGACTAATAATGACTAATCACTCATGAACCCAAATAAATTGAAAGATAGTTTATGGATTACAAGACCCAGTATTGTTGAAATGTCAATTCTTTCCAAATTGATCTATAGATTCTATGTAATCGCAATCAGAATCCCAGCATCTCTTTTGTAAACACTGACAAACTGATTTGAAAGTTTATATGGAAAGGCTAGAGACACAGAATAGCAGCCACAGTACTGAAAAAGAAAAAAAAATGGAGGATCGACACTACCAAACTTCAAGACTGTAAATCTACAGCGGTCAAGACAGCTTAGTGTCAGTGGAAGAAATAAAAAACAGAAGCAATGATCGACAGGACAGAATAGAGAGCTTAGACGTAGACCCACACAAAGGTATTCAAATGCTCTTTGACAGCGATGCTAAGGCAATTCAGTAGAGAAAGGATTGTCTTTTCAACAAATGGTGTTGGAACTAATAAATGCCCATAAGCCAAAAAACAACAACAAAAAATCAATCTGGACTTTATATCTTTCAGAAAATTTAATTCAGTGAGACATCTAAATGTAAAAATGCAAAATTATAAAATGTAAGAAATGATCTAGGGTTTGGTAGATTTAAAGATGGAACATCAAAAGCATGATCCTTGAAAGAAAAAAACTAATAATTGGACTCTATTAAAATTAAAAACTTTCGCTTTTCCAAAGTTAAGAGAATAAAAAGACAAACCACAGACTGTGAGAGAATACTTGTAAAATGTATATTTGATTAAAAATCGTATCAAAATTATTCAAAGAACTAGCTATTTGGATCAAATAAGCTATCGAGCAAAAACAAACAAACAAATGGATACACGGAGAGATCTGAAATGCATGTTGCTAAGTGAAAGAAGCCAGTTGGAAAAGGCTGTATATTCTATGACACCAATTATATGACACATTAGCAGGTGCCAGGTTTTAAGGGGGAGAAGATAGACACGAAGAGGTGAACCACTGGGGACTTTTAGGGTGGTGTAACTAATCCATATGACCGTCTAATGGTCGGTACATGACATTGTGCATTTGTCCAAAGGCACAGAATTTTACAGCACAAAGAATGCACCTTACTGTACATAAGTTAAATCTAAGTAGTTTGGGAAGCTGAGGGATTCTGGGAAGGAATGCAGACGGTGATAAGATTCCAATGTCCTTGCAAATAATCGAACACAGGCTCAATGAAGAAGGCATAGAGGAAAGTGCTGGCCCACATAACTTTGGGAATGAGGGGCTCGGAGAGAGCAAAGACAAGAGCAACTGCCCATAAGCACTGTTTCCTGGCTGTTCGAGTGGTTTCCCACAGGGAACTGGATAACAACCCTCATGGTGCCGTATGTGTATGTAGGAAGCGAATGACGAAGGACATGTATGGCAGGTGGTCAGAGCCAGATCCCTCCCTGGGGGGGAGTTTGCAGATAAGCAAGGGGAGGGGGCTGAAATGTTCCATATGGTGATGGGCTGAAGTTGGAGACGTCATATTGGAACTCATATATAGCCAAATATAGTTCCAGGTGATTACATGTACAGCGATTTCTATCTACTCAGGTTAACATACACAGAAATAATTCCTTGCTCTGTCAGCTCTGACCGATTAAAGGAAAAAGTACTTCAGTCCCGTGAGTCCATCTAGTGCCCAGGTCTTGTTTTCCAACACTGTTCACCAATAAAGGGAACCAAAGCTTCTTGGAGAAATGACTGATTCTAGGACTGGGGCAGGAAGTATGCAGGATGAGCACACAGCAATGCCAGAAAGTGAGGAAAGCTCAGAGGGAACAATGCCAATCCCTAACGACAGGGGTAAGTCAGAGGAGCATGGGGGCCAACTAAAGGAGCTCCAGTTGGACAATGCTGGAGTAATAAATAAGGTAGTGTTGGGTTCTGATGCAAAATATAAAATAAAGATCCATGAGTCCATACTGATATAAATAAATTATTTCTACCTAACAAATGAGGGAGATCAATCTCCCACACAGAATTCAAAATAATGTATTTATACATATATATTTGTTCTTCCCTGAAGGAGAAAGAACATAACCCTCCACTCTTGAAGTGTGAACTGCACATAGAGGACAGAGTGGAAGGTGGGGTGGGGGGTGAGCGCCTGCAAGACCTGACAAACACTACCATAGCCAAGTGTTCAAAATCAACGACAGTCATAAACTATGTTGATTACATGTCCTTGATAGAATCTGATGAAAATGCACTTGCTTTCCGTGATCTCATTCCTTAAACCCCATAACTCTAATCCAACCATGAGTAAAACATCAGACCAGTTCTAATAGAGGAAAACCCTACCTGACCAATATTCCTCAAAACTGTCAAGTTCACAAAAAACAAGCGAAAGTATGAAAAACCATCTGAACCAGAAGGAGCTTAAAGAGACATGGCAACTGAATATAACACGTAATGCCAATGAGATTCTGAACAGAAAAAAGTCAATTAGGTAAAAACTAAGGAAATCTGAATAAACTGTGGACTTTGGTTGATAACAATGTATCAGTATCATTTCATTAATCGTAACAGACATACCGTATAAGATGTTAATAAAGCGGGAGCTCTGTGTGTCACCATATGGGAAGTCTCTGTACTATCTTCTCAAGTTTTCTATGTTGTTCTGTATTCAACTTTTCTATATTTTTAATCTAAAACTCCTCAAGAATACAAAGCATAGTAAAAAATAATAATCGCAAAGTAGCCATGCTGGGCTACTTTTTCTAGCAGCTTATTCCAGTTACATCTTAGTTTCCTTTTCTTTTAAATTTCAATAATTACTTGATAGTGCTGCTGGGGGGTTAAAATCTCATAGTACGGTCCCCGAGTGGATGGGCAATAATGATCTCTGCAGCTCCAAACTAGCACCATTTTAGGGTTGCTGGTTTTAGAATTCGCTGAGGAAAGAATATGTATTCATTTATTTTTATTATTTTCAAATATCAAAGTTGCCACAATTCAAAACTTCCTAAAAGAATACACACCAGTGTAGGGGCGTCTGGGTGGCTCAGTCAGTGAAGCATCTGCCTTCGGCTCAGGTCATGATCTCAGGGTCCTGGGATCGAGTCCCGCATCGGGGTCCCTGCTCAGCACTGGGTCTGCTTCTCCCTCTCCCTCTGCACCTTCCCTTTTAAAAAAGAATACATGTCGGTGTATTGGAGAACAACTACCTTGGAGACATCCATAGGCTTCTGAACCACTTGGGGAGGTAGCTGAATGTGTGTTGGTGAAATCTACTTTGGATTCTGGTGGATTTGGATTCTAAACAAGCCGTGCCACCCAGTATATCCCATACTTTTGAGTAAGTCACTTAATCTCTCCAGGCCTCTGTTTTCTCATCTTAAAACAAAGTTAAAGATATTTTGTAGTATTTGTGTGGAAAGTAAGTGGAGTGTTGCTTGTTAGGTATTTAGCACAGTTCTTGGCATGTGGCAAAGTGATATTATTATCATTATTCATATATAAGTTCACGGATCCTAAATTATTTTACTAGTATCTTAGAACTGCGAAAATCTAAAGTAATGCTTATATATTACAAATATGGGGAGTCAAGATAAGGAGCCAGTGAATGATTTTTCAAAATTTTTGCAACTAGGTAATAATTAGGGAGGTAGAATTGGAATATAGGTATTGCTTCTTGCAGATGAGTGGCCTCTCTGCTATAAAAAAAGGGGAAAAAAAGGAGTATTAATATTTGCAAATAGTGGGCAGGATCAAGATAGACATTTCCTTTTCAATATCTTCATATGATTTTTGATAGAAAGACTCAGAAAACTTAATTTTGGCTCATTTATGGTTCAGAAGCCACACATATGGTTACTCTGTTAGATAAATTTTGAGATTAGTTTCCTCCAATTCTAACTTTGCTATATTTAGGGAAGGATGAGTAAAACAGAAAGTGATATGGGACATCTTTCTCCTCCGAGCCTGCACTAACTCCCTTTCTAATAATTCCCCTGCCCCATGGAACAAGATTATTGCCAATCAAAGGGTATTTTTCTATATTTTTAACTTGTTAGCAATGAATGTGAGCTGGGAGCCTCTGCACTCGAGTACTGCGAGATCAGAGGGCATAATCCGCATGCACACGCGCTCTTCTGGATCCGCACGCCTCTAGTCACCTGACTTCACTTTTTAAAATCAAAATTCTTAAAATATTTTATGGGAAAACATTAGCAACTGTGAGCTTAAGCGATTTGATAGAGGCCTTTGTAATAAATAAATACTAGGTGGTTGCACAGCAGCCTTTTTTTTTTTTTTTAAGATTTTATTTATTTATTCATGAGAGAGAGAGAGAGAGGCAGAGGGAGAAGCATCGGGAGCCCAATGCAGGACTTGATCCCAGGACCCTGGGATCATGACCTGAGCCGAAGGCAGACGCTTGACCATCTGAGCCACCCAGGCGCCCCGCACAGCAGCCTTTTTAAAACAAGAGCTGTTTCATGCCCCCTCACATCAGATGTTACTGTGTATCCTTCTGTGTGGAGGAAACAGAGATGCACTCCTGTTAACATTAACGATTGGACCTCTTGTTTTAAAAGTATTTTCACTTGGGATTAGAGTTGTCACATTTCATAGACAAATCCAAGCAAAAAACTATATTACCATCCTGAAATCTTTCCCTTCCTCAGGGAAGGACCCCCACCACTGACTCAGCTCTGTAATTTACTAAACATCCATTGCCCAAGAACTAAGCACTGCTGGTTAAAAATTATTTTTACATTGTCCATAAACTTGAAAATTCCAATCAAAACGACACACACACACAGAGAAAGAGAAAGAGAAAGAGAAAGAGAAAGAGAAAGAGAAGGAAGATAATGTCTTCCGGATGACAGCTTTCTGGATGGAATCTGACGCCTGAAGCAAGAGAAAATTTTCATTAACATTCAGATTCCATGTCACTTGGATCCACACTCCCGAAGCAAGCTGATTTGGTCGGCAGCCAGCCTTCTCTCAGGGTGAAGACCATGACAACACCATGAGCTTCGCTGCTAATGACTCCTTGAGTGACAGCCGGTCTCAGGGCTCCGCGTGGCACCTCGGCCAGCCTGGCCTGCCCTGTGAGGCCAGAGAGGGGGCCATCAGGGCCCCGGGTGCACCATCCAGGCAAGGACAGACAGTGACTTGGGGAACACAGCCGCCCTCGCTCCTGCACGCAGAAACCTGCGCACACAGGCACCCCTGCCCCTCACCTTCCCGGCACTGCATGCTCTCAGAACGGCATCAAAAAGATAGATAAACTGCTGGTATTTGGAGTCTCTGGGGACCTCTGTCTTTCCACTCAGGGGGGAGGGACTGACCCTTTGCCTCCTTGCGCCTTCACCTAAGCCATGACTTCTTTGTTGTGCTATAGGCCATGATATTCCATGTTCAAATGTCAGCAATGTTTTTAAAATCTCTTACACACACACACACACACACATTTTCCCCCACCGTGGAATCAAAATGTTTTGTTTAACTGACTTATTTTCAGATTTCAGCTTAGCAGACCACAGCCCTCCCATCCCATCATCCCGCACCCTGACCGGTGTGTTTTGAGTCATGAGAGAAGCCTGACCTGCATTTCCTTTCTGGGAAGGATTCTATAGATGTCAATTTGGAACAGGAACATAAACACTGGGATGTGAGATCTACAATGGCAGATGTCTTGTTTTGATTCCCTATGGTATTCCCAAGCGGGGAAGATTGCCTGGCACATGGAAGGATTGAGAAGCTATTTGTGAATGAACAAACGAACAAGTGAACGACGAATGTGTACGTCTCATAACGAATTTCGTTTTGTCATTTCTGCTCGAGATTAGCAGGATAATTTTCAAGTTTAGAAAACATGCTTGCCTCTTGTATGTATCTTCTCCCTCACCTGAGTCCTTCCACTCATTTTGTACGGTATGAGCTTTCCCTTAGAAAAGCTAAAGGCCAAAAGGGGTTTGCATCCGGACACTTGTCCTATTGCCCCACAATGTCGCCAGTTTCTGTTTTCATTCATTTGTTTAATTTATTAAATTATTAGTAGTTACTGAGTGTCCGCAAGGTACAGGGCACAGTCCCAGACTCCTGGATGACAAAGGTGAACAGTGAACGAGGCAGAGTGTCCCGTGCCTGGCATCTTGAATCTAATGAAACGTGCAGAGAAGCTCATTATACTTCGAAGGTGTTGGGGCAGAGGAAGTTCTAAGTTAAACATGAGAAGCTAAGCATTGGTCAGAGCAGCAGGTGAGAGAGGTTCTCATAGAGAACCCTCCTGAAAGCCATTTTTGGGAGCCTATCACTCCCAGACAGTGCAGCCCTTCGCAATCTGATTGGAGGTTCTATGCCGTGTAGAACACGTACAAATAAAGATAGTTACCCTCTTTTTCTTTTATAAGTCATTGGACATCAATGACCTAGTATAAGAAATTGAATGGAATATTGAGAGAAAGCAAAATCTAGTAAGGGACCAATGTACATTCAGCTTTTAGGAATTTCAGTAAAGACCCATTTCATGTAAATATCCTCCTTTGCTCTGACTGTGGTGATATGGAATTCTTTCTTTTCTTCAGGTTTGGAATGCATATATGGGAGAGATTGAGAGTTTAGGAGGAAGGATAGCTTTCTTATCAGAAAAGTGCACCAAAAAAAAAAAAAAAAAAAAAGAAAGGAAAAGAAAAGAAAGAAAGAGAAAAATAAAAGAAATGTTTACCTTACCTTGACTTATGTGAAAACGTGGAAAGATTAATCAGTTTGGAGGTAAAATAATTAAAATCAATACAGGTGCACATTTATTGGATTGCTTAAATTTTTTATCCTCTCTGACATTTTGTAGTCACATCTGTAAAATGATGTGCTAATAATAATTATGCCTATTTGCAGAAATATTTTAGGATTAAATGAGGTGATTTGAGGACTAAAGGTAAGTAACTAAACTCTGAACACAAGTCAGGTTTTGTCTTCAAATCACATAATATTCCTGTTACCATAAAGTTAAAGGAAAGATGCATTGCAATTCAAATTAAGAACTTTCTCCCTCACTTTATGTTTTATTACAGCTTTCTCAAGGTGAAGCTATTTAAAAAATAATGTCTATAATGTTTTAAAATCAAAATTAAATATGTGGTGGAGTCAGTGAATGCAAATAAAACTGCACATTATTGATATTAGAATTTTTAATACGTTTTAGCTGAAAATAGCACACGACTACAAGGGATAGATCATACATCTCTGTGTCTTCCCAGTGCATCCAAGGTTTGCAAGAGTTTGTGAAGACAGGGATATTTAACTTGTAAGATAAACGAATTCTTTTCAGTTCAGAGCCAAAGCATTTTAAGTGGCCTCGCTCAGATATTACGAGAATTTCTTGGTTACAACAGCCTTGCACAGGAATACTTCTGTGGAAGTTAGACCTTACTGTTTGTGAGGGTTTTTCTAAGACTTTTCTCTTGTACGGACTACCTTTTGAAATACTGTTCTCAAATGTAACCAAGAACATTTTACCATCAAACCAAGGGAGTTGTTCTCACTTTATATGGTCATTTCAATTGGTGATGAAGAAGCATCCGTTTGTGTGGACACACAGCCTGAAACCACAAGGAGGACGTGGAGATATCTTTGAAAAGAAACATAACGGAGTCATAATAATGACAATTTTACCTTCAAGTATAGAAAGGGGTAAAATATATTCTCTGTGGTTCCAAAAGGTGAAGGTAGCAAGGGCACATTTTTCTTTTTCCTAGAAGGAATTGCTTTAGAAAAATCAGAGTTTCTGAAATTGAAATAGGCCACCTTTTGCAGGAGGAAGTATCAGGTAATGTAATTTTTACAGAGTAGACAAGTTCTTCTAAAGGATGTTTAAGCCTGTCCACATATCTGGCAGAGATTGGAAGTAAAATGTTCACCCTCTGGATGAAACATTAGAGTTGCCTGGGATGCATTTTGCGACAGGATGCCTGGGCCCCCAGTGTAACCATGCAGATTCTGCCGGTCTGGGCAGGCCCTCATCACGATTTTCTCTAAGCCATGGATAGAATAACTCCCTAGGTGTTCTAAGGTGCACCCAGAAGTCAGAAAATGTATGCTAACTGATCTCTAGAGTTGTTTCATCGGATGGATCTTGTGCTTTTAGTAGGTACCCGTGCTGAGCAGGGTTAAAACAATTGAGGGTAGTTGGGGATCAATCCAGATTGCCCTTGTGCCCGGCAAAGCAGTCCCCATGCAAAGCACCGGGAGCAGATTGATGGAGTTTAAATAGAGCGTTGATCTGTGCCTTGTTCATTACTGCTTTATTCAAGAGACAAGTATCAGCCAAGTCCTCTGGTCTTTGCCTCAAATAGAGACAGATGCTGACAGTTCTGGCCCGCCCATCTTCCCCAGGAAGACGATCTTCGTGGAATCAGGCCAGCAGCACCGTCCCCGACTCAGTGACAGAGAAAAGGTTATAAAATACATCCACCTAGCTCGTGCATTGAAAGATTGCAGAGCCCAGGGTGTATTTCATTAAAACCACCCCATTCCCAGAGCCTGTTAGCAGTGGCTGGAAAACATCATTCTCAATGCAGTGGGGAAAATCCTGTCATCGTGTGGTGGAAGCAAGATGGGAATTCTGACATCTCCGTGGTAATGTGTGTGTGTGTTTGTCACAACCTCTTTTCCTTGTCACCGTGCCTTCCAGACTTTATGACACCAAGTCTTGGCATAATCTCCGCCCTGCCGGCACATTTGCCTCTACTGAGAATTAGGTGTTTAATTTTCTGGGTCCTTATTGTGGCTTTTTGGATGTAAATTTGCATTAAGCTATTTCTGTGTAAATAGAATTTTGACATAATAGGAGCACCGATGTGGACTGGCGTGGCTGCCGGCACATCGTCTCAAATCCATCTATTCCATACTGCGGCTTAATTTAAAGGCTGGATTACTTGAAAATGCATTTATTAAGTCTGACCTACTTTTTAAATATTTAATATTCCATTTTGGTTTCCTTGTAACAAAAGAAGCTTCAAGGTCTTCGTGTTCTTGCCAATTTTTAAAGCATAGATATTGATTCAGCTAATAAGACACTGTACAGACTCACCGTCCCTGGACCACTTTCAAGAGTGGTATTTAAAGCAATTAGCAGTTCACAAGATCCTACGGGTACTTGGACGTCCCAAAGGACTGATCTGCATTTGTTCTTTCTGAAAATTCACCTTTTTGCCTTTCTTCAGACATGTGACCATGCTGTTGGTAAGAAGACTCGAAATCCACAGTGAGAATACGATCACCACCTTCACAGAGCGGAGCCTTGTTTACGGCTTCACTGAGGCTATTCCTTTGATTAAAATATTCTGACAGGGGAAATGGTAGACACACAGGCAAAAGATAGATGGAAATGGTTGAGAATGAAGAGGGAAGAAAACAGGGAGACAATTAAAAAATAGTATGTGATGCCAACTTGCAAAATTTAAGCAGAATTTATATATGCATATTGCTTAGTTCATTGATAAAATAAGGTAACATACACTAAGAAGTCTCAATAAGAGACAATAAATGATAAAGTTGGAATAGTGTGAGGGAACAGGAGGGGGTAGAGTAACTTGCAGCCAGGGTAAACCCAGCACAGAGAAATGCTTAGCATACCATTTTGTGCTAGATGGAGTTCAATTCCCCTAGCAGCCAAGCCAAGATAAAATACGACAATTACATGAATTAACTCTCCGTAAGATTGGAGCAAACAAGTCAATCAATGTAGCTGTTTTTGATCCTGAACTCATAGTGAGTTTGTTCAATAGAGCCACTTAACAGGAATTCTTGTGGTCTGGATGACAACACCCAACAACTTAGCAGTAATAAATGCAATAAAGGGTTTCAAGAGTTGAAAAATATTTATTTACATCAGAGTTCTCTAGCGAGGCAAAAAACTCACACTTAGCTTAGGGAATAGAAATAAAATCGGTAATAGTCAGTCATGCTATGCCATCTAAGCTTATTGTTCTATATTAAGCAAGAGCAACAGTTATCCAAACTGGGAGGAGGTGGTGGTCCTGGGGGGAGGGGTCATTGCTTAGTTACTGCTGAAGAAGCAATGCTGAGTATCAGACAAGCTGCTGGGGCATCATGCTTCGAAATAGCAAAGGACTTGGCTTTTATTTCTTTTTCTTTTCTTTTCTTTTTTTTTAAGATTTTATTTATTTGCGAGAGAGAGAGAATGAGAGACAGAGAGCATGAGAGGGAGGAGGGTCATAGGGAGAAGCAGACTCCCTGCCGAGCAGGGAGCCCGATGCGGGACTCGATCCCGGGACTCCAGGATCATGACCCGAGCCGAAGGCAGTCGCTTAACCGACTGAGCCACCCAGGTGCCCTTGGCTTTTATTTCTTGTAAAAGTTTGCAGACAACTTCAGCCAGCATGCGTGGAGAGTAATGGTAACCCTTACAAAATACCTTAATCAAAGAGACAACAATTTTCTTTAAGTCTTGAACAGAAGAAGATGTGTGGACGTAAATTACCTTGGGCACCATTTCAGAACTATGGCTGAGTCCTTATAAAGAGCTATTTATAATAGTATATATTGACAAAATCCTAATATTTTTATTAAATGATATATTTTTGTTAAATAATATTTTATTAAACAATATTTTATTTTTAAGATAAAGTATAATTAATAAACATGTCTCTATGTTGTCTTTGTTAGCTTATTTTTAGTGGACTCTAACCCAGTGTAATTTCCTGGCCTGGAAGCAATTCATGTAACACATCTAATCATAAACAGATGAAATTTGGATGTCATTATTTCAGCTTTATGAATTCTTAAAAATTTGAATAAGTCCTCGTTTGAGACTACTAAACTTTCTATTGTGACTATCAGGCCTTTTGAGTGTAATGGTAATCTCTCCATTGTTTATACAAAGTATTTATATTTCTTGCCTGATGCATTGGCTGGAACTTCAAGAACAATGTTGAATTATAACAGTGATAATGGGGCTGATTGTTTTGTTCCTGATTTTAATAGGAATTCCACTGTGCTTTGAAATAATTAGGATACTTAAAACCAGTGTTAGATATACTCCATTTATCATATTAAGGCATTTCTCTTCCATAACAAATTTACTGACATCTCCTTTAATCAGGAAAGTATTTTACATTTTAAAATTAGTTTTTTTGCCACTCAAAAAGAGTGGATGGATTTCCACTTCTAAACTATTACTTAGATGAATTATACACATTAATTAGGAAATATGCATTAAATTCTTGCAGTATTGGAACATCCTTGTAACCTTGAAATTGTGTGTGTATTTGCATTCATGCAGGCTTAGATAGATATCTAGGTCATCAGTCTTTTAAACATATTGATCTTTTTTCTATGTTTTGAAACTTGAAATGCTTTAGAAAGTATGTATTCGTTGAAGAACATACAAAGCTCCTAAAACACGTGAACCAGGTACTTTTTTATAGAATTCTTTTCACTTACATTTCCCTAGAAAAAATATCTTTTAGTATATTTGCAAACTTATGAACATAGTACTTTATATAATGTATAACATTCATAAAAGTTAAACATTTTTATCCTCTAGAATTGAGGTTATACCCCTTGATTTGTTGCTAATTTTTTTTAAAATATTTTATTTATGTATTTGACAGAGAGAGACACAGCGAGAGAGGGAACACAAGCAGGGGGAGTGGGAGAGGGAGAAGCAGGCTTCCCGTCGAGCAGGGAGCCCGATGCGGGGCTCGATCCCAGGACCCTGGGATCATGACCTGAGCCGAAGGCAGACGCTTAACGACTGAGCCACCCAGGCTCCCCTTGTTGCTAAAAATTTTTTTACGTGTGTATTCTTGCTCAATTTTTTAATTTAATCAATCAGAACTTTATCAGAGGTCTTAGATTTATTCCTCCTTTCCTGTGGCATGGGACATTCCCTTCTACTAATTCCTGCTGTTATCTTTTAGTGTTTTCCCTTATTTGAATACATTTGGCTGGCCTGTCCATCTGGATAAGGGGCCTGCGGTAACAAGCACCGCAAAATCTCAGTGTGGCTTAAAGCATCAAATCCCCGTCTATCTCCAGCCCCCCTCCCACTGCAGGGGGGCAAGAACACCTCTCTGGGTGATCCTGACTCCAGGATGTAGCCAGCACTGTGGTGTATGGCAAACAGGGACAAGACAGAGAAACTGATGAGACCTGGCCTTTAGAGCTCCCAGTGTGCAAATGAAGCACATCCCTCGGCCAAAGAGTTAATGCCATGTCTGACTTCCGGAGGCCCCAAAGTTCATCAGCAGGTGCCTAGAGGGAAACCAGAGGGAAAACACAGGTCTTCTCCTTTCCTGTGGGGTTTTTGTTTGTTTTCCCTCCAGGTTGGCTGTTTAGTTCCATTTTTAGTACCCATTTGGTTAGATATGAAGTATTTTAAGACTTTTACTAGGTTCATTTTTTTATTTTTATTCAGGGTTTGTTACTTTCTAAATATTCTCCTCTTTTGATTTCCTCTTTGTCCTTAGTAATTAAAAATTTACAAATCCAGTGGCTATATTTTTTGTTTTGTTCATTCTTTGGCTTTTAGTTTAAAACTCCATAGCATTAGGCTACAAAGCACTTGCTCTCAGGTAGCTAAATTGTCTCCATTTTCCAATTTGAGGCTTTTGTAAGTTTGTATCTGGGTGTGTGTGCTTATGTGGGTGCACAGGAGAGAAAAGTTATTGTAATCAATATATTCTAAGATGTTTTGAACATTTTCTTGAGATGGAGAAAAGAGGAAATGAAAGCCCAAGTCTGTATTATTATTACTTTATTTTTATTTCTATTTTATTTTTTTTAAAGAGAGAGAGCACACATGTGCCACATGGGGTCGGGAAGGGGTAGAAGGAGGAGAGAGAAAATCTTACGCAGGCAACATACCCAGCGCAGAGCCGGACACGGGGCTCAATCTCAGCACCCTGAGATCATGACCTGAGCCGAAATCAGGAGTGGGTTGCTTGACCGACTGAGCCAACTAGGTGGCCCCCATCCCCAAGTCTGTATGTTTTCGTTGGGAGAAAGAGTCGGGGGGAGAAAGGAGAGTTTTGAGTCAGGGAAAGTTAACTTCAATTTTGTCCTGAACTTTCCATATACCATCATACTTAGTAAACCAAATGTTCTGTGGAAATCCATGTGTGTCCTCATTCCACAGCAGTGGACCTGAGGTTCTAAGTGATCAGGGCATTTGACCAAAGCCATACATCTAGTCATCCAGAGCTCTGAGTTTTGCTCACCTCTTTTTGTGTGGTTGGGTGCTTCTTCTGCTTTTCTTTTGTTCCCTTTGGGGCAGAAAATGGGGAAACTGAGCAGACTGAGTTAAGAGACCGCTTCTCTCGGTTCTTTCCACTGTGGAGACCGATTATTACTGGTGTCTAAGACTATCACTTTTATATGCTATTTTTAGAACTTTGTTCCAAGTTCCAAACATATCTACCCGGTGATCCCTAATATCACCACTTGGATAAACCACAATTAATTTCAGCACAACGAAAAATATGTTCCTTCTCTAGTGGCACTCTTCTCTATGAAGAGCGTTCCTATTCACCTGTGTGACAAAGTACCGGAAATGATCCTTCAGCTTTTCCTGTCTGTTAACCCACTTGGACGACCCCTAAGTGCAGCCACTGCCCTTCCTTTTCCCTCATGTGTGTCCATGTATCTCAACCTCTAGTGCTGCTTTAGGCTGAACTGCTTTCCTTCCCTCTGGGCATATGGCCAAATGTCCCAAACTTTCTCCTTAGCAGCACTCTAACCTCTTGCAAACACTTTCTTCTCACAGAAGCCAGAGCGATTCTAAAGAAAAAAGTAAAAGTGATCATACTATAGGCTTATATAAAACTCTTTAAAACAGGTGGTGCAGTCAGTTAAGTATCTGATTCTTGGTTTCAGCTCAGGTTGTGATTTTAGGGCCATGAGATTGATGCCCCACATTGGGCACCACACTCAGCCGGGAGCCTGTTCGAGATTCTCTTTCTCCCTCTGCCCTTCCCTCTCCCCCTGCTCTCTCTCCCTTTCTAAACAACAACAACAACAACAAACAAACAAACAAAAAACAAAACAACTCTTTAAAACACTCCTAGTGTGAAAAGTCACCAGGTCTGCAAGACCATCACTGTGACCTGGCATGTGTCAGCACCTCTGGACATCCTGTCCGTTGATTACTATTCTCTGCCCTCACTGTCCACATTGCATCCCAGACCATCCTTCTTTCTGCTTTATTTGGTGTCCTCCTAACTAGTGCGTCAGTCATACAGTAAGCATTACCATGCAAGGCACACAACAGGATCTTCCACTTCTCCCACAGCACTCACAATCACTGTCATTATCTATTTGATTACTTAATATCTATCTCCCTGACTAATCTAAATGCTTCATGAAGGCCAGGAATGACCCTACCTTGTTAACTTTATATTCCCAACACCTGGTACCTAGTGCCTGACACATAATAGGAATTAGAAATTATTTGTCTAATAAAAGGAACACTTAGAGACCACATAAAAACAACTAATGAAACATATTGGATAATAAAACATCTTTTTAAAGAGAAAGCCGGGCTTACAGAAATTTCATGAAGGCCCCTTGATATCAAATTAGTCTGAAAATTAATTCTTTCTGAACAGAGGTTCTGACAAAATCCTAAACATATATCAAGGTTATAAATTCTATTTCTCTTTCAATACCATGAGCCAACATATTGCCTCCCTAAAGGCTTCTTGAACCTCCCCTGGTCTTCTACCATGAATTCTAATGAATCTTGCTCTTGTCTTATCTCCTGAGTTATCCAAGAACTTCAGGAGAGCAAAGAACTTCCCTTTGTATTTAGCATTCCATTTTGTGCATATTAAGTAACTATTAAATCTCTACTGAATAAATAAACACATCCAGGGTGATTTATTACAGAATACTAAATACCAGAAAGCACTAATGGAAGATGTATTATGATCCAGTCATCACATTACACCACAATTATGCAAAGTGTAAATAAATACAAATAAATCCAACTTGGAGACCTTACCTTGAAGACTATGTCCTTTTACTTGGGAACACTTTCAGTCTTTATTTCCGACACCCATTCTGCCCTGAATCATGTCTTCATTCTCATACCTCCTTAAAGGAAATGAGAATCATGCCTCACCCCTGGTAATTGCAAGAGTAATCGTGTGTATCACAAACCCTAGGACAGCTTCTCGAATTAAAAGTGTATGTGCCTCATAATTCATTTTTATTTACTGGAAATTTGGCTTACAACTCTTGTAATATTGCATATGATTAATTATGCCATAAAATGTGTATGTTCAAGCTTATGTTTACTCCTGTAAGAGGATCCATGCCTGGTTTTCTGTATTCTATGGGGAGCTCAACATGATGCACTGAGGTTTCATTTGCATGATATTTGCATAAATTTGCATTTCCATACAATTATATTAATTTTACATAAGAAATACACCTGATTCTAATGATAATTAAATCTAATCTTATGGCCCATAAAAGAAGTGGTAGTACTGGAAGAAACTGGATAATATAGAAAGTTGGCAAAGAATACAGAATGTATGTAAAATTACTGCAAATGATTACTCCCCATTGCATGAGGAGTTCTACCTTCAAAACATTCCTATATTTCTCTTCTCCTCTGAGTCCCATATGAAACTTTTCAGATAAGCAGGTCAGAGATGACACCAATCTTACCAGAAAAGCCTAGATGTCCCAGCAATTAAGAGTTATATCCAAGGTCAAGGAATAGGTTTCTGCAAGTATCACATGAACTGTGGAGCCAAATCTCAAAGCTTATGCCTCTTCTACCTCTTCCTGAATCATGGGTCCACAGAGCCAAGAGAGATAGGAAGAAAGAGAACTCTACTAAGGACAAGAGAAGCTCTAGAAGCCCACCTTCCTTCCTGCTCCTTTCTCTGATGCCCTTACTCCTTCCTTTTCTCTGGACTTGCATTCTCTCTCCCCACATACCCAGCCTATTCTCATTAACTGGTTCTATTGAAAGCTGAACTAGAAATTCAAGGTGGCCACTCTCTGGGAACTTGCACTTTCAAAGGCGATTCTGTCAGTCAAGACAGCTTTTTGTCTTAGAGATAGAGCTAATTTTGTGGGATTATAAGCAGGTTGATTTTTGACAATACTAAAGGCTAGTCCTGCCTGTGATTGTTAAATTGCTGCAGGGATAAATCAGAAAGACAGCTCTGTGTTATGAATTCTAAGTCCCTGCATAGATGAGAAAGAGTTAGAATGGGAGAATTGGGACCCCTCCAGGGGTAGCACTCAGCTTTTCAGATAAACAATTGAATCAAATAAGCAATTAACAACAACCACAATGATATCCATAGACACATTGCGCAGTAGACTCCTTGTACTAACTCTAATGCTTTTTGTAAGTTCATAAAATAGTTATTACTAACTTCCTAGGTGAGCAGACAGATGTGTAAAAAGATTACGTAACTTGTCCAAAGTCTCATAGCTAATATGCAGCTGAGTCACGATGCAGACCGTGGCCTCTCAAATTCTAAAATCACCTTTTTAGATTTGATCCTTCAGATTGTCGACAAACACAAGCTCAAATAATTGGAAAGCTAGAAGTGGACATAAAAATCTTGCCCCATGTCTTGCATTTTGCTATGACAAGATTAAGGCTAAGTGATATCTCTCAGACTGGATAGCTGGTTGGCGGCCGTATCAGGAATAGAACAAAGTTTTCTAGGTATAGTGTGTTAGTTAGTTTCTTCCCGGCCCCAAAGTATCAGGCCTTCCCTCTCATTCCTCAAGCTGAGTCCATGCACATGCGCCCAGAGTCTCTGCGGTGATTCCTTCTGTTTGGATCCCAGGAGGTGATATTAATCAGCACAAAACGGTACAACCCCAGTGGTGACTGATGGCAGGAGAATATTGACCATGAACAAGAGGCACAACTCCACCCATGATGTATGACTTTATTCTGCATCTAGGATTATCCAATTGCCTATATGCTTGCACCATTGGCATTTTGGGTCAGAAGAGTTTGCGTTCCAATACCAGCATGAGTGTAGACAGGCGGTAAGCCCTGGATCCTGCAGTATGCACCCTCTGAGACACGGCTCTCACACCCATACAGCTGATCCAGTAAAACCTACGTCTCAGAGCTGTTGTAAGTAATAACAATTACTAGTATAATAAATAATGATATGTATAAATCATATATTATATATAAAATAAATGAGGGGCACCTGAGTGGTGCAGTCAGTGAAGCATCTGACTCTTGGATTTGGCTCAGGTTGTGACTCGGGGTCATGAGACCAAGCCTCGTGTGGGACTCTGTACTCAGTGCGGAGTCTGCTTGGGACTCTCTCTCCCTTTCCTACTGTCCCTCCCTACTGCTCTTTCTCTCTAAAATAAATAAATAAAATCTTTAAAAAAATTTTTAAAATAAAATAAATGATATTACTGTTTTTTTTTTTTTTTTTTTTTAATTCATGTGTTTTAATGCAAACACCTCTAAAGCCAGGATCGCCGGTTTATTGAGTACCTGGTGAAAAGAGAGAACAACTGTTGGATACTGTGGTTTGAGTCAGTGTTGGGTAGTTTTCCAAGTAAGCTCGGGAAATAGTTTTGCAGTAATGATATGAGGCTTGAATAATACTTGCTGCCTGCTGCAAACATTTCTAGCACTTACCGTGAATACTCAGTATTTCAGTATTTATCCACCTAACTTTTCTTCCCCCTTTCTCCCTCTTGCTGTGCAGTGAATTTAACATTGTCAATTTTGGGGGCGCCTGGGTGGCTCAGTCCTTAAGCGTCTGCCTTCGGCTCAGGTCATGATCCCAGGGTCATGGGATCAAGCCCCGCGTCAGCTCCCTGCTTCTCCCTCTCCCACTCCCCCTGCTTGTGTTCTCTCTGTCAAATAAATAAATAAAATCTTAAAAAAAAACAAAAAACATTGTCAATTTTGAGAAGTAAGAACTGTTATACAATATTGTTATGAACATCAATGCAGTATTGTTTGTACCTTACCCTTAATACATGATATGGACAGTTTTATGCTGTGATATAAAATACATAGCTTTTCGTTTGCTTTATCAGGAAAATGTAATAATGCCTCAGTACCTGACTATTGTTCATTTGCTCACTCCAGCGTTGCTACCAGACAATCATGATTTTAGCAAGCTATGGGGTGGAAGGGATGGAGAGTCACAGCATAGGAGATACAAATATAATTCAGACAATAAGCATGGACTAAAATAAACTTATTGATTCATTTCCTTTAGCTTTTGCCCTTTTCCAAGGATAGAAACATGCTGTTTTAACTCATTGTTGATTGTCAGCCCTGGATGTTCCTTATTGCCTTTTCATACAAATAATTATCTTCCACCAACTCAATTCTCTTTTGCCTAACTCAGTATTTTCTCTTTCTTTCATTCTTACTAACTTCAGGATTCTTTGGAACCATGTTACCCGTTTCCACAATCTGATTTTCCTCTCCAGCATTAATTGAGTTCAATATAACAGAAGTTGTCACTGTAAACCAGAGCTTGGGGTCTGATTTGAGAAAGACTTATCTTTGTACTTATTTTGAAAGTGCTTATAGGTTTGTGGGGAAATAGAAATAAACACACTTTGGGGTGCCTGGGAAGCTCAGTCAGTTAAGTGTCTGACTGTTGATTTTGTCTCAGGTCATGATTTCAGGGTCGTGATATTGGGCCCTGAACTGGGGTCCCTGTTCAGTGTGGAGTTTGCTTGAGATTCTCTCTCTCCCCCACCCTCTGCCCTTCCCCCACTCTCTCTCTCTCAAATAAATACATTTTTAAAAAAAGAAATAAACACAATTTGATTCTAGTATAATGTTGTCACCTTGAGAAAAGAGTCAACTGAATTTGGTCACGTGGATGAGCACACAGCCTTGATGAGAAGACGCTTCACTTGGGATTGAAAGACAAATAAGGGTGATTCAGGCAAAGAAAATATGGAAGGAGCGAGAAAAGAAGGAGGGATAGCATGAACCCACACAGTGTGAGGAGCTACAAGACACCTGGTGTTTCTAGAATACCAAGAGTGGGGTGGGGAATGTCAGGAAAGGAAGCTCCAGGGAGATTAAAGGGCTGAACCCAAGTCCTGTTAGTTGGCCTGTGAGAATCAGGGGTTATGTTGATGAGTGTGGATCTCCTGGAGTCGCCAATGGATAAATTAAAATGGAATCCATGAGTTAATGCTACAGTCTAATGTAACCAGGGGTGAATAACTAAATAAGACAGGTGAAGATTGCCATTTCTTGAATTAACAGGATAGAAGGGGTTAGAACAGGGAACATATAATTCCACAATTTGGAATTTTGCCAGAGTAGCTGAACTGAAAACTCCAAATTCCAGTAGACCTCGTTGTAAAATAGTGTGTGTAAAATAGTGTGTGTGATGTAATGACAACAAATAGCCAGAAATCTAAATTGATTACACACACACACACACACACTAAAATGTAGTGGCAAACGTTGACCCAACTCAAATTTCAGTTCTTTCAAAATCAGTGTTTCCACTTCTCAGATTTGGGAACTGGTATAACCATTGTCTGTGATGTAAATGAAGTCTTCAATATTTGGAGAAAACATCTCATATTTGGAAGCCAAGAGCAGAGCAATAATTCCAACCAGCTGGAGCTTCTTACGAGAAGCCAGCTCAACCTGTAAAAATGGGTCCATGATGGCAATGCCTATGAACAGAGTCTCCTGCAGCAGCCTAAACTTGGAGTGGCCTTCACCAGCCCATCCACCAGGATGGCCGCATGGGTCAGTGTATCTCTCTTCCATAAGAAGTGGGGATTTATGGATTGCCTTAGAGACCTTAGATCGACCTACCTGGTAGACAGCCTTAACCTGGTCACTGAGGACCTGAGGGTTCTCCCAGTCCTCATTATCACTGTCTTCAGTTTTGCAGAGCAAGGAAGCATAGAAATCTTGGCTGAGGTTCTCTTCCTTCATGGAGATATCCTCTGGTTGGGGAGAAGACCCTCTGGAGCCAACACTTCCATCTATACTGGTTTCGCAAGAAACAGTAGGTTTCTGCTGTTTGTTGCCATTTGTTTTGGTGGGTTGAACAGGTATTCTGGTGTTCTGAGCTATGTATACTATACGGTAGTGTGTGTGTGTGTGTGTGTGTGTGTTTAAAGCTCACTAAACCCAATCAGGACGCCTGGTTTGGTGCCATGTTTCCCCTGCCCCTCATCCTTTAGCTTCAAGGGGAGAAGGGGTCTCGCTGACAAATGTATCTTCAGTGACTTCAAGCAACTCCTGAGGCATCCTTGACCTCTGGTGTAAACATTGACCAGGCTTATCTCTATTCAACTTGCAAAACAGAATGAGGGGAGGAGAAAAGATAAGAGAATAGTTTTATTGAGGGTATATTGCAGAGGCCACAATTAATTCTAAGCCTTGAGCCTCCCTGGGGTTACCTGGCAGGCAGTGCCCTGGGGGACGTCGCCCCCTAATGGCGTGGAAAAAAACAAATACTCTTGCTTTAGCTTAGTTACAAAATGCCAAATCTCCAGCTTATTTTAATTAAAACATGCATATTAACATAAAGAGATAAAACACAATGAAAGAGTATCTTAATGGCATATTTACAGTTATTAAAAATTCAGCTTTAAACATTGTACTATATAGATTAAGATAGCATTTTTATTCATGACTAGTTTTTGTAGCTTTGTAACCTTTACCTAAAACCATACTAGTTTTTAATTTTTTAAATTCAGTTCTTTAAAATTCCTATCTTCAGAAATGTTTCTGTTACTTCTGTGCTCTTGTTCTTAAATATGAGTTTATTTCTGAGACATTCACCACATATTCCTTCGAAAAGAATTGAAAAGATGGTCAACCGCTCTAAAAATAAGCTCAGTGATTCATCTCTAATATTTAAGTATAATACAGAACAAGTTCATTGTTTGTTTATTACTATTTTAAATATGGACCTTTAGGTATAAAGTCTTAGAGTGCTGGACTACTCCAAAGACTATAATTGGGAAATTAGATTTAAAAAATTTGATCTGTAAGTGAAATACTAGTAGGAAAATAAAATGATGCTCTAGAGGAGGATTGCTGTCTTTATATAAATATTTATTAACAAATAAAGGATAAATAGACACATAAAACTCTTAAGAAAAAGTAGTTTTGAGGGCGCCTGGGTGGCTCAGTCGGTGAAGCGTCTGCCTTCGGCTCAGGTCATGATTCCCAGGTTCCTGGGATCGAGTCCCTCCTCCGGAGCCTGCTTCTCCCTCTCCCCCTGCAGCCCCCCCTACTTGTGCTCTCTCTCTCTCTCTCTCTGACAAATAAATACATAAAATCTTTTTAAAAAAGTGGTTTTGAAAAATCTCTGGCCCAGGAATTATTTTCATCTTCTGTGTAACTTTCTATGAACTTACTTTTAATTTGAATATGTTCTGACGTGGAAGCCAGAACAGCTACTGAATTGGTTGACATCTGCAAGAGAATTATTCATAAGTTGACTTATTAATAAAAACATTTTTTGCATAAATATCAAATATTATTTTTGTGGATGCAATTTATTTTGGGTGATCAAGTTTTCAAAAGTGAGTTAAAATTAGCTCTGCTCCCCCAACCAGTAAAGTAGTACAAAACAACATTCTAGGAATCTTCTTGAAATATGGTTCACATGATTTGGGTGGCATAGAGGAGAGCGCACAACTCAGGAGCGCTGGGTGCCTCTAGGGTAGACAGATGAGGCATTTTTCCGAGGAAATCTCAACTTCTTCAAGTTGATGGATTCCACAATTTCTTCTGACCTAAATGAAACTTTGAAAATTGAAATTATAAAGAGATTTATAAAATTTGGTGTATAGATTCTGTGAAATAAAGCATTCTTATAATGTCAATGAAAAGCATGCTTAGTACAGTAAGAATTCAAGTCCCAAATTCACATTTGGAATTCTAGGTCTTCCGAATGGGGACTCATGATATGTCTGCATCCTTAGAGAGGCAGTGTGAATTGGTTGGTGCTTATACTAGAGGTTGAGAGGTTGGAAGATTTTGCAAAAATTGTTTTGTCTCTTTACAGAGATGCTCCAGTAATATTTATTTTAAGTTTCTTTTTTGAATGCTATTTCAGTTATTTTGTAAAATAAAACAAGACCATCAGTACCTATATCACACCATTGAGAAGGCAATACTATATGTTAAAAAGATTTTTAGAAAGGAAACTTAATCCCTGATCAATCACAAGAATAAATGCCCTCCACTCTTTGAGCTGCATCTAAATGACTATACTTGATTCTTTATCTTTGATGTGGCTCTTGAATCTCTGCAAGTTTTTTATTCAGTGCTAAATGGAGCCGAACTCCCAAAGCACTGCCCACTGAAAAAGCTATTTTAATATAAGATCAGATTAAAATAAGGTTGTTTTATTTGGTGCTTCGAAATATTTCTGCAAGAGGATTGCTGCATCACTGTATTTCGACACTCTGCATTCTGTAATCACACCCATTAGAACAGAAGACTTTCCTAATACTGTCTTCTGCATTTGAGTTAACTCTACCCACAGGCAGCTCCCCACTAACCCTCTTCCATGGCTAACAATTAGCAACTTGAAAGCATCCTTCCCCCTCTCTTACCGGAGTGGCCACAGGACCCTTGTCTGCCTGTTGCTGGCCATGTGCCAGAGTCAGGTATTCTCAGTGAGTGGAGGATAGTCCTAATTAGCGTGGTGTCCGTGGGATGCTGGAACTGGAACTGTCACAAGCAGGAAGTGCCCTGGACAGGTGGTTTCAGAGGCAGGCTATAAAGAAAGCGCAGCGCACAATAAAGTCACCAGAGACCAGCCGACACACGGATGCTGATGCTCTTTCTGAAGCTGGCCTTTTCACAGGAAGTGCGTCTTATCTTATCCCTGTGATAAATGTGAGCCTAAGTCATATCATCATGACCTTTGAACCTATGAGTTGGCTTTCAACAGACTGCCCGTTAATTCCCAGCGAGGGACCGACGTGGGGTGACAGTCACTTGTAACCATTTCTGTACGTGCAGACAGCACACAGTGGTCTCTCTGCTGTAGGGTCACTTACGATGCACGCGGTCAAAAAGCCAGATGCCAGTTGGATGCACTGTAGCTGGATAATTGAGATTTCCTTCAGCACTAATTTAAATAAGTTTAGTAAGAGCAAAGACTAAGGATGCACAGTCCCAACTGTAATTTGTATTTTGGAAGCTGTCATATTTTTATCTCATAATTTTAAACCAAGATTACAGGTTATGATCAGTTTCTGATCTAAGCCCTTAAGAAATGCCTCATTATTATGACCTAATAAAGATCTATCGTCAGGCACCTTACAAACAACGTGATTAGTGAGACTTTCTTTGCCTGCAGTCCCCTTCTCTGTTTGGGTTTTTCTGAATCCTGTCCTCCTTGGTGACATTTTCAAGTGATTCCTAAGGACTCCTGAATATTCAGCTCTCTGTAATTCTAGGTTGAAGCTCAAACAGCTCCCCCAGCAGCTCAGACCTTGCTGGGCTGGTCTCTGGGGACACCTCACTGGAGAACTTCCTGTCTGGACAATAAAAATCCATTCATTCTTACTGCTCATCTTTCTTCTGCTTTTTTCTGAGCTGTGTTTGCGCACCTACAACCAGTTCCTTGCTCAGAAGGAGGCTCTGTCCTGTGAGTCAGACCCTGCTCCAGGAGGCTTGGTTTCCACGGGTCTGAATGTGCACTTGGCTGACACAGGACAGCACGTATCCTGGGAGTCCAAGCAAGGCACGGTCAGCAATGGGGAGCCTACCCTTAGAAGATGTTAGATGGGCCAATGGCACAAGTGACCATCCAACAGTGCAGGGGGTGGTCAGGGCCCAGCCCGGTGACTCAAGTCTTGTGTGATCTCACTCTCAAAGAAACAGTTTCTGGACTTCTTCCTTATACCCTCTCCTATTCCAGCAAGCTGAGTTTTACACCATCAGTCCTCCACACTCAGCCAGAAGTCAGCACTGCTCCCATGTTTCACACAAACTGAGATGGCGTACATCTGTGTTTGTGCTGCCCTGTTTGGGGTCACCCAGATGGCGTCAGGGGACGCATCCTACTCCTGACCCTCCAGACCCGCCTGAGTGATCTAGGAACCACCTTTAACCCATGAAGATACATGCTGGCCCTCTCCGTCATTAACTTTCTGTTTTGAGACAATTCTTTTAACCGTTGCCCCATATTCCTTATCAGTAAAATAGGGAGAGTAAAATCATGGTTTTATTTAATAATAAAATGATGCATAGTCCATAGCATGCAAATCAAGATGTGGTATTGCTATGGTTAAAGTTAATGCCTTTTTCCATATATACAAAGAAAAAAAAAAATTCTTCCACCTTCAATAGTATCCCTTCAGTCAAGACCTGGGAGGGCTAATACTTCATGTTCCCTCTCTGGCTAAAGCTCTCCTGGACTCATTTAAATCCCAGACTCATTCTCACTCAGAAAACAGAACACTGAGCCAAAGATTTCAATCTAGATTCCCAATCTTGGCTCCTGTCAAAACGTTTCCTCTTCCTTTAGCAAGAAAGAATCCTCCCATCTGGAAGTTGAGGGTGGTCCTCCAGTTGGCCTCTTCTCCGAGGCTCTGTGATGCTCCCCATGTGACTGGGTCTGGACATCCCACCACACTTGCAGGGAAGGAAATACCTACCTAATGCCTCCTCTTCCTCCTGGGTCCACTTACACCCTGTCTCCACTCACGTGGCCAGCAATACAGCCAGCCATGTAGTGAGGTCTCAGCTCTGACCACTGTACCCATGGCCTACGGGGTCCAAGCGTAGGTGGTGGACCCGAGCTACGCTGGGCCTATAGAAAGCCCCTCTTGTGGGGAATTTGGACTAAAGAAGACTGTCTCTCTTCAAGATGAGCCTGTGCCTTGTAAAATGGGGGCTGTGGCCTTGGCATGTTTCTCCCCCTTCCACAAGAAGCAGACACACAGAACCCCATCAAGAGATGGTGAGAGAGCAAGAAGGAGAACAGAATGGCACCAACAGGGAGCCAAGAGATGGACACAATGAACAAAGACCTTCTGTGGCCCATCCCTATATCCTTATAATAAGGTGTCCTTTTCCGTTCAACTAGAATATGCTAGTTGCCAAAAAAATGGTAACTCCCATCAACTGTTTCCCTTGCTTTCATGTGTAGGTAATAGAGCTACCTACCTCACAGGGTTGCATGGGTTCTAATGGGATGATATGGAAGGACTAATTAAAAATAGTTCTACATGTGTGTATATATATATACCTATCGAGCATAAAAAACTTAATGTCTGCGTGAAAGAAATATTTCTTTTTTTCTCACTGCAAATAATCTGTGGGACTATATGTCTCAAGTATTTCTTTAAAAAATATAATGGACTATAGTGGAGATTATGTTCCTTGAACATCAACCCTTACATCCTTAATTAGATGTGGAATGCAGTGGTTAACTTCCAAATACAGTTTAGATTCTACAGGGAAAGTGTGAAATAAAATTAAATATATAGAACTTATATAGAACTAAATATACATGCATAGTGTTTTATCTGATTTCTGGAAATGGAGCATGGCAGGGGATATATCCAACAAATTTAGGCTTTTTTGAAAGAAATGAAAATGTCACATCACCTTTGAAAGAAAAGCAAACCATTACTCCATCAATTTTTAATTTTCTTCACTTTGTTTCCTTGATCTTGCCACAAGGTTTTCAACTGTTGTTTTTAAAAAGAGCCAAAGATTTCAAAGCAGCATAAAGTGTATTGGCATACCTCCTCTGTGCGAGGTGCTCTCAGAGATCTTCTGGAGAACAGAATATTAAGTGTTCTATAATCCTTCTCCTGAGAATTTGGAACTTACTACTGTTGAGTTGCTGGAAGAAATGTGGAAGAGGAGCAAAGTGTGATCAGGAACCAGAAATCACAGCGTTCTTAGTTTTGCCCTGCACCGAGGGAGTCAGGAAAGGTCTGACCAAAGAAAAACCGTGGGAGATATCATTTACTTATTTACACTCTATATGTTCTAAATACATCTCCAAGCTGTACTTTGGAGAATGAGTACAATTCAAAAAGAGCAAGTTCAGGAGAAAAGGAGTATATACAGAAGGGACATCGGATAAGTTATTACGGACTACCTAATGGGCAATAATAGTTTAAAATGTTTTTCTTATCATAAAATGTTGTAACTGATATTGCTGGTAGGATGAATGAATGAATGTTTGTAAAAGCCTAATTATACATAAAATTACCATATCCCTACCACCAAGAGGTATGTTATACCTCTTTCTATTTTATTCTACATATTGCCTTGTGCAAATTGAGATGGTATACAGCTGTATTTGTGTTGTCCTTTTGATTAATACGTTAAGTGTTAAGTTACATGACTAAGTCAATATAAGTTTAATGTTTGCACAATAACCTTGACTACTAATACATCTTGAGTGTATATCCATATTTTTACATATGATTCTTTTTATCTACTTTCTTAACTTTTCTGCAGGAATTGCTATAACTTGCATTACTACCAGCACTATATGAAAATATTTTTTCAATTGTCTTTGCAATTTAAATAATAAATGTTTTATTTTATTATTGTTTTATGTTCCTTTCTGTAATTAGCCAGGAGGTGAGGTTATAAATTTATATTTTGGGTGTCTACAGTTTATTTGGTTTAGGATACGTTCTATTAAATTGTCTTTAAAACTTCGTGTGAGTGCCTGTATGTCCTAAAACACTGGTTCATGAGAGCAGCCTGTCCTGGAATCATTCTAAATTTAAGGATGTGTATAAAGATCTCTTCTGCCTTAAATCACTTTTGCCCTACAGACTAAGCCCTGAAAATTTCATAATTCAAGATAATACATACAGTGTAGGCATAATCTTCAGAAAAATCTCATTAAGACATAAAATACTACTCACTTAATATTCTCATTATTTAACCAATATGCACTTATGTCTAAAAACTATAAGTTCTTATGTATAAATCCTTGGGTGAGAAAAAGGTCTGGGTTTAGAATCTGCTGTATATTAGAATATCTTGTTGTATATTGGAAACTGTAGGCTTCTGAATTTGGACATCGGATAAATCATATAATCTCTTTGAAACTCAGGTTCTTCTTCAGTTTAAAAAAAGTACAAAAATTCCTCTCATATATTCATAAGTAAAACATATAATAAATGTAATAATAAATGTAAAAATATGAAGTAAGTTATGGTGGGTATTAGTTGTCTCATGAACTCAAGTGGAATGGCTCCAGTATAAAAATGTGTTATTTCATTTTTTTGATTTGTCAGAAGGAAGTGCTCTTTACTTTGCTTTATTCTTCTTTCTTTTTCACGTTGTGGCACATTATCTTTTCCTCTTTTTTTCTCAAATTATTTATTAGTTTCGTTTACTGGCCCTTCTTTCTGCTAAACCCATATTGTTATATTTTCATTTCAAATATTGTAACTTTCATGTCTAGAATTTTCATTTTTTTTAATAGCCTCATTTTCCAGTTAAGATTCTTTGTGTGCTCACTCACTGTGACTGTCATTCTATGCAGGTTCTTGGTCATGTTCATAGCAGCTGCTTTAAATTTCTTGTCTGCTATTTCCAACATTGGGAGGTCATTTTAGGGTCTGTTTATAGTAACTTTTTTTTTCTTCACCATTGTTCAAATTTTCCTCTATTTCCACAAATCTCTTACTTTTTTTACTGCATAGTGAACATTGCAGAGGCTGCATGGGCATGATCCTCTGAGCAGACTGACTTTCATTCTGGGAGGCAGTTAAATCACTGTCTGATGGCCTTGAACTTGTAGAAGCTTGCTTGGTCTCACACTCTGGTAGGGCAAATATTGGGAAAGCCCAAAGTGTTTCCTAAGCTCCTCTGTCTGGCATGTGTCGGGTCTCCAAATCATGTCTCCCTTCTGTGGGCAGAACCTGTGGTCTTTGCTCTGGTTCCATCCCCATCTTGCTGCCTTTCTGTCTGGGTTCTTACAGTCCCAACAGCACATCTGTAGTTTAGACATCAGCCGAGGATACCATACACAGATTTGGGGGCTACTCTTCTGTGGTGTCCTCCACTCAGGGATTTTTTACTGATTCCAGCCACTCTGACATCCCCAAACCTGGTTCTCTGTTGCTTCAAGCCAGGATGACTGTAGATTCCGTTTGAGTTCCAGACCCATACTTATGTGGGATCAACCGGGAAGTTCTCTCAATGAAAAAGCCGTATGAATCTGGATCTCACTCAGTGACTATGCTTCATTCTTTCAAAAGCCAAATACCCCTCAGTTTGTTCTCAGTGGCTTCAAACAACAGACTTAAAAAACATTTTGAAACATATGTTGTGCCCCCATGTTGTAGGAGTTTCGATTTCTCCAACTGTCAGCCACCTGGCCTTGTCATGTGCCAAGTTGGAAGGTGCTAGGGAAGGTGAGGTGCAGAGAGAGGCCATCAGAGGCTGGAGCTTATGCTTTTAAAGCATCACTTCATACGCTCTTTGTTCAGCATATATGATCACATATATGACAAGATCAGCATATATGATCACATAATCCATATTAAAGGATGGTTTCTTACAATTTTGTTAAACACGGTGTCTGTAAGTTACCAGTCATTATGTTAGTTAAACATTAATTTCATCCAGATCGCTAACTCACAGTTGTGGAGCAGACACAGAAATAGTACCTCAAAGATATTTCATACCTTTATAAATACTTTACTTCAAAGATATATATGACTGTTAGCATGTTAACACAAATAGTGACTAGTAAATATCTGAGAGGTAGACCTATCATCTTGCAAACCAAAACTAGACTGTATATCTCATGTTTGAAAATTATTTACCCTAAAAGCATACTTTTATGATGACAAATGTGAAGAGTGACTTACTTCTGTGGGAATCTCTTCATTTTGAAAACAGTGACTATTCTGATCCCTAGCAAGACCAGCTATTTTAAGCCTTTATTGGCCACGGTTGGTTGTGAGACCCAAAGGGAGGACAACCACCACGTGTTGCCTCGGGCTCCAGCCCAGCCTGAAGTCTGTCCAAGCCAGGCTTTGGGTTCACAGAAGTTGAGGATCTGCTGGCACAAAAGACCCCTTTTGAAGAACATTGTATGGACTTGCCTTGTGGAAACAATAACCTTGTGAATTATTTTGATAATTTGTGTTTCAGGGGGATCTCATCAAGTCTCAGCTCTGGAGGAAGTATTGGGTCTCCTTGTGACACTGCTTGGCAGCCAAGAAGCCATATCTGAAAAAGGCAGGTTAAATGTAAATAAATACTTCTGAATCTTTCAACAGGGTAGCCATTTATTTAACTTTATTTCTTTTCATGCCGGACCTGGAGTCTAAGATAATTTTATACATGTTCTCTCTCTAATATCAAGAGAAGAGCAAAGAATATTTTAAAATAACAATTGTGGGCAATATTAATATCATTAATGAAAACATCCTTAGCAGATCGTGTGTGAAACCATATAGTTAACCCTCCAAATAGAACTTCATTGTTTGCAGAAAAATGGAAACCATGTCCCTGGTTAACAGAAGTGTTGACAGATGGGAATGTAATGAGTTTCCTTCTCTTCTATCATCATAAGGGAAGCACCTGAGGATCAGGAACCACATTATCCAAGTAAAAGTGCAGAAAAAAACTAATCAAAATCTTCATGTGGTAGTATTTCTCTTTAAATGGATATAAAGGATCTCCTTATTAAAGCAATCATTTTGCTTGATGGACAAAATAAACCTGGCCCATATGATGAGTGAACTTCACTAACAAGAATCTCTTTTGAATAAAATGGTAATTCTGTAGTTGTGTTTTTCAAATCATTTTGTTAAGTGTCAAACACTGAATTGATTAACACATGATAATATATGAAAATTAGGGAGCCAAAATGGATGCCATTGTAAAGCTTTATAAAATTATCAGGGTCTGCAAATTCAGCATTATGTGGTCTTATTGTTTTCAATTGGAATAAGCAAAGACTACTGGAGTTTAAATTAAATTTAACAGATGCCTGGACTGGGGCATCTTTTTAGTATCATTTTTTTTCAGAATCCTTAAAAATATAGCAAATACTGCAGATGGAACCCACACACCCAATCCATCAGTAATCCTGTTATATTTTATCTACTCTGAGATCCCCTATAATGACAGCAATATAGTTCCTTTTTTTAAAATCACAAAGGTGGAAAGAGTGGAAAGTGGATATCAGTCTACATGAAAATATAGCTCACGTAAGGAACTTCTCCCATGCATACAGATTGGTGAAAGCACATCCCCAGGTCTCGCACTGAGATATAAAGGGTCACCTAATGATCAGCCAAGATTTAAGGAGAACTTCTAACAATAAAAAGGGATAAAAGATAAACAGAAAAACTAATTATTCATAAAAATCAAAGGTAAATGGGTGTTATCCTTTTTTTTGGGGGGGGTGAGGGAGGAACAGAGGCAGAGGGAGAGGGAGAGAGAGAATCTTAAACAGGCTCCATGCCCAGTGCGGAGCCCCACACGGGGCTCAATCTCGTGACTCTGAGATCATGACCTGAGCCAAAATCAAGAGTCAGACACTTAACCAACTGAGCCACCAAGGTGCCCCCAAATAGGTATTATTCTAAATAGAATATTTGGACAGTTCTGAGTGAAAAAAATCAGGAAAGGAACTATCTAAAACTGAGAAATAACTATTTACCAATTAGACATATAATTACCAGAATAAAAATGTAACAGGGGTTTTGGAAAATAAAAAAAAAAATCTCACGATGTAGAAGGAGTAGAGGAAGCAACAAAAAGATGGGGAGAAGAACAATAAAACTAAAGAGAGAAAGAGAGTACCATGGTTTGTATTGTGTCTTCTGAAAATAAATGTTGAAGTTTTCACTATTCATACCTCAGAATATGACTTTATTTGGAAATAAGGTTGTTGTGGATATAATTAGTTAAAATGAAGTCATACTGCAGTAGATTTGTCCTACTCCAATGTGACTGCCATCCCTGCAGGAAGAGAAAAGACACAGAGATGGGGACACACAAGGGCAGGCCATGTGATGACAGACACAGAGACTGGAGGGATGTAGCCTTAAGCCAGGGGACTTCGAGATTGCTGGCAAATACCAGAAGCTGGAAAGGAAAGGAAGAATCCTTCCCTGGAGCCTTAAGAAGGAGAGTGGCCCTTGAAAAGTGGCTGGCACAGAGAATGTTGAAGTAAATATAACTACACTGGGCAGATACAGAGAGGGATATGGGGAAAGCAACCAAGTAAACCTTCATTGTAGAAAGGTGTAAAGAGATAATGTCTATAGGATACAATAAAATGGCAGCAGTGTCATCTAGAGAAGTAAAGAAAATAACAGAACAAAGGGCTAAAAGAGTTAAAATTGGCTATATTTGAGGAATGAGAAAAGGAGTGGGGCTAGGGAGTGGAGGATATTATTTGTTATTAAAATTTTATTTCCTACTTACTTTAATCATAAGCATGATTTTGATTTTGATTAAAATATTCATTATACAATACTTCTATTAAAGTATTTATTGTGAGGTACTATTATTACAAATGTTTTAAAAATTAAACTATTTATTATAAAAGACGTGATATTTTTGTCAACTGAACTTGATGCACCTGATTTATAATGATAGACAAAATAAATTCACATTGAAATATAAATTCTAACATCAAATTTAGACTTCTCTCAAAGAACAAAAGGAAAGCTTTAGATATTAGGAAGTGTCCTCGAGAACTAGCATCTGCTAGTTTTTGAAGAATTGGATTGTAAGTGGATGATGTGGAGTTCAGGCTGATTTCCCAGAGACTGATAAGCTGTTTACTTGATTTTTCCCATTTGTCTTGGGCACATGACTAGACTACTCTTTTCAGCTTCCCTTACAGAGAGGTGTGGCTGTGTGAAGAGAACTTTGTCCATCTCCACCTGGACAAACAGCACCCTTCGCCTTCCCTCACACCCCCACCATGGCTGGACATCAGGCCTGGAGGCACACCTGGAAATCTTGCGTTGAGGAGAGCAGAGCATCTTCACCAGCCAAATCTCTGACTGGAGCTGATTAGGAAATGTGATCAAGAAAGTGTTGAGAAACTGAAAATGCACGTGACCATGAAAACCCAACCCAATGGGAAGATCATGAGAGGGGGATGGCTTTCTGAGTCAAGCCAGATGGTTTCCAGCCACCATGAACTTGAGGCAGAGAGCCTGGAGGACCAGCAAGTGATGGAACAAACCAGCGGCAGAATCTCCTCTCACAAAGAACTTCGAGGTGTTTGTCACCACAGGAACTGATAGAAAGGAGATATGACAGATGTTTACTGTTTTTTTGCTAATGGAACCCCAAGCCTGTGACTAGCTGTTATAACATCAAAACAATATCTGGACACCTAAACTAGCACCAGCAGGAACTGAGCTATGAAATCTGTTCTGTCCCAGGGAAAGCATTCTACTCAATACCCACTAGGATAATTCCAGTAAGGATACTGAGCAAGAGAGAGTCTCCTGAAGAGGGATGTGGAGGGCAATAGAGAAAACAGAATAGAGAAATTCTACATAGGAAGCAGAATCTGCACCTAATTAAGGATTTCTCCACATCCAGGGCAGGGCCTGCCACCATGGCCATGGGAGGTTCCTTGTCTTCCACTGTCCCTGGTCTAAGAGGCTCTCCCTGCTTCACAGATACCCACTGTTTGTGTTTGGGGAAGGTGTGGGAGGATTGGTGGGGCAGGTTTCACTTCCCGCCATCTACTCCTGAGTTAGTAAGGGTACTGATGCTAGCCAGAGCACATTTTAATGTAGACCTTTATTCTAGCCATTACCTTTAACTGAGCAATTATCATAATTTTGATGAAGACACTGAAGGAATATGACTTCCACTGAAGGGTGGTGGAGGAACAGTCAATGTTGATAGTGGAAATACGGGCTCTCATCCTGTCTCTGGAAAACACTCGCTGTGGATTGTCTTCACCTGGGCCTGGGGACTTAATTTCTTCATCAGTAAAACTGGGACACAGTAAGGTACAGAGTTGTTGTGGTCGTGAACTCATCAATAATCAATATATATCACAGTGCTTGGTACAGAGTAGGTACTTGGGTGGTAGTCACCCACGAAGATGAGGAGTGTCTCTACACAAGTCTTGAACTAGAAGAACATCCAACTTGCTTCACAACCAACTCATCCTATAAAATTACATTCCTCTCTCTGTGGTCCTCTGTCTTCCAGTTTCTAAGCCGCCCAAAGGTTTTGCAAATGTCTTGTCAGTCCTGTCTCCTCAGTGCTTTTAGCTCTGCGGAGTTAAGCTTTCATTTTACATGAATATCTGAGATCTTTAATTGCATGATATCTTAGAGAGCCAACAAGTAATTTTATAAGAGGAATGATAACACATGCATCGTGCCCCCCAGGTGTTTTAAAGCTCTCCAAGAAATAGCTACATCCTTGGTCTCAGGCAAGTGTCTTATCAGTATTTGAATATGCCTGTTTACATATTTCTGGGATTTTTCTGTAGAGCTATTAACACCAGTTATTTCTAACATCTATGTTTGTATAACGAGAGAAAAAAGTTTCCTACAGGAGTATTTTTTTTTTTTTTTACATACAGAGATATGGTCTGTTGAACTGAGTACGTGTGATAAATATTTTAGCATTTATTTATTTATTTTTTAAAAAAGATTTTATTTATTTATTTGACAGAGAGAGACACAGCGAGAGAGGGAACACAAGCAGGGGGAGTGGGGGAGGGAGAAGCAGGCTTCCTGCCGAGCAGGGAGCCCGATGTGGGACTCGATCCCTGGGACTCGATCCCAGGACACTGGGACCATGACCTGAGCTGAAGGCAGATGCTTAACGCTCACCCAGGTGCCCTAGCCTTTATTTTTATTTTATTTTTTTATTTTTTTATTTTTTTTAAGATTTTATTTATTTATTCATGAGAGACAGAGAGAGAGACAGAGGCAGAGGGAGAAGCAGGCTCCCCGCAGAGCAGGGACCCCGATGCGGGACTTGATCCCAGGACCCTGGGATCATGACCTGAGCTGAAGGCAGACGCTTAACCGACTGAGCCACCCAGGCGTCCCCTTAGCCTTTATTTTTAATTTAATGGTACCTGGATGAGATTTATTTAGTGTAGTATGTGTATAAAAAGATAAAGCACATATACTGGGATAAATTAAATTGCTTAATTTAATTAAAAATAAAAAATATTTAGCACGCCTACGATGTCAATACATTTCTTAGAATCTAAGATGGAAATAGTTGACTCAGCTTTCTTTCTGTTCACATTACATCCTCATATTATCACATAATGAACTAGAGGTTGTCTATAATTCCACTATTACTTAGGCATATAGTCAAAGTCTTATAAAATTGAGGTTTTGCTATAGGCAACTTCAGGCTACTCTGTAATTAAGTTGGTACATTAAATGATATACTTCAGATTTTTCACCAAAAAAGTTTTCCATCTGACAGCTCTTAATAAGTTAAAATGTATTAGCTTAACCAGTTGATTTTTTATTAAAAAAAATAAAACTTCTTTAGAGATCCCTTTGGAGAGTTTTACATTCAGTATATAACGTAGGGTTTGGATTTCTTAAAAAACTGGGCATAGGGAAAACAATTATGATTTTAGGTAAAGTCCTACTGGGAATGAGGTTTAGTTAGGAGGACCATCACTGCTCACAGCCTGAAGATTTTGCCACTGATGTTCCTACATAAAATATCTCAGATGGTACTTGCTATCCTCATGGCAATGATGATCGCTTCTACCGTTCTAACTTCCTGGTTCAGGTCCTGGCCCTTGAGGCCTGGCAGGGATGTGGGGAGCTGGGGACCATGGCCCACCTCCAGGGATGCAGCGCTCAGACACTGATGGATGGGGACACGCTTACTCAGTGGAAATTTCCAGACAACTCTCCTGATTTCTATAGGTCTTGGCTCCCCTGTCCTTAAATGTGGGACAAGGAAAAGGAGGCATGTGGGTGACAGGTGACACAAAGATTGGTCCCACCTGTGGCACAATGCAATTCCCTGAAGGTGCCACACAGGAGGGGAAATTCAAAATTGCTTAAATTTTAATCAAATTGAAACGCCGGTGCTGAAAAAATGTTCTGGCTCTCTGTCTCAATACTTGCAAGACATCAGACACATTACTAAATATTCCCCATCATGCAGAACAGAGTAAATAATGATAAAAAATTCCACACAGACCAGCAGGGCCTGAAACAGGAAAGGCACACAAAAAATGTCAGGTCCCTCCCTGTCACTTTTATTTCCCTTTTTATGTCAAATATTTGACTTGGTTTGTAAACTTCTAGATGTAATTCTTACATCTCCACCCCACAAAAGCATACAGGGCTATAATATAAAATTTCCATTCTTTCCTAACAGTGTCTGCACATAATAGATGTTCAGTAAGTTAATAAATAATAAATAACCTGCCTCATCTCTACTCGCTCATCACAGTCTCCAGCAACAAGCATCCTCCACTTTGCGGCTCATGCTCCCCAGACTCCTGATCACCAACACTGGTGCCTCCCCCAGAACTCCCTTGCGAGCATGCTTTCTCTGGCCACTGCCTCTGTCCTTCCAGGTGTCCATCAGAGTTTGAACCCTGTGAAGGCCCCTACCCCTCCCGTTTCCCTTGATCAGTTTCTTTCCCCCATCATCGCCCATGGTTTTATGGCTTTGTACCATCCTCCACTGCAGGCCTGGCAGACAGCCCATGTCCCCCGCTCCCCACGCCCAGCAGACACCCTTATCTCCCTTGGCCCTCCCAGTGGTCACCCCATCTCCCCCGACACTCTTGGTGGATGCCCCCATCTCCCCTGGCCCTCCCGGTGGACACCCTAGACACCCCCATCTCCCCCAGCCCTCCCAGTCTGTCTCACCTGGCACGGCGCCCAGCGCCAACAGGGAAGGAGCCTACCCTACCCCAGGTCTGGGGGATTCTTTTCTGTTCCTCAGCAAATACTCTTTCTGCATCTTCAGTGTGATCCTGTCACAACTTTGCCAGATCCCCTGTGCTCTCGAGCCCCAGCCCCTAACCTCTTCCAGTCCTTCTCAGCTGATGACATCATCTCACACCTTTTTTGGGAAAATAGAAGCAATCAGAAGTGTACTTTTTCTTATTAGTATCTCAAAGCCCACAACCCCCTTCATACCTTCATATACCCTTCTCAGTGGGTACAGAGGAAGGTGCTTCTCTCCGCTTTTCTAAAAGCAAATAATTATTTAACCCTTATTTCCCCTTTTTTAATGAAAAAATTCTTTATTCCCTACTCATCAGTTCTCTCTTTCTACAGGACATTTGTCATCACCATAAAATTAATTCCACCCTTTAAATTAATCCTTTGTTCTCCTAAGCCATCATTCATTTTTGATTCTCCTCATTTGCAGAAGAAATTCTCTACAGTATATTTAGATGTTTCTCTCCGCATTTCTACCTGTCAATCTTCCGATGTGGCTTCTATCCCTATCAGATTACATAAGAGAGGTGAAATTGAATGGGCAAAACTCTTCCCTCACCCTAAGTGGCCTTGCGAAGGTACCCAACACCTGTGACCCTCTTCGTCTAATTAAAATAGTTTTTTCCCTGGGGAATTGATAACACCAAACTCCCCTCGTCCTGTCCCTGCTTCACTGGACACTTCTCAGTCTTCACTGTCGCTTTCTTTTTCTAGCAGAACTTGAAATGTTGAAGCACCCAGAGCTCTTTCCCAGACGGACTTCTGTTCCTCGTCTGTTCCCCACCCCCACTGGGCTCACCCAGTCTTTTGACAATGCAGACAATATGCTCCTGGTGCTGCTTCCTATGGTTATTCTCCCTGTGCCCGCTGCTCCCCTCTGTGCATGCCACTGCCCCATCTGTACCTCGATGGCATTGACCAACAAAGCCCCCCCGCCTCAAAAACAACGTTTTAAACACTGATTTCTGGATTCAATTCTTTTCCCACACTGTATTGAAAATATTCTCCCCCCACATTTGCCAGCTGACACAAATGTAGAAATCCTGCTGTTTATGTCCCCAGCTCCCTCCTTGTCTGGCCACAGGCTGAAGGGAGCCATGTCAGGCAGCCACCTCCAGCATCTCCCTGCTCCCCGCTCCCTGAATTCCTGCAGTAGCTCTTTCCCTTTATCCTTCAGGTCTAGGAGTGTGGATGCCTTCCGCTGATTCAGTCCTTGAGATGCTTCTGCTTTCCTGTCAGTTTTTCTGACCTTGACTTTACTCCTATAAACCGCACCTTCAGTAAGTGACTCATTGACCAATGCATGTCATTTGTGTCCTGCTGGTGCCCTGATTGATATAATGAGAAACTGAGGCCCAGTGACGTGGTTTATCTTCTAGTAAGGTGGATAGAACAGTACTCGATTTTTTTATAATGATGATTCTGAATTATTATTTTTCAGATGAAGAATCTGAAGGTCAGATAGTCTAGCCAAGGTTAGAGAGCTAGTCATTTGCATTCTAGATTTCTTATTGAAGATTAGGAACAGAAACTACATATCTCCCACTGTACCACATAACCTCCTTAGGGCTAGTGTTCTTATTTTGCATTTTTCAATATGATTTCAGATGAATGAATTCTTGTTAAATTTTATTATAAGGTAAGGTTGCTTGTGGTTCTGAGCCTATAACCCAGTGGTCAGCAGACTACAACCCATGGGTCAAATCTGGCCCAGCACTTGTTCTGGGAAATAAGGTTTTATTGGCACACAGCCACATGTACATTCATCCATTCATTTATGTATCGTCTCTGCTGTTTTTGCACTTCCGTAGCAGAATTGAGTAGTTGTGACAGAAGCCCACAAAACCTAAAATACTTACTTTTAACTCTTTACAGAAAAAGTGTGCTGACTCCTAGTATGTCTTATATGACTTTTCTATTTCATGTAACACAGAAATGAAATACTGAGAAATAATAACAAACTTACAGAAATCTGGGGGTCAAGTTATGCCCTTTTGTCAAATGTAAACAGTTTAGGCCTTTCTACTGCTCCCATCTTCCACCCCTACTTTTGTGTACAATCCTATTATAGGGCAGAGCTAACTCATTCATGTAGCTTCATGGCATTTTCTCAACGATTGCAGATGCAGCAACCCATTGCTGTGGCTTTCCAAGTGAGACAAATGTTGACCATCATAAGTATATTGGGGAGGCAAGATATTGAAATCGAGAGCTTAAATTAGACATGATTTCAGTCTTGAAAGAGAATTTGACCAGGAGTTCCTTTATATTTAAAATTGTAATCTTCTATGCTTGCTGAGTCTTCCAGTTTTCCACTGTGAAAGGTGAATAAGACATGGCCCAGGGTTCTGTTTCCAAAACCCAAGCAGCTGTTTTGGTCAAGTTAAAAAAGAAAAACAGAGAGGGAGAGACAGAATTAATGTGGCCAGTAGATTACGTTTAGAGTCGAAGAAAAGGGATCTCCATCGTGGTTTATTTAGGACAGATTAGTTATTGAGAACTTCATTGAGTAATTTGTTTTGTTTTGTTTTGATGTCCTATATATTTGTCTTATTTTGTTTATGTCCCTCAACTCCTTTATGGAATTAGAAATAAATGAAGAAATTAATAAATATGAATTGTAAAGCTTGTTTTTAGGCTGTGTTAATGTCCTTTCATCAAACAATCAAATGGGTGCTCCCCAGGTCAAAACAGACCACCCTCAGTTTGCTTCAGAGTCCCCAGTGGTAAGACCTTTATTCTCAACACCCATTTTTCAAACATTGTATTTGACATAACACGAACAAACACTCTCTCACCTGTCTTTACGAGGGACTTTTTTACCAGAATCATACTTTCTCTCAGAGGGATGGGTGGCGGCTGGAGATGTGTTACTGTTTCCTACTCTTCCGAATGATGTACCTGTGCTGCTTCTAACAATAGAAACTGCCAGCAAACCTGCAGAAACCCCTGTGTCTGCATCTGCTAGGAGGCCCACTTGGAATATACGGTTTCCAGAAATCAGCTTTAATTGTGGGCCTCCAGTGAATGGAGTCAACTTCCATGACCGTAGGGCCTCTCAGGCAATATAATAAAATAAGCCATCAACAGACTTGACATTATCCTTTAACTATTAACTCCAAATTACATACTGTAACAGTAAAATGGCAAGGTGGAAAGAGAAAGCTCTCTAGTGAAAAGATACGTGCTTAAATTCTATTGTTAATATTTAGTGGATGTGCTACATTGGGCAAATCACTTCACTTCTCTGAAATATACTTTAAATTTTTCACCACCAAATGATAATAACCCATAAACTTGTTATGGGAAACAGATCATACAGTATATCAAAAGTGTTTTGTAAAATAGAAAACCATATTGTATTAGATCAAGGAAGGAATAAATCAACTTTATTATGAAAATTGCATATGTTCATGTTTAAAAAAATAACATTCAGCCATACAATAGATCATACAGCACAAAAAGCGTATCTTCTTCTTACCCCTGGGGGGACTTCAGCCATCAACACCTTCCCAGAAACTTCTCTCTACCGAAGATAATCTTTTGTCAGAGACATGATTTGCCAGATGTTGGCTATGCTTTGATTAATATAACTTAAGTAGGGCAGTATTTTGCCATTTTATAAAATGCATTTGTTAATAATAAAATCCTTCCCAAATGAAAAGCATTAAAATTTATGCACTTTTTCAGTTAAGGAAAGGAATTCAATAGGACTCTGTTTATGATTTGGTTTCTTATGACTCTATAAATAGTTATTACATAGTTAATGAGTCAACAAGTACACGAGTGTGGTAGGCAGAATCACAGTCCCCCAAAGATACGAAGGTGGGTGAAGACAGCAGATCGAATTAAGGTTGCTAATCGCCAGACCTTAAAATAAGGAGATTATCCTGGATTATCCCAGTGGGTCTGCTGTGATAATAAGGGTCTTTAGAGGTGAAAGAGGGCAACGGTGCAGTCAGCGCCGAATGTTGTGATGTTAAGATTTAATTGGCTATGTTGGGCTTTGAAGATGGAAGCAGGCCATGAGCCAAGGAATGCAGGTGGCGTCTAGAGTCTGGAAAAGGCAAGAGAATGGATTCTTCCTGCAGCCTCTAGAAAGCAATGCACCCATTGGGCACCTTGGTTTTAGCCCAGTGACCTCCATGTCAGATATCTGATCTATATGACTGTAAGGCACTCTGTTTCGTTGTTTTTTTCCAGCAGCCCTAGGCAATGAATACACTGAGTTACATGAATATTAAGTATCTGAATGCCACGCAAATCTCAGAAATGTGACACAACAACAAAAAATGCAATAGTTAAAATCAGCTACGTTTGAGTGAAAAGTCCAACGAAGTCTCCCCTTTGCAACAATTTTGTCTTGACTTCTTTGATATGGCACTTTCTATATTCTCCTGCCTCTGATTATTCTTTCTCTCATTCCTCCTGTTTTTTCTGGCCCCCTAACTGGAAATATCTTCTATCCACTTCTCATCTCTGTGCCTATTCTCTTCGCTGCTGTCCTGTTCCGTTCTCAAGTCTTGCACAATTCCTTCCATCTTGATGGACTGAACCATGGACCCCCAGCCCTGCTACTGTTCTCAGATTGCATTCTAACTTTTCCAACCACCTGTGGGCTACCTCTTCCCCACCACCCCCAGTCTACTTTGTGAGTGTCTGGAAGCAAAAACTCAACATGCCCTAAATTAAAGCCTCAACCCCTGCTCTCTGTGTATCTTTGTACTTCGAAGTCTCAGGAACACCTTGATCCTCTAAATTATTACCCGTAAATCTCAGTGCTTTGCAATTTGTCCTTCCATACCTAATGAGCCACTAAATCACACTCTTGCAAATTCTCAAATGACACTCATCTATTTTCTATTATAAGTTTCCACCAGCGAGGCTTTGTTTCACCTGGACTTCCTGCCTTCTGTTGCATCCTAATCAGTGTTATATTCTAAGTCCAGTATAATTAGGAAAGCATCATTGCTCTTTAGTCACCAGACCTTCATGGATTACCCATTGCCCTGCAGATGAAAAGCCAGCTCCTCACAGTGTCATCCCTATAGTGTCATTCTATAATTTTGAGCTAGCATCTCTTCCCATATTTGTCTCCAGTTACTTTCTTGGTGCATCAGAGATTCCCAAAGACTTTTGTCTCAGGACTCATTTATACTCTTAAAAACTATTGAGGACACCACAAATCTTTTATTTATGTTTATTTATAGTTAGAAGTTAAATATAAAATTGTTAAATTATTTGTTAATTCATGTAAAAGTAGCAATATGTTCATTACATATGAACATAAACTTTCTTGTGAAAAATAATGACTATTTTCCAAACTAAAAAAAAAAAACAAAACAAAAAACAAAACACTAGGAAGAGTGACATTGCTTTCCATGTTGGCAAATCTCTTTAACATCTGGCTTCATAAATAAAAGCTGGTAATCATATATGCGATTGATTTAATTCATTATCATGTGTTCATTTGTTTAAAATATATACAGAAAATTCATTTTCACACAAATATGCAGTTGGAAAAGAGAGGGCTATTTTAATAGCTCTTCTGATGTTTGTGACTAGTCAGTCTACTTAAATGAAAACCAAAATTCAATTCTCTTCAAGTTTATTTGCAATGCGGAATCCAGAACATATCAATTATGATTTTGTAATATGTTACCTTAAATTGTCTCTATCTATTTTGCACTTTGAATGGATCATTTACTTCCCATGATTTTGTAACATCATTCATTGGTTATTTGGAAAATACTGGTTCACTGAGTTATGCAGCACTCCCAAATGTTGACACATTTCATTAAATAACATCTAGGCACCACATTCATCCTAAAAGTCTTTAAGCAATGGGAAGCTGTTAGGGTCATGGTGGCAAACATAAATTTTCCAAAATACTAAAGCCCCCCTGATATGGAGTGGCCATGAATACAGTGATTTCCATATGCTCTGGAGCTGCTCTGATTCACGGTAAGGCACCTACAGTTTACTCAAGGCTGCTTTTGTGCCTTCGTTGTGAATGTTAGTGAAGTTAAAACAGCGAATAATGTCTTAGTGTTATGGTGAAGACAGTTTTGACCTCACGGTCACCTTGAAAGAATCTTAGGGAGCCTCTGACTTCTGCTCTGTAGGCTAATTTAATGCCTTTCAAATAATTTTGGTTATTTTCTCACAACCATCTGAAGACTCCATATTATGAAATTTAAAAGAATTGCTTCTGTTCCCATGGGAGTTGGAGAAATGGAGATTCATCTCCTTGTCTCTTCCTTCCCTCTTTCTTCCTGTGACCCCATCAGGATCTCAGGGGTTGTCGTCTTGGCAACCAGAGTTTTCATGAGCACCCTCTGCTCTCAGTGGCTCCCCTTCACTGCCTCCACGCCATTGCTCACCGGTGTTTTCCTGCTCACTTCCCTCAGTGGAAACACCCCGAGCCCCAAAACATAATGTTTCCCATACCCACTTTGGTTTTGGCCATTATCTATGGCTGGGTCTTCACCTGCCTTTCTTCAGTAAAGTTTCCTCCAGGACAGGGACCACCTCTAAATACACTTTGCCTTCCAGAGAATTCAGAGATGGTAAATAGTTGTTGAATTTAATTGAAAATTTTCCTAGAAGAAAATCATTTTCCTGGGGTGTTCGGTTCTTTCCAAGTTGCCGGCACCTTCGATGCAAGTACATTGTACCTTCCAGTCTTGAGAGCCTTTTCCTCATTTAGGTCTTAGGAAGGCTTCTTGTTAGAAGCTGATTTTTATTATAAAGAATTTCAGACAGGGATCATCTCTGCTTTAAAAGTTATAATTGGATGAAATTATGGAACTGTTTCAACGACCCTTATTATAATCTAACACTCCACCATTCCTGTCCGCCCTGATGCTGGTGGTCAAGGGCATTTCTCTAGGGGGTCTTCAACAGAGCTCATGTGATTGCTTCCCGAGAATTTTCAAGAGTGTTCTCCACATTCCTTTCGAGCAATGTCACATGTGTGATCACTCTTACTCTCTGAGTCTTCACAGATGTATGTACACTTGCTGGTGACCTCGTCCACAAGGCTGGATGCTTAGAATATATAAGAATATATAAGAAATGATGGCATAATGGTTGACACGAATTGTGTCAACCATTATGCCATTATTTCCACAGAGGCTGGGTGACTATCGATGTGGAACTAAGAGCCAGTGAAGCCAATCCAGCATGGATTAATTTGTTCCATTTCTACAGATTCAGAAACGACTCATTATATGGCGAACGGAAGCTTTTTACTGACCGCTTCAGGGGGGAATAGCTGTGTCTGAGAGGATAAGTGTGTGACAGGCAAGAAGAGGTTATGGTTCAGGAGCCCAAGACTTGGGGAGCCATCCCAGCTGTATTGGGGAAGACGCAGAATGCAAGGGGATACCCTGCCTCACTAGTGAAAAGGGCATTTTCACAAGGAAACAGTTCAGAGAAGATAATATTGGGATCAAGAACAAAAATGTTGGCTTCTATCAAGTGACTGCCTTAGAAATCAATTTTCCTTCTTTTTCTCCTACTAATCCACAGAATTGGACATTTGGCACCAAAATGTGAAACAGAAACTTAGCATCCCTAAAACACAAATAATGACAAGTTTAACACACAAATTTTGAATAGAGAGAGGATTTAAAATTCCTTAACATTACATGAACAAGATGCTGTTTATGTGGAACTTAAGCAGTAGAGGAATGCTTCCTGGCTTATGAATTCCATCTTTTAGTATTTCAGAGTCTTGCAAATTCTTTCACACATGTCATCTTATCTCACCCTACCTCTGTGAGGTACATGTCGTCTGCATCTTAGTTTAGTTATAAGTTTCTTTTTTTTTTTTAAGATTTTATTTATTTATTTGAGAGAGAGAATGAGAGAGAGAGAGCATGAGAGGGGGGAGGGTCAGAGGGAGAAGCAGACTCCCCGCCGAGCAGGGAGCCCGATGCGGGACTCGATCCCGGGACTCCAGGATCATGACCTGAGCCGAAGGCAGTCGCTTAACCAACTGAGCCACCCAGGCGCCCCTTTAGTTATAAGTTTCTTGATAAAGTTCCCATAGTGTGTCAGGCAGGGACACTCTTGGTTGTTATTCTAGAATTGACCATCGAGGATGGGTGTGGAGGCTCCAGAAGTTATCAGAGGCCAGATGTCTTTGTTTTTCTGACATCACTTTTCTGTCTTTGAGGTTCAGAGATGACTACTATAGGTCTAGCCATGGACCTTAGTTTCTGGCAGGAGGAAAGGGGAAAGCATAGGAGAGTTCACTTTCTAGATGAGCCAGCCCATGTTGCAGGACATTTACTAATGACTGTCCCTGATTACACGCACTTGACCGCACCTGTGTGCAGGGGAGATGGAGAGTTGCCGTCCTTTGCCGTCCCGAATAAGGGCAGGGCTCTATTCCTAAGAAAGAACAACTAGAAGTCACTCTGAACATAGTCTTCATGCTACAGAGCAGAAGCTAGAAGCCACATCCTCCTCACTCATTTGAACACATTGTATCTGAACTCACACTGACGATGACATATATTTTTATCATAAATAATGTTTACTTCTTTCAGTTGCCTTTCATGAAATATCCTCATTTGAAAACGTATGGATGAGCTTTAAAATTACAGGTCGGTTTTGCAGTCCTTTCATGTTCTAATCTCCACGTTGGGCTCCAATGTTTATATTTCTACAGGAGCCATTGTGAAATCTTCCCCTAGTTCTAGACTTCCCCTGTACTCACATGAACTCTCCAAACTGCTCGGAGGCCACTTCTCACTATCAAACAAAACCTATCCTCCCAACCCTTCAGACTCATTCACTATTTCTAATGGCACTGACATTTTCCAGTGTTTCAGGATGGAATGGTCCCATGTCAGTGGTGTCCCAAGATCTCAGAAGAAGCAGACATACATCCTCCCTGAAAAAATATCCTCAGATTAGAGATTCTGGTTTTCCACAAGTTAAAAGCAACCAAATATGAGAGACCACAATCAAAGATCAGTAAACGTTGCAAAAAGAGCCAGCACTGTGCATGAAAGTCAGCTGGAAATGCAGGCATTACCTTTGGGCTCCTTAATATGAGCACTGGGTGTTATAGGCAACTGATGACTCGTTGAACACTACATCAAAAACTAGTGATGTACTATATGGTGGCTAACTGAACATAATAAAAAAAAAAGAATTTGTCAAATTAATAGAGATTTTGAAGAGATGCAGGCTGGAATATTATTATTTCAGGAAAGAATTTCTTTCCAAATGAAAATAAAATAAAATAAATATTACCTAGTATAGACATATCAGACCTGTATATATTTTTCTAAAAAAAATTGTTGAGCTGTGGAAGCAACAACAAAATAAACTATTCTAAATACGAGGACAGCTTTGAAAAATGACCAATACAATGTACATACAGATACGGTATAAGCATAACTAGAGTTACAGATGGATGGAGAGACAGATCTAGATGGCTCCAGATCTATCTGTAAATATATGTGTGTGTGTAATATACATACATAAATACTTATAAGACTCAACGACTCAATTGTTAAATAGCTGATTAAACCAAAGTGAAAAAGCATATTCACAGAAAACATGCACAAAAATGACCCAGAATGTAGCCCTAAGGCACAGAAGTCAGAAAATTTGCAGAAAAAGTGAAGAGCTATGGGGAGGGTATGAAAAGTTCTATCGAACATCCCAGTTGGTGACACTACAAAGAACAGAGGAACGGCCCCACTGGAAAAGGTGATTAACAGCACTGTTTAGGGCTAATGAAATGTGTAAGTCCACAGTCAGACCACAGCTACAGCAAGAACGTGTCCCAACAGAATGAATAAGGAGAAAACTATGTTTAGACAAATTATAGTGCAACCACAGAACTCAAAAGTCAAAGAGAAATTTCAAATAGAGAAAAGACAGATTTCTCACCAAGAAAAACCAATCTGGTTTATATTAGACTCCTCAATCTATTCATAGGACCTGGAAGATAGCGGACAATTTGTCTCCAAAATGAGGAGATGAAAATAGATGCCAATTATCAGTTATGCTTGCAGAAAAGGACTTTATGGACAAAAATAAGCTAATGGAAAGAAATGGAAAGAAATACTAGCAGGGACTGAACCACCAGTGATAACAGCAGGTGTGCAGAGACAGGGGGTCTGTGGGGGGAAGAATCAGCATAACTGATTCTAAAACTATTTTGTTATGTAGGATGGGCTTAAGAGTGCACTTTGTAACTGGTTATATGCATGTTAAAATGGAAGAGTAACATATATAGAAATCGATCCTTTATATTCTCCCAGGGAGAGGAGAACCGAAATAATGTTTTCCAAAAACTCAATCATGTGTAAAAAGGGAGACAATGATAAAATGTATTGGAAAATCATGACAGTAGAAAACACAAAGTAAAATGGGTGAAGCAAAATGTTCATTAAGCAAACAAGTGCAGATGGGGAAAACTCTAGTGCGATTGCAAAACACCTCAGATTTCATAAACAAAAACATGACTAAATGAAATTATATATGGTTTGCAAGAGACACAACTTAAACTATCGAAAATTGGCAAAAGTGAAAAACAAAGATACATTTGGCTAATAATCACCAAAAAGCAAGAATAAATGTTAAGATACAAAGTACGTGTATGGATGGATTCATTATAAAATTAATTTTAAAAATTCAACAGGAACTACAGCAGGAAGGCCACGTGCAGGACCAGCCTCGTGGGCGTGGTCAGCTCCGTCACACAGAGCCCTGTGCTCAGAAGGTCCCCGTTGGGGCTTTAGTGCTTTGTATTAGCTTCAAATTTTTAATAATATTAAATTTGAGGTGGCTGCCAGAGAGGAAGGGGTGGGGGGGCGAGAGAGATAAGTGAAGGGGACTGGGAGGTACAGACTTCCAGGTTTAAGATAAGTAAGTTGCAAAGATGAAATGTACAGCATTGTGGAATATCGTCAACGCTATTGGGATAACACAGTGGCAGTTAGGACTACACTTGTCGTGGTGAGCCTTTCATAACGTACACAGTTGTCAAATCACTCCGTTGTGTACCTGAAACTCATAAAATAATAGTTATAATAATGAAATTTAAAAAAATTATTAAATTAGAGATTGTTTTCGTAAACCAAAATCCAATGAAACAGTGGAAAATATATATGTCAGGGACCTGGAGCTTCAGCTCACACATGCTCATGACTTATCCTGCTTTCCCACCTCCCAGGGATACATTCCCAGGTCCTCACACCTGTCCCCTGCAGCCCTTGTCCCCTCCCCTACCTCCTGGGTCATAGCAGTGGGGGATGCTCACATTCTGCCATTATCTTCTGCCCCTAGAAACGGACTGGGCATGGGCACGGGAGGGCTGGACGTGTACCCCACAATATCTGAGAGCAGAGCAACAAGGCAGCACCATGGTGCATTTGGCAAGGGACTTGCTGAGACCTCTGGTTCACCCTCAGCCCAGGCACCTGTCCTGCCCTGCTGTGATGTTGCAGTGCAGTGGGACTCATCCTTCTCCTGTGGGCCAGGGTGGTGGCCAGTGGGAAGAAGATATTAACCTCCTCGCCCATGGCCAGGGTCCTCTACTATCCTTCGGCACTGGGCCTGGCTTAGTATGTCATATCGCTTCATGGATGTACCATTAAATGGCTTAAATGAACAAAAATGAGCAAAAATGAAAATATGGTAGAATTACATCACAGATACCCTACCTAGCATCCTTCTGTAAGATTTCAATGTGTCTTTTTCTCTCAGTTAATAGGTTAGGGCATCCAAAGGTTAAAATGATACATAAAATCAGAAAATAAATATCAACAAGCTTGATTTATTAGATACCCAGAAAATATTGCACTCAGCAATTATCTAATGTTGTTCCAGAGCATACATAACACATTTACAAAAATTTGCCAGATGCTAGGCCATAAAGTAAGAATTAACAAATTTCAAAAATAAAAAACCGAACAATCGAGTACAGAGCACATTCCCTGAAAGCAAAGCAATTAAGTCAGAAGTTAATTAAACATAGAAAAACAGAGCTAATAAAAGCCCCATGGGCTCCTTGGAGAAACAGCTCATTCTAGACCTGGGTCAAGGGAAATAAAAATGTACCTGGATCATCTAATATTCCCCCAAAGGAAAGACATGCTCAGAAAAACCAAAGTATGGGGTAAATTGAAGGCGCACAGGAGACAACTGGAGGTGGCCCCCAAAGGCCAAAGTTAGAACAATCAGACAAACAAAGCAAATAGCATAGCACTGGTTTATAACCTGAAGTATAAAATACATACATAAACGACTGAATACGTAAGTAATTATGGAAGATGCAAATCTTCCATACAGAACTCCAAATAACGCACGTGGATATTCACCCCTCTGGGAGGGGGACTTACTTCCCTACCTCACGGCCCGTCCTCTACTCCAGTGGGTGGGCACTTAGTAATTTGCTTCAAAGAACCCAGTGTGGAAGGGGAGACAAGGAGAGACTCATGGTGAAGAAATCTGGCAAACTCGCCATCACCCAGGGGGTCAAGGGGAACATCTCCCAGGACGCCATGTGGATAACGTTGACCTTTGAGGCAGTGTGATGAGAAGGGACCTCTTTTCTGTATGATTCTTCCCCCAAACCTGTAACCCAAGCTGACCATGCAGGAAACATCAGGTAAACCCAAACAGTGGAGTCTTTTACAAAATACTTGGCCTCAAACCTGTCAAGATCTGGAAAATAGTCAAAGTTTAAGAAACTGTTGCGGAAGAGAGCAGGCAGAGAGAGTGGTGATCGAATATAAGGTGGTGTCTTGGTTGGGATCCTGGGACATAAAAAAGACATTATTCAAAAAAGTAAAACTTGAGGGCGCCTGGGTGGCTCAGTTAGTTGGGCGACTGCCTTCGGCTCAGGTCATGATCCTGGAGTCCCGGGATCGAGTCCCACATCGGGCTCCCTGCTCAGCAGGGAGTCTGCTTCTCCCTCTGCCGCTCTCTCTCTCTCTCTCTCTCTCTCTCTCTCATTCTCTCTCTCAAATAAATAAAATCTTAAAAAAAAAAAAGTAAAACTTGAATAATATTTGGAGTTTCATTAATAATACTCATGTTAGTTTTGTATTTGTCACAAATGTATGAGACTGGCATATGGCAAGTCTCTGTACTGTACTGGCAACATTTCTATAAATCCTAAAAGTATTAAAACCCTTTGGACATTTTTAAAAGTTTATTTAAATAATCAACAACCCTCTTATATGATTCATCAAGGAAATAAAGAGATAAGGCCCAAATAATATTGCTAGTGAGAGAGGAGACAGCTACATATCCAGCTAACTTGAAAAACATAGGAAAATGCCATCAAAAAGCTTAGGGCATTATTAGAATAAAAAATGCCACTGATTTCTGTACATTGATTTTGTATCCTGCAACCTTACTGAATTCATTTATCAGTTCTAGTAGTTTTTTCGGTGGATTCTTTAAGGTTTTCTCTACATAGTGTCATATTGTCTGCAAATAATGAAGACACACAGATGGCCAACAGACACATGAAAAGATGCTCCACATCACTCATCATCAGGGAAATGCAAATCAAAACCACCATGAGATACCACCTCACACCTGTCAGAATGGCTAGAACTAAAACCACAAGAAACAACAAGTGTTGGTGAGGGTGCGGAGAAAGGGGACCCTCATGCACTGCTGGTGGGAATGCAAACTGGGGCAGCCGCTCTGGAAAACAGTATGGAGGGTTCTCAAAAAGTTAAAAATAAAACTACCCTATGATCCAGCAATTACACTACTAAGTATTTATCCAAAGGATACAAAAATACTAATTCAAAGGATCCATGCACCCCTATGTTTATCACAGCATTATTTACAGTAGCCAAACTATGGAAGCAGCCCGAGTGTCCCTTGACTGATGAGTGGATAAAAAAGATGTGGTGTGTATGTACAATGAAATGCTGTTCAGCCACAGCGAAAATGAAATCTTGCCATTTGCAACAACATAGATGGAGCTAGACAATATCATGCTAAGTGAAACAAGCCAAAGAAAGATAAATACCATATGATCTCACTCAGGTATGGAATTTAAGAAACAAAACAAACAAGCAAAGGGAAAAAAGAGAGAGAGAAAGAGACAAACTGAGAAACAGACTCTTAACTACAGAGAATATACTGATGGTAACCAGAGGGCAGGTGGGTGGGGGGATGGGGGAAATAGGTGATGGGGATTAAAGACCACACTTCTTATGATGAGCACTGAGTAGTGTACAGAATTGTTGAATCACTGTATTGTGCACTTGAAACTAATACAACACCATGTGTTAACTATACTGGAATTAAAATTAAAAACTTAATAAAAAAAACTTTAGGGCAATCATTTTGAAAGTTTAAGGGAAATAGGAAAATTCCTAGAAAATATTTAACTTAAAATGGATGAGATGAAATATGTAGAGAAATAATTATTTAACATTAAAGAAGTTGAATCAGTAGCTTAAATGCATTCCTACAAAGAAAACAAGAAGCTGAATAACTATAGAAGTGATTTCATTAAAATTTCTCACAATAAGCAAATCATTTTGTCTCATGGGGACTGAGACAATGTGCCTTCTTTTGATTTATGAAAACAGCAAAACATTCTTTCCCAAACCAGACTTGGGAAATAATACTGAAAGTAGCAAAGAAGAGGTAATGATTGGCCAAATGCAGAATGAACCTCAATTAATTTTTAAATCTTTAAGAAAACATAGCAATCCAGATAGTTCAATTCACACCCAAAAACTATTAACTTTGGTCACATTGGGTTTACCCAGGATTACACGTGTGGCTTACAGTTAAGAAATCTGTAAATGATGTCTACTCTATTACCTGACGAAGGAGGGGAAAATGCATGCAATTAACTCCTTTGGGTCTGAACTGGACTACACTAGTCTGAGTGACACCTGTAAGAACACTTCCTGGGCTTCTCCTAAAAGATAGGAAGAAGCACTGGGCCCTGTGCTGGGACAGAAGACCCAGAAGCAAGAAATACAGTCCTTTCCCCCAAGGAGCTTGCAACAGACTTCGGGACACAAGTCACAAACAAGTAACTAGTGACATATGGGTTAAACACCAGCTCGAGAGAGAAATGGATGTGTCACTGAGTAAAACAAAATCAAATGTTAATTAACTGGTGTTCTTGCCTCTAGACTTGTCCCATCAGCTATTTTCCCTACACATGAGAGACAGATGATTGCTGCTAAACATATGTCGGAAGCCCCTACAGTAAAAAGAAAAGGAAAGAAGGGAAGGGAAGAGAAGAGAAGAGAAAAAATAAATAAAAAGAAACAACAAAAACAACAAAAAACCTACCTCACGCTTTATCCCCTTTGTACAACCTAGGGTGCAATTATCACCTGCTGAATAGATGTCAAACACTCTGCTTCAGTTGAAATATACTGGTAGAAATGGTAGTGGTTGGGGGCACTGACTAGAAATTCAGGAAAGATCCACAATTATTAACTGTTAGAAAATACCATGTATCTTGACATCGAATTACACAGAATGATGCATTTTTAACTAATAATATGACATGACATGTGTCAATAACAAGGAAAGGATTATATCAGTTAACATTATTTTAAAAGTGGTTAGCACTAAGAGATTTCTGTGCATAAAGTCTGAAGAAGTTAGTAGCAAAAGATATAATAGAATTTACCTATCCTCAAATAATAAAAGTAATAGATCTTCATTATGGAAGGAAAAACACACAAAATAAGATGAAAAAATCACATATAATCCTCCTATCCAAAGAAAACTGCTCTTTTTATCTTACTATATTCCATTTAAAGCTCTCCCTGATTTATGTATCTTACGGCACGCTCATTTTTTTCTGCCTCTGGGGGAGCTAGACAGATAGATATAATGATATGTGTGCACATGTATGTATATGCAGCATGGATATAAAATTGAAGGGCCTTCCTTTCTTCCTTTCTTTCCTTTTTCTTTTAACTAAAAAGCCATTTAAAATATAGATTTGTGGTAGAACTCTACCAATTACAAGGAACAGGAATGATGAAACCCAAGGCTAAAATTGTAGCCCCTGTCACTTGCTTATATCTTTAATCAGTAATTAAAGGGTTTTGCTGATTCCATTCAATAGTAGCCTCTTCCTTAATGGCCTGCAGCCATTCAGCAAGATCAATGATTTAATCATGTCATCCTGCCACCAGTTTGATCTGAAATCCTTTTGTAGGATCCTTTACAGTTTAAAGAGGCTTATTTTCAGGTTAGAATGATCTGAAGGGTTCAAGATTAAGGTCTAAGAAAAGCTCATGTATTTACTCAGTATTGATCTGAAGCCTGGAATATACATACTAAAATCACTTCCGTCCATGACTAGGAAGCAGTTTTCAGAGCACAGCGAGGATGGCGTGCTACGTAAAAATTCCCGTCTTCTAAACATTTTAGGGGCCCGATCATTTACTCTTGTTTGCTTTTATGCTCTCCCACAAATTAGGTTATCTTTAAAAATGCATATGCTTGCCATCAAAAGACAACTTTATCTTAGGGTGGAGTTGATCCTGAATCTGCCCTTGCTAGAATCATCTGGGAAAGCTAAAAAGCTTTCAATATTTTTATATAATTTGAAGGCATGATTATTTTTCATAGGACTGCATTTTTTCCTTTTACTTCAGAGATGGTTACTATAAAAATGGAATAATAATAGATCTGGATTATCATAAAAGATCATCAAAAAGAATTCTGTGATTTTTGTCAACGTCACAGAAGAACAAAACTTCATCACTGTAAGCCCTGAGGCAGCAAAAATGATCTTCTTTACAGTAATAGGTAAACCAGAAAAACTGGTAAGAAAAAATGAAAATGCCCCAATTTGGATTTAGAAGTTGGGCTTCTTGCCTTTGCTTCTAAGGAAAACCCTTCTCTTTCCATTCATAGACCTGCTATGAGAACACATGTTTATTTCATGTGATGTTTATATCACCTCAGGGGAAAAACATATATTATATGTAGCATTCATATATATGTGTGTGTATGTCTACATATGTAAATATATGTACATATGAGTATGATAACATATAGATATGTGCACAAATTCAAAGTTGTGCAGTATTTGAAAATATTATCTTAGTAAATTTTTGCCATAAAATGACATTAAGAGTTGTGCATTAGTACCTCCATCTTACAAATGAGAAAAGACAGACTTATACAGATAAATAATCTGTCCATAGACAGACTTATACAGATAAATAATGTTACCATATTTCACCTGGTAAAATGTCTTCTGTTCCTTTTCACTGAGTCACGGTCTTGCTCTCAACCACTATGAAGTGGCCTTTTTGCCCCACTGTGCAGTTAGTTATCTTTCCTCAGTATCTTTCCATGTGTTCTCCAGTTGTGCGGAGCCCAAGGCGGGGCTCAATCCGGCCACCCTGAGATCAGGACCGGAGCTGAAACCAGGAGTCGGACACTTAACTGAGCCACCCAGCCACTCTGTCTTTTGTTTGTTATTAAAGAAGGCATAAACCTGAAAATTTTTTGAACAACGAAAATAAGGCCCAAACAGATCTCATCTCAAGTGTCACCTGCGTCCCTGGCCTCCTAGTACAAAACATTACCTCCGGGTTGCATATCTTCATTCAACTCTCAGCAGAAAATGACCCTCCTTGTGATGTTTACTTTGTGTGATGTGTCTGCACTCATTGAAACGTAAGTTCTCTATTTGTCTTCTTTATTCTGGGATTCTCAGCACAGAGAACAAGGCCTTGCATATAGCAGTGCTTGGAAGGATTATTGTAAACTAAAATAAAATGATGTGTCCCCCTTTTTAAAAAAAAGATTTTATTTATTTATTTGAGAGAGAGAGCGAGTGAGCAAGCACAGGGATGGGTAGAGGGAGAGGGAGAAGCAGACTCCACACTGAGCACGGAGCCCAACGCGGGGCTCGATCTGGCCACCCTGAGATCAGGACTGGAGCTGAAACCAGGAGTCAGACACTTAACAACTGAGCCACCCAGCCACTCTGTCTTTTGTTTGTTTTTAAAGACGGCATAAACCTGAAAATTTTTTGAACAACGAAAATAAGGCCCATTTTTTATGTCTGCTGTCTTTCCGTGCTGTGTCCTTTTGTCACTTAAAGACCAGCTGTGGGCAGCACCACCTGCATTTCTTCACAAGAGAAAAGAGGCTCCATGGAGGAGGGGCTATATACATGCTCTCAGTGATTCTTGAGATAAGTATTATCATTCACATTTTAAATACATGCAAAATGAAGCTCATGTGTTTTAGAAACTTGCAGAAGTTACACATGTCATTAGAAACAAGCTGAATATAAATCCAAGGTGACCCTTCCTCTGGAATGCAAGGTGCGGAGTTAGCCAGACACAGCAGGCAGCCTCCTCCAGGCCGCCTTTCGGGACTTGATGTCAGGTGCGCCCATGGGCATGGGCGGGTCCCTGAAGCAAGGCTCACATCCACTCATGCACGCAGCTACTCGTCATCGCATTTGTATCACCTGAACTAAAAACGATTACATTTCACCGATATAGATGTCCTTATCACTTAGAAATTCCTTAGAAATATTTAGGTATTTAATTGTCAGAAAGCTTTTAAGGATACCCAGCCTTCCATGGATGGTTTTCCTTTTGCTCACAACTCACTGAAATTGGAAATTGTCAAATCCAGTTCACAGCACCTCCTATGTCTCTTTCAAACTTCAATGTTCTCTCCGGAAAAGCCTGCTCTGAATAAATTGATGTCTTCAAAGTCAGCTCCCGATGACCTGGATTCATCAGACTGATTATATGGATTATACTGATGATACTTTCCACAGTGTATTGTTTTTCTCCTCTTTGGTGATGTTCCCATCATTCACCAGCCAACAAAGTACTTAACAGTTTGCATGGGGGTGGGGGGGCTATGGCTCAGACATCCGTGCTTTTTACCTCCAGCCAAAATATCTCCCTGAGTCCAGGTCCACACTCGTAAGAGGGATGTCAGCAAACTAGGAGCTGTGCAGATGGGAGTAACTGCAAGAGTGTGAGGTTATAAACTATATATTTTAAGAATTCGTTAAAGAAATTCCACTCTTTGGCTTGATGGAAAACAGGCTGAGGAGAACATAAAATCTAATTTCATGTGTCAAGGAAAATCAAGTGGAGTAAAGAATTAGACGTATGTTCTCAGGCCCGAAGGATTAACCAAGACCAAATGCAGCTCTGAGGAAGAATTTCACTTCAGTTTAAAAACATAACTATTAAAAAGCCTAAGTTGTCCAGAGGTGGAGAAGAGGAAGTAAGTTTCCTTTTGGCAGCAGAAGAAAAAATTATTTAGGAAACTGCCACGTGAAAGCAATGTGTCGGCCATTTTTGGTTTTGTTTTTTTCCATAATAAGCTCATCAGGAAACTAATTGTATTCTCAGTTTTTGGCATGAAAAACAGACTCACAGAAGCCGGGCGAATCGCCTTGGTTCACCCAGCTAAGCCACGACGGAACAGGTTCAAGGCTCTCCTGCTCTGTCGTTGCTCACGTGCTCGTTAAGCAGATCCCCAGTGACTCTTCCTTCCTGGAGGAGGATTTCAGAATACTGTGTGAGGAGACCTCACGCACTCAGGTTTGGTACGACCACGGGTCCTGGCTCCCGGCGATCCTGAGGGCTTTGGCGTCCCGTCTGAGGCTCTCTTGGAAGTCGGCTCGGGTGGGGACAAGAGTGCTTTGCAGCTCTAGCTTATGATTAACTAGGGGAACTCAGTCATCAACCAACCAGAAAAACACCTTTAATTCAAGGCTTGTAATTTTGCAAATTGAAAAATAATTTTATTCAATTTTTTTTAATACTTGAGGCATAATATCAAGAGTTACACTGGCCAGAATCTGACAAAAGGGACAAATAAAATCTGATCTAGATTGGGTTTCAGTTTCACAAATGTTACTAAAAATCAGCAGTTTGTTAAAGTAACAACCAATAGCTCACAGAGATAAGGAGCCGAAGAGGGAAACAGGGCTGTGAGTTTATTCTGTGTTTGATTAATGGGCGAATATGGGCTTGCTATTCTGCAAGGGAAATTTAGGTCAAGCTGAAGTTTGTGGGGGAAGAAAGCCCATATTTGAATCAAAAATGTTATGATATTGACAGAATTAAAGAGTCTTTGGGGAGATGCCAATTGCTCCAAAAGTCTTACTTTCTTGCAGGAGAGCTAAGTGAGAATAACCACTCTAAAACTGGCTGGAATCTGGGAGCCACGGGGCAGAAGGACTCCCAAAGTAGGTGCTTTAAAATCTCCAGGATCCAAATACTTTCTAAGATTTGCTACAGATGATTTGTACAGCACTCGGCCCATAGAGCAAACTCATATGCTTATATGGGCATCACCTAGCTCTGCCAAGTACCGGGGGGGAATGCAACGGAAAGTACGCTGGGTCTTTGCTCTCAAGCACTTGGGTTGTAGCGGGAGGAGGAAATAGAAACAAAAGAAGAGAACCAGGATGTCTCAGCAGTGTAAATGAAGTGATCAATAACTGGAAATTTAGTAATAGTAACAGGAATGTCCAGTGATGGACTGTGGCTTACAGCACATACTATGCCAGGCTCAGGGATTAAAAGTGGGTATTATCCTCATTTTGCTGGTTAAGTAAGAGAGGCCTGGCAGCTAATTTGCTGAAAGCCACCTAGTAAGTGATAACACTGAAGTCGTAAGCAAGAATGTCTGAACCCAAAGCCTGTGCTCTTTGCAATCCATCATGCGGTAAGGAGCATCTCCAGCTGGGAGGATCACAGACTCTGCTGCTCTTGACTCCGGAGACCAAGCTGTAGACCTTACCCTTGACGGACATGCTCTCGAGGGCAGGCTGTCCTGAACTTCCCCCTGAGAACCATCTCGATCCAACTTGCTGTTACCTGTAACTCTCTTGGGCATGGGTGGTTCTCTGCATATTGTGAACACCTAATAGACATTTGATTAATGCTCATTTTGTTATGGTTCCCAACAGAAAGTGCTCGCTCCCCACAAATGCCGCACTTGTCTTCCAAAGTAGCCATCACCTTTATTGACAGGTGTGTAAGATGGTGCTACACAGAGGTTGTTTTTTTTTCCTTAATGCTTTTTTTTTCTTTCCAGTTTCTTGACTTTTGAAGTGGTAGAAAACAGAATGAAACTTCTAAAAGCTAACTAAATTTTTTTTTTAAAAAAATAATCTTTCAAAACGTCCAAGTTACCATTCAGAAATGATTTTTATTTTTCTTACTGCTTATCTAGGCATTATTTCACAGTATTTTTTTTTACTCAGTTAAAAGTATAGTCACATAACAATTTCAACAGATAAATTTAGAAACATAAAAAGAAAATATGTAATCATTAAATTAAGCTCACTCTAACTCATCCATACAATGGGTGAACTTGGCAGGAGTTGCCTCTAAACACAAAAATCTCTCTAAGGAAGGCCAAAGCAAGCCAGTTTGATAAAAATTTAAGAGGACTTTATTTTATTTTATTTATTTTATTTTATTTATTTTTATTTTTAAAGATTTTATTTATTTATTTGACAGAGAGAGACACAGCGAGAGAGGGAACACAAGCGGGGGGAGTGGGAGAGGGAGAAGCAGGCTTCCCGCGGAGCAGGGAGCCGGATGCGGGGCTCGATCCCGGGACCCTTGGATCATGACCTGAGCCGAAGGCAGACACTTAACCGAGTGAGCCACCCAGGTGCCCCGGAATTTTTTTTTATTTATGTGGGATTTTGCATAAAAATATTCATCTAAACTCCTCAGAGTTGTTTTTCAAGATAATTTTATCCTTACCAGAAATCCGACAGTTGGATTTGGAAACGTCTCTTAACAAAATATTTCCCACAGGTATTGGCACAGTTCGGTCTTTTAAGTCTTTCAAACAGTGTCCTTTTTTCTTTCGATTTACTCTAAGACCAGAAATTCATGAAGACTTAGCTACCCACCTTCTGATGTACCAGAGGGAAGGACTCAGCCAAGTCTGGTCTGATTCGTTTTGTCTTCCTTCCAAACAAAACTAGCTCCTCTGGTTGTGTTTACTGTATTTCCTTCTAGGGTGTTCCCTGAAATGTTGCAAACTGTTTCTTGTGAAGAAGGCATACACATTCCCTTTGTTTGAGAGGAAAAAAACAAACATGAAAGAGATAAAGCCAGGAGCAGGGAGGGGCATGGAGGAATAGTGGAGTCCCAAGTTCACCTCTGAGATGTGAGCTGGTTAAGAAGAGGAAGTGGTGACAATGGGAGCCCACTCTCCGCACAAAAGTGCTAAGTTAGCTGAGAAAGACCAACTAGTGTGCCCAGCACAATACTCATCAACTTTGAAAGAAGAGTGAAGCGTATCAGAAGTGGAATCGGATGACCTATAGCATTTTCATACCAGTTTGGACAAACACTTGTTAGACACCCACCTGTGCAAGACCATATGCTAGGCTTTGGGGGTGCCAGCATGGAGAGCATGTCCTTTACCCTCATGGGTTTACAGTTTAGGAAGGGGGAAAGGAGATGCTGACAGAGGATGTTACCCCACTGAGATGAGTCACAGAAGTTAGCTAAGTACACTAATGGGTCTCAGAGAAACAGCACATAACCTCATGCACTGCAAACAGAGGAACTAGAAAGTGACCAAATGCAGAGCCAGGAGGGAGAGCATAACAGTAAGAAATGCAAAATAGTTTGACCTCGTAATAAAGAAGGTGGAGGAGATAGGAATAGGGAAGACCACCCAGAAAAAGTTGAAACTTATCTAAACATTGTTCATATTTCCCTCTGTCTAATACTTAATCAACGAATGTCAACCTATTTCCTGTGATCACTTCGGTCTTTGAAAGATATAAATATGAGTACAAGAAACCGTTCCTGTCCACAGGTGCTCACACTCTCTTTGGAAAGACCATGGATTAACTGATTGCACATTTCTGCCAGACCCTCTCCTAGGCTCTTGGCCTGCATTAACTCATGATGACTTATGAGGTCATTACTGTTGTCCCTTTCATTCAGATGAATAAACTGGGGTACAAAGTGTGTAAGCAGTGTGCCTAAGATCATGCAGTCACTAGGGGGTAGAGCTAGGATTTGAAGTAAAACCAAATGGTTTCAGAAATCTCCCTTTTCTTACACTCACAAATATCAATTTTTATGTATGTATGTTACGATGGTCATACTTGTGGACCTGTGAGAGATATAGATGTAAGTAGTCATATAAGCACATACCCACATGCAAAGATAGAACATTTTAAAAAATATTTTATTTATTTATTTGAGAGACAGAGAATGAGCAGGGGGAGGGCCAAAGGGAGAAGCAGACTCCCTGCTGAGTAGGGAGCCCTATATGGGACTCGATCCGGGACTCCAGGATCATGACCTGAGCTGAAGGCAGTCGCTTAACCAACTGAGCCACCCAGGCGCCCACAAATATAGAACATTCGACTGTTTTCTGTAGGGTTAAGCACAAGCTAAGCATGCAGGACCTGACCTCCTGGGACCACCCTGCATGCCCACCTTCACCTTCTGTGACTGTTAATTATCCTCAGTTCCAGTCACGCAGGACTCTTTGGGATGTCCCACCAGACCCAACCTTTGCCCATCACAGACCAGCTGTCCATTGTAAGCTAGTGGAGTTTTATTTACTCTTCCATACATAACACAGATCCTACTTACCTGTAACATTTCCTTGAACCTTCTGCAACCAAACACTTATATCCTTGGTTCTCCCAAACTCTTATGTATGAGTCATTACTGGACTCTTTAGGTTATGTTTTCATTATGTTTTACTACTGGCTATGATCTTTCAGGCGATATATACTTGCTTCTTGTCCTCATCAAATAATACGGTCCCTGATATAAAACCAGTGCTCAGCACAGGCTGGGTGAGGGACAAGAGCTCCTCAGCCCTTCCTTACTGGGGGATGATGGTGGTGATGGCCAACGCTCTCCAGCCGAGAGACCAAACATTTGCTCCAAGCTTTGGTTTTGTTACTACACTTTTTAGGTCTTGAAATGCTGCCTCTTCTTTCCTCATTATTTTTATTTTTGCTTTTTGTGCTGGTGGTTTTGCCTTTATATTTAGTTCGATCCAATCAATATTAAGTCCTATAAAATTTCAGGAATGTTGAAAGGCTCTAAGGATAAGAAGAAGAAGATGTCGACTCTAACCCCAAGGAGTTCATAATCTAGGTGGGGGGTTCACATGTGCACACAGAGCATGGTAACCTCCAGGGAAGTGGACGGAGGACAGTGACACACTGTCTGAGGAGATTAGGGAGAGCTTTTCACAAGAGCTGACACTTAAGCAGCATGTTGAGGAATGAGCTGTTAACCGGGTTCCCAAAGTGGGTAGGGCAGCTTCCAAGTCCTCAGGGCCTTTGTGGAGACCAGTCTCCCACACCTCAAACACAGAGATTTTATAAAATATACTCATGAATCCATATCACCATAAAAATGATTTCTGCATTTTAATTTTTAAAGGAATTTTAGGGGCACTTGATTGGCTCAGTTGGTTAAGTGTCTGGCTCCTGGTTTCGGCTCAGGTCATGATCTCAGGGTCGTGAGAACAAGCCTCATGTCAGGCTCTGTGCTCAGCATGCTTAATATTCTCCCTCTCCCTCTGCCCCTCCAAACCACACCCCCCACTCTTGCACACATACTTTCTCTCTCTCTCAAAAAAAAAAAAAACAACAAAAAACGGGTATAAACATTAAAAAAAATTTTTTAAGGAATTTTATAGCTCAGCTCTTAAGATATTAGTTATGGTTGGCTACGCACTCCCAGTAATCATTATAGGTAACTTAGCTAAGCAAGCATGGAAATAAGAAAAAATAATACTGAACTGGTATAAACATAATGAACTTTTTAGATTATGAATTATAAATAAACATTAAAGTTGACATAATCCATGTGTTACAGACATAGCATTTGTTGATTATAATTTTGATGGTTTTAACTTCAAATTTTGGATGCAACAGGTTTTCAGTACTCAGTCACTTAGGTGAGCCCCTAGGCTTTGCAAATCTCCTCCCAGACTGCCTAACAGGTGCTCGGGTTATGCCTGGAGGCTGGAGGGATGCGTGCACAACAAGAAGAAAGCCTGCAATGGAAAAGACATGCAAAATAGCCTTCTACATGACAAAACCATGGAGGTTTTCCTATTACTATAGAATAAGTATAAAGGGCATTTTCCCCAAACTCACAGATGGTCTCCATAATGATAATATCTGGTTAATATTAGACTTTTGCTTCTCTTGCTATAAATATGTAAAATTTGCTTCCTGGATGGTTTCCTTTGCTTTCTTACTTAACTGCATTGTCTCACACACTGTTTTTTCTCTTAGAGATTCTAAGCATTCGGTGCCTCCCACCAAATGCACAATGTATATACAATGTATATATTTACTTTGCCTATTTACTTTGTCTATTGACTCAGTATCTGCCTCAAGCCTAGAAGTAGATCTCTTTCTCATGATGCTGTTACTCCATTTCCCCACTCACAGCCTGCCCCGTGTCCAGGGGGCACTCCAGCTGACCTCATCTCCCTAAGCCCTGGCATTCTATCTTTGCCCCATCAGGAGAGAAGGGTTAATGCCTTTACTTCTGGAAACCCCATTGCTTAGGTTAAGAAAGGCTTTCTGATTTCAGAACACCAGGAAAATGGTCTCTATAGAAAATAAACAAATTATTTTCTAACGTTCTGCTTTCATTGCCTTAAATAATCTTCTAGCCAGAAAATCTGCCATAATCCAAATGATATCAATTTAAGGCTCATTCCTTGACTTCTTAAAACATATTTCAGAACACTGTTTCTTTCTGTGAAGCAAGCTGTGTTTAAATGTTATTACTGTATTAAAGAACATGGTTGTGTCTCACTATTTAAGAAGAGTCACTTAAAAAGCACACTACGTGTTTTGAGTACATTAAAGTTTTGGATAGTAAAATGACATCCACAGGATTTTGTTTAAATACTAACACTCTCGGGCGCCTGGGTGGCTCAGTTGGTTAAGCGACTGCCTTCGGCTCAGGTCATGATCCTGGAGTCCCGGGATCGAGCCCCGCATCGGGCTCCCTGCTCAGCGGGGAGTCTGCTTCTCCCTCTGGCCCTCCCCTCTCTCATGCTCTATCTCATTCTCTCTCTCAAATAAATAAATAAAATCTTTAAAAAAATAAAATAAATAGATACTAACACTCTCCATGGCATCACATGATAAAATGGTTAGAATGGTTGCACAATACTTTACTCAGATAGGCATGCTTTTGGTGATTGCATGACAACACAAGACATTGTAAAAGTAGCCTGAATTTAATAATAAAAGAGAAAACAATGGTTATGTAGCTTGGACACAATGATCGACTACTGATTTATTATTGTTATTTTCAATGCTCTGTTTTTAATGTGATGCAGAGTTATCAGTGCAGTATTAAGGCCTCTCTTTATAATGAGAATCCTATGTAAACAGTCACAATTGTTACAGAGGAATAAGTCCAGAAAGGAGATTGATCAGACCTCACTGTAATGTTGTCAGGCTTATGACTTGAGGCAGTGCAGAGAAACTCGCTGTGAATGGATCATTTTTTGCCTTCGAGAGCATTCTTTGATCCTGTCATTCTGTCTTCTTTCTGCTTTTGTGATTACACGCATCTTCTTCTCTCTCTCTGGACCCTCTCAGCCATTCTCAGTGACCACTGCCATCAGAACAATCACAGGGGCTGTGTGATGAAAACCATGGGAGCTTGCAGACAGAAGGAGCCCCAACTGCATCCTGTCCAGTCAAGGTCCTCACAAATGTCAAGGGGACAAGAGGCTAAGCCATTTCCTCTCATGATGACAAAGCAATCTGCCTTCATGAAAAGGGTCACTCTGCGGTATTACCAGCACATTCCAAGGACCATGTTTGTATCCAGGGGCGTAGGTGTAAAATCTAAAGTATAAGTTTTACTTGTGTAATGTTTTGCCAATATAACAGTATACCTAATGTTTGATATATTGCTTTATTAATGACTTTAAACTTTCACAGTTTAATATGGCTCGTAGAATGTCAAAAGATAAGTATAGTTTTGAGTTTGATTTACATTTTTAAAAATAGCACTCTATCAAGGTCTTCATAGTTACCAATCATCAGTCCCTTGGTCCTAGAAGAACCCAAAAAATGATTTTTTTTAATGTGCAGAGAGATTAGTTAGAAAATTAGAAGTGCAACCACTTGGCTTATTAATCAATAATAATGTTGAAGAAGCAAGATGACTATAATTGTGCAATTAAGGTAATTCAGCTCTTCAAGCACACTTGTAAAAGTCAGATCGCTCACGGGTGGTGTACAAACACCAGGAGTGACTTCTGAACCTCTCGCCCACACACCAGGGTCTCTGCTCTGGCAAGTATCTGTTCTCCTCTGCCTTATTTTCCCAAAATAAGAAAGGTGTGTACTTTTAGATATCATATTTGAGAAAAATCAGCATCCTAAGACTGTGGCAATCAGATTAAAAACCAGAAGAACATTAGATATTTACTACCTAAGCAAAAAAAAAAAGGGGGTCATTAGTGGTTGAGGTGTTGAAGAAAGGGTTAGTGGCTGTGTACTAATTGCCCAAACCATATAAACAAGGACAGTATTTAATAACCTGACTGAAACATGAAGCCCTCTTTCCAAGGACAATTTTACCCTATTTACTTCTTTTTTTTTTTTATAAAGATTTTATTTATTTATTTGAGACAGATAGAATGAGAGACAGAGAGCATGAGAGGGAGGAGGGTCAGAGGGAGAAGCAGACTCCCTGCCGAGCAGGGAGCCCGATGCGGGACTCGGTCCTGTGACTCCAGGATCATGACCTGAGCCGAAGGCAGTCGCTTAACCAACTGAGCCACCCAGGCGCCCCCATTTACTTCTGATTCAAATGTTCCCTTTACGTCACTTGCTTTTTTTTTCCTGTCCATTTTTATTTTTTTAAATTTTATTTTATTATGTTATGTTAACCCCCATACATTACATCATTAGTTTTCGATGTAGTGTTCCATGATTCATTGTTTGTGCATAACACCCAGTGCTCCATGCAGAACGTGCCCTCCTCAATACCCACCACCAGGCTAACCCATCCCCCCACCCCCCTCCCCTCTAGAACCCTCAGTTTGTTTTTCAGAGTCCATCCTCTCTCATGGTTTGTCTCCCCCTCCGATTCCCCCCCTTCATTCTTCCCCTCCTGCTACCTTCTTCTTCTTCTTTTTTTTTATTCTTATGTTAATCCCCATACATTACATCATTAGTTTTAGATGAAGTGTTCCATGATTCATTGTTTGTGCATAACACCCAGTGCTCCATGCAGAACGTGCCCTCTTGAATACCCATCACCAGGCTAACCCATCCTCCCACCCCCCTCCCCTCTAGAACCTTCAGTGTGTTTTCAGAGTCCATCGTCTCTCATGGTTCGTCTACCCCTCCGGTTTCCCCCGCTTCATTCTTCCCCTCCCGCTACCTTCTTCTTCTTCTTCTTCTTCTTCTTTTTTCTTAACATATTGCATTATTTGTTTCAGAGGTACAGATCTGAGATTCAACAGTCTTGCACAATTCACAGCGCTCACCATAGCACGTCACTTGCTTTTATGAAAGACCTACATTAGTTCTTGTTGTCACTAACTGAAAGAAACCTGAGGAGAATGTTCACTGTTAGGGAGAAAAAGAGCTGAAAGGAGAGGAAGGTTCGGTGTTGGTTTGGCAGCGAGCTTTTGCAGCAACAGGTGCAGGGGACCAGCAGGAGCACCCCCCCCCTCCCCTAACCACACCCAGCATCTCAGCAACAGCCCCAGAGCCCTGAGCTGTGTCTGCAGGAGTCCGGGTGTCATCTTGATTTAGTTTGTGCATCTGTTAGCAAGATACCTCTTAAGCTCTCAGAAAAACCTAAAAGAGGTATTTGGGGTGGGGGGTGCAGTCTGGGAATGCTCAAAAAGTTTTCCATGTAAATTAATGTTAATTGCTTCTTTTTGGGCTATTTTGGCTTAGGGAAGCTTTCATAGGAAAGCTCTGCTTTTTTGGATAGCATTGGAAACCCCATATCTGGTTACCTATTTGTAAAAATCAGTAACATCCTCAAAACCAGTCATCTGCTGACCTTTCTCCTACCAGATCTATCACTTCGATGCTGAGGTGAAGACTTCTCAGTCTGACCCACATGGATTTCCTTGGGCTCCGTTCCCACCCCTTCTGCCCAGGTACTACTCAAACCCCACATCGCCCCTTTTTACCTCTGTGGCCTGGCTTAGGCGAATCGCAGTGTGGCAAGTCCTAATTCTATTCCCTACATGTGTAACCTACACATTTTCAGGGTCCAGCCCACATGCTTCCTCCAGTCTGAAATATTCACACACACTATTAAATGGAATATCATCCTTCCCAGCCACTGCTGGCCATTTCTCCGAGCCACCTGAATGCCTTATGTCACACGCTGTTTTGCAACATCACTACGGATGTGTCCTGATTTTGCTGTATGCTCGTCCGGGGAGGTGCTGGTACGTTATTCCTCACGTGTGCTGTGTGTGTGGTGGCTGGTCAGAATATTCCTGTTGGCTAAACGTGTTCATGCAAGTAATTATAAGAATTGTTACATGTGAGGTTTTACATATATTAAACTGTCCAAGTGTTCCACCTTCTCTGACGTATTCCTAACAGGGTTCCTATAAACCTAGGACTATAAAAGCAGATCATGAAAACTTACCCAGAAGAAAACTTAGAATGGTGAAGAACCTTACAGATTATATTGTTCAACTTCAGCTACCCTTTCCAGATGCAGAAACGAAAGCCCAGAGAGGAATGGAGATTTGCTCAAGGCACCAAGGAATGGGAAATCCTTGTAACTTCAAGGGCAGGTATTTACTCTCAGGGAAGATCCCAAGGTTCTGTTTTAAAAGAACATGGGTAAGTCAAGGGGATGTTGTTATTTGCCCACAGAGCCTTAAAACCCAGTAAGAAAGAGAGGGGAGGATCCACAGACAGGCCTGTGTCTGGGTGCCCCGTGCATTTAAGCACAAATGACAACTTGGCCTTGTGTCCCTGTTCCTGTGCTATGGCCTCTCCTCTGACTCTGAGGCCGGTGGACCCGCAGCCACCCAGGTGAATCCCCTGGGACCAGCTTCACAGGATGGACTGGCCGTCCCGAGTCATTCCAGCTGATGCTGAGAGGAACTGCACATCACAGCGTGAGGACTCGAGCAGGGACTCACAGGACTGCCTGTGCCCTCTGCTTATTTTCAGTGGACTTTGGGCATCTTTATAACCCTTGTCTGTAGATCAGACCTGTATGGATGATATACTCACTATGCACATCTCAATGCAGAGAGCTGGAGACACTGTCGAAGCGTCCTTGGAAGCCAGGCCATCAGACGCTCAAGCACATGTTCGAATATGCATTGATGACTGCCAACAAGTGCTTCAACCACAGGTGGAACCTGAGAACTGAGAGACTTGGTTGCGTGCGGAGGCGTGGGAGAAGCACAGAGGCCTGGCCCCGGGGGATGGGCCCGGGAGTCAGAGTGACGGATGAAGAGCAGAAGGCGTGCAAGACGACAGGGTGAAAAGGTGGTGTCAGCAAGCATAGGAATCCCTGAGAACAAATAGTCAGCTCTGATTTTTACCAAGGGCTCTCCTAAGCCCAGGTACCAGTGACAGGTTCATTCAGTTTAAGCCAGGAAGCCGTACATAGATGCCTAATCTGCAGCTCCACGCGCATCCATTCAGGGGTTAGAGATGATGGAGGCATGCAGATGCGGAGACAGATGGCGGTGGAGGACACCTGTCCCAAATCTGCGGGTGCTTCAGAGGCAAGAAGAGAGGCCGCGTCGCTGCGCCCAGGCTTGGCACGCCCTCGTCAGACCTGGCCGCTCGCCTGCCCCACGAATACCAAGAGCCGAGCTGGATAGGGAAATTCAAACTACGGATGACACTCATTCGGTTTCCATTCCATCCACACATGGTTATTGATCATCTACCAGGTTCCAGTTCAGGTGCAGGGGATGAAACAGTGAACAAAATGAGGAAAAATCAAAACAAAACAAACCTCTCCGGGTGCCTGGTTGGCTTCAGTGGGCTAAGAGTCCAACTCTTGATTTCAGCTCAGGTCATGATCTCAGGGTCCTGGGATCGAGCCCCGTGTGGGGAATCTGTGCTCAGTGAGGGGTCTGCTTAAGATTCTCTGTCTCCCTCTGCCCCTCCCCGCCAAATAAATAAATAAATAAATAAATAAATCTTTAGAAAATGGAGAAAATATCTCTGAATATCATGGAGCCTACATTTTAGTAGGAGGAAAAGGCAATAGATAACTCATAAGTCATAACCAGATAATGGTAATTTGAATGTGAGAGCACTGTTGAGAATTACCTGAGACCTGACAGGTGCGTGTGGACGAGATGGTGCGGTGGAGTCAACACCAGCACCAGGGGCGACTATCTCCCAGGAGTTGTGGTTATAGAACCTGAGGGTCGGCACTTAGGTCTTTATAATCACCAGCTTCCCTTTGCTTTGCTTTTGGAGAAGTTGAGAGTTACGTGTGTGGCCCAAATCCTGGGTGCCCACGAAGAACTTACAATATGGTTTGATGGGCCAAGCTCATCACAACATTGTGTTTTTTTTCACGTCAGTGTCCTCCTTTTAATTTTATTTAGAACATCTCCCACTCTCTGAAGTTCATTTGGAAAAAAATTTCATGCTCCATATAAATTCATCATTGATATCAGACACGGTCAACTTTAAATAGACAATGTAGTTGCAAATTTAAAAGTGAAAATGGACAACGCTTTGTAATTCAGGAAGTGCTTGTCATATTCAATTTCCTTAAAAAGTCTGCTCAGTTGTAACTATCTTATGTTTTGCTTGCTTAACCAAAACTATAAATACGTCCTGATTCTGCAAGCAGTATCTATAAAACCTCTAGGCAACAGATCAAGGGAGTACCTGGCTCAGTCACTCCCACTGGCAGAGCCCAGGGTTGCCGGATTCCCGGCTGATCCCACGTGGAGCCAGACACTTTCTTCCCCTTGAAATCACCAAACTCTGCCGCCATAAGCTCATTGCGTTGACACTGCTTTATTCCTCACATTGATTGTCTCCTCCAGCCCTCTGTGCTTGGAATCATGTCTACACTGAGTTGCCAATCCTGCTTTCTGAGGGGCACCTTCAAATTCAGAAAGGCTTGGTGGCTAAAATTAGCATTAGAAAAGAAAAGCGCCTGGCCAGGGTCTGCTAGACTTGCTAAAGAAATGGAAATGGGAGTGATCTCTTCATCACCATTAGTGTTCATATGTTAAGGAGCCAGAAGATAGTGCTTGAGAGGGATTTTGGCCACTTTTCAGACTGGCTGTAAAGTTATGTCCAATTGGGAACATTTCCTACAGATCATAGGGAGGAACACAGAAGGTCCTTCCCTTCCACAGGATAAGCCTCAAATACCACAAATACAAAATATTTGTAAGAAGACAATATAGAGGGGTGTCTGGGTGGCTCAGTCCTTTGAGCATCTGCCTTCAGCTCAGGTAGTAGTCCTGGGGTCCTGGGATCAAGCCCGGCATTGGGCTCCCCGTTCAGCAGGGAGTCTGCTTCTCTCTCTGCCTGCTGCTTCCCCTGCTTGTGCTCTCTCTCTCAAATAAATGAATAAATTTTTTTTTAAAAAAGAAAGCATTATAGAGTCAAGAGTAGAAAAATCCACATTATTAAAGGTCTTTATCATTTACATAAAAGTTATATAACTTTATAACTTATTTGAAAAGAGGTTTATCCTTCTTTTTCACCATGTAAATCAATGTTATAACAGGTAGAAACGAATGGAATTTAAAAGTAACCCTGAAGCCCCCAAATACAACATTCCTTATTTCACATTGACATTTGATTAAATCAGACGGAGGCATTGAGAGAGTAAATGACTCCCTTGAGGCGTATTTGGCATGCTAACATTTTTTATTTGAAGTACTCATTGTAACACTAACTCATGATGGCAGAGATATTTGCCCATCTGACATGCAATGGTTTTCAAATTGCATGATTTGAAATGATTGGAGGTAGGTCCTGAGACAGCATTCTGGAAGCTCTTTAATGGACATTTCTGGGTACCAGGAAGAAAACTCTTAAGAGTTATGCGCAGGTGAGGATGCTTCAGGTGGTGGGATGAACGGTGTCATTTAGTGAGACGTTTGGAAAAAAAATGTCAGTCTGTGGGGAAGCGAGTAAGCATGGTTAAGATAAAGAAAGAAACCACCTTGAAGGCAAGAGGAATAATATGGACCATAAAGTAAGCCCTGCTCTAAAAGCATTGGATCCCTGATTTCTCTACCTGGGCTGCATGTTTCATTTAGGATTATAGTTCCTCAGTCTGGGACAGAATTCAAAACACAGAAACAGGAGAATAAGAGCAGCTTTTATTAAGAACAGGAGCAGCATGTACAGGGTTTAATTAAAGCCACTTAGAAAGCAGAGAGCTAACACAGACCCTGTCTGGTTTTTCAACAACTTTAACCTACCAACTGTCTCCCTAACATATTATTAAGTTACATAATCGGTACATGTTCTTTCTGTAACACCAAGAGCATTGCCTTACAAAAAGGAGCAGGCACTGATGATGCGTCCGCTCGTGAGTGTTGAGGCATGCAGATAGCTCTGGGGGAGGGAAGACATTATTTCACCAAGGAAATTGTTCCAAGCGTAAGCCGTCACTCATTCTAGGGTCCGGCTTTCTATTTATTCTGTCTCTGTGTTTACTCATTCAAACATTCAGTACTTCCACATGCCTAGTCCTTGTACCACTGTGCTGGTCACAGAGGGCACGTAAATACAGTAAATACAGCCCGCCCACTCTCCGCACGGAGCTCACGGTGGGGCAAGCAGACACGTGTACAGATCAAAATAATTTGTCCCAAAAGATGTACTTGGGTCCTTTGTGAACACAGAAGAGGGGGGTCATTGTCTTAGTCAGCTGGGGTTACTGTAACAAAATATCGTAGTCCAGGGCCTTAAAGAACAAACATCTATTTCCTCACGATTCTGAAGGCTGCAAGTCCAAGATCAGGGCTCCAGCACAGTGAGCGTCTGCTGAGGGTCCTCCTCCTCGTTCGCAGACGGCTGTCTTCTGCTGTGTCCTCATGGGGAGACGGGATGAGGGAGCCTTAAAAGGGCACTAATTTCATTCATGAGTCCATAGCATTCGGTGCATAACAGTTATGGTGATAGACTCTCTGGATGAGATAATACTTATTTGGATTTTGAGAGAAGCAGCTTGCATAATTGGAACAGCCATGATTTTATAGTCTGAGACTTGGGTTTAAATCTACCTGTGAGTCATCTGACATTTGGGAAGAAAATTTCTCCAAACCTTCTGTTCACATCTGTGCAGTGCAGATGCATATATTCTGGAGTGGGCATGTGCTTTCAGTGATTTGAATGTGTGATGGAAAAGGTAGAGGACAAATGATAAGTGCTCAGTAATGTGTAACAGTTAATACTAGCTATAATTCTAATAGGTGGAGGTTAACAGGTAGATAGCATAGGGGAGGGAAAGAATATTCTCAAGTGAGGTAACAAGCCATGCAAACCCTCAGATGAGACAGAGAATGGGCTCTGAGCAAAAGGGCAAAGGTTTAGCTACACTGCCTTCTGCACAGACTGGGGGCTGGGAGGAGAGCTGGGCCCTTATGAGGGAACCGGGTGGCGAGGGTCTTGCTTGCCACATGGCGGAAATGGAAGTTCTTAAAGACACAGTAAGAAACTTGAAGAAGAGAGTGGTGTGATCAGACTTAGGTTTGAGAAGGTAGAATGGTAAGGGTTGGTGAAGCCAGGTCTCGGGCAACAACTGGGCAGTCCCGGAGACTGGAGGAGCCATCTGGGCCAGCATACCTGGAATAAATCAGATGGCACATCATGAGCAGTATTGCAAGGTGGGTTGTGGAGGGTGGTGGAGAAAGACATCAAGAGAGATTCTTGTGTCCAACTTGACCCACTGCGGGAGCCCACGCCTGAAGGGAAAGGGGGCATCGTGAGTGAGGGGAAAAGTTGACTCCATCTTGCACAGGTGGAGTTAGAATTGCTGGCAGGTGTTCAAGTAACAGCACAAACACATCAGGAGCACAAGACAGAGGTCTGACTATGTTCAGGGACTCGTGCATGGGCAGTGTGCACATGGAAATTGAGATGCGGGGCATGGCTGGTGCAGACTCATTTTGATCATACAGTAGGATCTTTGGTATGACCACAGTTGAATGCAAATAAAATTTATGTTGAAAGGGCAGATCACAACAAACAGCAGTTTGCAGTCAAAAAACCGATTCAAGGTTACCACCAATGTTACCAAACAGGCTCCCAAAGAAGCTTCAGATCATTTAATTTTTACCCTTTTTCATTTTGTGCCTAAACCACTTGCTTATGAAGGACCCATAATTGCTGAATTATTACTTTTTGGTCTGGAAGATCACTTCTCATTAGTGGTATTAAATATATGACTATGTTTTTAATGTTGGTGTTAATAAAGTAATATTTATTGTGGAAAAAAACCGTTTCCAAACCATAAAAGTTGAATAATGGATACCTAAATCTCTTGACAAAGAGAGAACTCTAGCCTGGTGTGTCTCACGCTAAATCCCACGCCTCTTACACTGGTCCCAGATGCTTTCACGTCCGTTTGCTAGGGCAGGAGTTACAAACCAGAATCCGTAATTCCTTCCCGCCACAGTGTATAAATGTGTGTCTTAGTCTGGGCCATAAATTTCACTTTTTGGTATGAAATAGCTTATAAAACAATTCACAGATGACTCAAAATTCTTGGGATGTTTGGGGGATTGGGATTCCAGTCAGGGATCGGGTGGACCAGGAGAAACCCAGGGAAGTAACTAATGATGCCTGCCCATCGGTTCCAAAGCTTGGCAGCGCAATGCTCTGGGCCCATGGCTTTAGAACACGTCTTTTCACATGATTTAATTTTCCTCAGTGTCCTCACTGTATTTTTGAGAGCATTAGACAATAAACTGGCATAGGAATTGAATCTATCACCGGTTATCAATGGACTGATTCTGTAAAGTTCCCCTGGAATTTGAGAGTTGCCGAGAACCAGAGGAAGGTGAAGGGATGTGCAGAAAAGCCACATGGGCACAGGTCTTTGCTTTTTTAAAAAATTTTATTATGTTATGTTAATCCCCATACATTACATCATTAGTTTCAGATGAAGTGTTCCATGATTCATTGTTTGTGCATAACACCCAGTGCTCCATGCAGAATGTGCCCTCCTCAATACCCACCACCAGGCCAACCCATCCTCCCACCCCCTCCCCTCTAGAACCCTCAGTTTGTTTTTCAGAGTCCATCGTCTCTCATGGTTCATCTCCCGCTCTGATTTCCTCCCCTTCATTGAGGTCTTTGCTTTTGAGCCCAGTTACTTTTACTGGATTGATTAAGTCATTTCCATTATAAGAGTCGTTTTTCCAAATGATGAGGCATTGTGTTCTCAATGTTAACAGACTGGGTTGGCAATCTGGTTCTGATGTTAATTAATATAATAATTAAGAAGAAAATATTTTAACCATGTCAGCCTGTGTCTCATTTGAAAATCTAGAACCTGCTGCAAGAGTTTATTTCTAGTAATAATTTCTACCACTAGAGAGCTACATCTTCTAGTTACGTACAAACTAAAAAGCTGTTACTGCCAAGAGATTCATGTGCTATCATTGATTAAAGATGTCCATTACTTTTATCAGTGGCTGGATGATGTCTTCCTTCTTGTGCCTTCATGTGTTTAGAGATCAGTTTGCTGGGTGAATAACAAAGTCCCTGCCCTGGAAGAGGTCCATCTCTTCTCGTCCCAATGTGACTAGGTACAGCTTGCCAGATGTTGAATGGGAGCCTGGCCAGAGACCAAAGGAGTAGTAGATAGGGCAAGAGGAAAACAAGGCAGAAAATCAACCCTTTTGGTTCAGTCACTTATTTACTTAGTCATGCCATATGTAGATGTTGCCACTTTAACATAGAAATAAATAGGGACAATATTGGGATTCTCAGTTTTCCTTTCAAATATTTATAGGAGTTCTGATTTGAATTTAAAAGTATAAATTAGTGGCAGACAAATAAATGCTTTATTAAATTTCCTTCCTGGTATGAGTTACATATCCTTTAAAGCTATTGGCACTGGGAAACGGTGTCCGCTGCATATAGTCTCCATGAGGTAGTCATCTTCAGAGACGCCTTTAAACAAGCTCTGCTATAGCATTTCCAACGAGAAGCACTTTGCCCCCCAGTGGGTATGAGGCAATATCTGGAGACATTTGGGATTGCCTCAACTTGAGGTAAAGGGGGTGCCCTGGCATCTAGTGGGTGGAGGCCAGGGACACTGCTGAACACCCTACAGGGCAGCTCCCTCCCCAGCCCCCACCCCAATAGAGAATGATCCACTTCAAAATGTCAATGTGCTATATGCATTATACCTTTGCAGGTGAATTGCTGCAGAGTTAACGCTTTAGACCTGTCCCTGTTAGACTTTAAACTTAAGAGTGCAGGAACCTGATACCAGGGATAGAAATATGCTCCGTCTTAATAGGGCCAGATTAAATACAAACTTCCATCTGGCTTCCATGCTGGGGCCTGCAGAAGCCCTAAAGAATATATTTATTATGGTTTGTAAAGTATCTAGCAGTGGCAAGCTCCAACTGAGTATTTATTGAATTTGGCACAAGCAATAGTTTTTGTTGGATGTTTGCATATAATTTTATTAATTCAACTTTTACCATATTCCAATATTTTTGGTGAATATGGGACTTTAAAATTAGTGGGCCATCTGCTTTAGATGTTGCAGGGTATTTGCTGCCAAAGATTTGGAAAGATGCAAAGTATGAGATGTGCACATTGTCTCAGGAAAATAAATAAAATAATTAAAATGTTGCATTTATTATTGTCCAAGTCAATTTCCAAAACTCTAATTTTCAATTTTTGCCAACAGGACTTATAAGCATTGAAACCAACATAAAGTACATTTTGATGTGTAGTTTCTCCAAAGAGATGTCTGTGCATGTGTTCTCAAATGTATGAATTCCTCAATCAAGAATACTTTTCATTTAATATGGATTTTAATAATAATGTGGAGTGCGTCATATATTTTTAACTTGCTGAGACCAATATTAACATACAAACCATGTGCCCATGTGTTCATTACAATTTCCTTACCCATGCCAGAGATGTCTTGTTGTTTGAAATGTGCTGATTTGGCAAATGAGCTTGAGGCGTGCCCTAGTGTTTGAACGCACCACTCCTCATGCTGCTCCCTGAGGCTCAAGAATTCTGAGCGAGGCAGGTCACCTGCGCAAGTCTTACTTCTATAGAAGTTACCCTAAGATCCTTCTTAAAAAGAACCCCTCAACCATGAGAGACGATGGACTCTGAGAAACAAACTGAGGGTTCTAGAGGGGAGGGGGTGGGAGGATGGGTTAGCCTGGTGGTGGGTATTGAGGAGGGCGCGTTCTGCATGGAGCACTGGGTGTTATGCACAAACAATGAATCATGGAACACTACATCTAAAACTAATGATGTAATGTATGGGGATTAACATAAGAATTAAAAAAAAAAGAGGATCTGGGTGGGACACCAAAGGAAAAAAAAAAGAACCCCTGGCCATGCTCTATCTGCCTCACTCTGCTTTGTTTTTCTTTCATGCATTTGTTACTTCTAATGGTGTATTATATACGTGTTCAATTATTTTCTGTTGTCTGTCTTCCCCACTGTACATGTGTAAACTCCCTGAGAGTTCATGTTATACCCTTTTTTTAAAAAAAATATTTTTTATTGAAGTCGTCTCTACACCCAGTGTGGGGTGCGAACTCATGACCCCAAGATCAAGAGTCACGTGCTCCTCCAACTGAGCCAGCCGGGTGTCTCCATGTTATGTCCTATTAGCCGCTGGATCCCCAGAAACTAGAGAGTGTCTGGCACTAACGAAATGCTAAAATAAGATATATTAAATAAATTTTAGGGTGAAGTTTCACAATTTTTATGTACATAAGCACTAACAATACCGTTTTAATACATCGACTACTTACTATGCGGCAGGCATTGTGTCAGTGGTCTCATGACCCACGGTAGCCCCATATCACAGATTGGAAAACTGACACTCAGGTTTAGTAGTAGGCCCATCCTAGAACAGGAAAAAGGAGAGCAGGTAACATTTGAATCCAGTACTTTGATTCTGGAGCCTGAGATTCTAACCACCTGCGCAATGAGATTGACCATCAGGTTAGAGCTCAACTGTATTTATTGACATACCGGAGGTAGTAAAATTTTATTGGCTTTTACTACAATTATTTAATTCGTGCTTCATGAAGAATTTGTGATATGACAATGATCATGTAGTAGGATTTTATGTATCCTTTCTCCACTTAAACACAACTAATTTAGCTCTGGTTGCTAGTGAATTCTCAAATAATGCATCTTCCAAAGAAGCACGCAGATGCTGCGGACTGAGTGTATATGCATATGACATCAGAATAACACGACATGCGTCTTTCTTTCTGAGCTCCTTTCTGACCCTACTGAATTAGAGGTTCTGCGGGGTGGGGCCTGGGTAATTCTGATCACAGTGTTAAAACACTGGGTAAGGAGAAATTCTGGAAACATTATACCAGTTTTACTGAGAGAGAGCTAGCAAATATGTGATTGTTTTATAATTCTATAATCAGATATATTGCATATTCCCTTCCAAAAATTTTGGGTCAGTGATCAATTTCCCAGATGCCAACTGTTCTCTCTCCGCAAGGTCCTTTGTTATATTGTTCCTAGAAAGCCTGGGAAGGCCATGAATACTGACCCCTGCCTGTGTTGATGCTAAGATGGAAGCCAATGGTGCTGCCGGCTTCTCATGATCACGAGAAATAGTCTAGGGGTAACAAAGCATTTTAGAGACTGGTAAAGTGAATTCTATTTCTTCATCCAGGATCAATCAATCAAAGTTCTTTCTGAGGATATAGTATTTCTAGCATGTTGCAGATGTGAAAAGATGGATGCTTAGAACTTGCTAGAACATTTTGACTTACATGTCTAGAAAGGTTCATTTAATCCCTTATTAAATGTTCTTTTAAATACCCACTAATTGACATGAAAATGGTAATTGCTGCCATCCCCAAATGAATGCATTGTTGCTTTTTAAATTTGGAGGACGATTGTTCCTTTGTAGTGTCTGGTTAGCTCAGTTTGATACAAAATTGCCAAGCCCTCCAGTTTCGATCTGCTTCTTAGTTCCGACCAGTGGTGTTCCGAATGTGATTTATTATTCACAGTAAAATCAGACAAGGGTGTGGAGGGAGCAGGCCCTGCGGAAAACAGCATAAAACACGGGCTGTACCCTTGTTACATACTAGCATACCCACAGTGAGCAGAAGGATGCATGAAATCAGTATAGTATCATCAGACTGATGTTCATGTGCACTACTGAATATAATCTTCCCGACTTCTTCAGTAGCGGATGCACTTTTTGGCACTTGATTAAGAAAAGTATTTGAGACTCAGTTGCCTCTCTTCATACAACTTGTATGTGTTTGAGAAAAACTTGAAACTTCGCTGTGTGTGTAAGATTTTATTTATTTATTTGACAGAGAGAGAGTGAGAGCACAAGCAGGGGGAGCAGCAAAGGGGGAGGGAGAAGCAAATTCCCCACTGAACCCAATGCAGGGCTCCATCCCAGGACACTGAGATCATGACCTGAGCCGAAGGCAGACACTTAACCACTGAGTCACCCAAGCACTCTTGTGCGTGTTTGTTGTTGTTGTTTTTTTTAATCAACACATGGGTGCCCTTGTTTATCTGAAAAATAATGCTTTCCCAGAACAAATACATATTGATATAAGTCCCTTTTCCTCCTACCTTTCTGTTTGCACAGTTCATGAAAGTTTCTGTTTTATTTTTTGTTTTTTTTTTTTTTTTGTTTGTTTTTTAGTCAGTGTTCACCTTTATTTATCAATCAATTTTATTGAGCTGTGTCAGAAGAGTTAAAACACTATATTGTGATTTAATCCACAGGTTTTTTTTTCGTTTTTTTTTTGTTAAAAAATTTATCTGTTTATAAAGCCATCTCCATTAGAAAAAAACAAAAACAAAAAAAAAATAAGGCTGTGAGTTTTCATATGTTCTCTGATTCAAAACTATTTTAAATGAATTTGTAATTATTATTAACTGCAGACCCAGTTGAAACTGAAAAAGAAATGGTATGGGAATAAAATTTTCAAAATTATCCAACTTTGTCTCTTACCGTGGCAATAAACCTTGCTAACTTAGCCTAGGGGAGACGATGATGTCATCTTAGGAATAATCAATATTTCCTTGATGATACTTCGAGTACAATTTGTGCATACATCAGTGATTCTCAAAGTGGTATCCACACTCCACCCTGCCCTCCAGGGGGACAATCCCTGAGAAACTTTCAGGGGTCCTGTGAGATGAGAATTATTTTCATAATGACACTAAAATGTAATTTGCCTGTTTCACTGGGCTGACATTTGCTCTGGTGGGTAAAACTGCTAGTGCTTTAACTAGAATCAAACCATGCTTACGGCTAGTCATTGTATTCACCACCATGCACTAGAGAGAGAGAGAGGAAAAATCCAGTTGACTTGAGGATCTCCTTGAAGAAGCAGTAGATATTACTTTATTAAATTTTCACACTGAGGATATGTTTTTTTTTTAATTTTTTTTATTAACATATAATGTATTATTTGTTTCAGGGCTACAGGTCTGTGATTCATCAGTCTTACACAATTCACAGCGCTCACCATAGCACATACCCTCCCCAATGTCTATCACCCAGCCACCCCATCCCTCCCACCCCCTTCCACTCCAGCAACCCTCAGTTTGTTTCCTGAGATTAAGAGTCTCTTATGGTTTGTCTCCCTCTCTGATTTCATCTTGTTTCATTTTTTCCTTCCTTCCCCTATGGTCCTCTCCTTTGTTTCTCAAATTCCTCAAGGATATGTCTTTTTTTTTTTTTTTTAAGATTTTATTTATTTATTTGACAAAGAGAGACACAGCGAGAGAGGGAACACAAGCAGGGGGAGTGGGAGAGGGAGAAGCAGGCTTCCTGCTGAGCGGGGAGCCCGATGTGGGACTCGATTCCAGGACCTGGGATCATGACCTGAGCCGAAGACAGATGCTTGAGGACTGAGCCCCCAGGCGCCCCAAGGATATGCCTTGTTAATAGTCTATGTGACGATATGGTAAGTATGCTCTTAGCATTTCTGTTGCATGATGAAACACAATGTTTATCTCAAGGAAAATCACTCGTGTGACTGAGTTTCAATCTGAACTAACCACTCCCCCCCCCATAGATTGCAGTTTTAATTGGAAAGAATGATGGAGAAACAAATTCAGGGTTGAGTGATTGACAAATCTGTCTTGAAAATGAATAAAGTATGCTTGCCGCATCAAGGAAAAGACCTAGAATATTGGTTGCCTGTGATAAACTTTGAGCTTTCAAACAAACATTAAGACATTTGGAGAACTTGTATCCATAATAGTCCAAAATAATGTAAAGATCATTCAAAATGCAGGAGAGACAAATGGAATTTGCAAAAAGCTTATCGGTGTGGTTTCAGATTCCACTTTGCAACCAGATAGCAAACTATCACTTGTTGAGTTTGGGTAGAGGATTAAAGAAGGATATCCTCAATTATCTGAAAAGGTTATTAAAATACTCCTTTTTTTTCCACTCCTTACTTGTGTGAGACCAGATTTTCTCTATATGTTTAAAACAAAATAACATATAAAAACAAATGTAATGGAAAAACAGATAGAAAAATCCACCTGTTTTCAATCAATCCAGGTACTAAAGTGATTTGTAAAAACATGATTACATATGTATTGAAATTGGTAATGGTTTCTGGAGATACCTGTCCTTTCATTAAAATAACACAAATATATCTCTTAATTTCCATGGCATATAATAATAAACTATGTTTAGCTACCTTCATATTATTGTTGTGACACAAAAATTGCTTTTTGGAATATCAGCCAATCAGAGAAGAAGCGACAGACACAGGATCTGTGGGAGTCAGATAGAGACAGAAAAGAAACATGCATTTTGCTTTATTTATTAGAAATATTTTTTTGTTTTTTAATATTATTTTAGAATTTATGTACAACTCTTAGAAAAACCACAGACCCTGAGTCTTGCCTGCAGTAGAGAATCACTACTTTATGGTCAAAATTTAGTTTTTTTGCCCTGGATGGGAATTACGCTTTGCAAGGAAATTCTACATTGGTGACTTTTCCATCTATAGCAACTGCAAAGGGGCAGCAAGCTGGTCAAAAATTAGTGATTTCCCAAGGTGGTGCTAAAAACACTTTGGGCTTCAACACAGAGGCCTCAACCTAGACTTTTATTGCCCTCTCTTTTATCTCTGGGTTTTGGCTTGGAGCAGATCATCAAGAAATCTCATTCTTGAATTTTATATTAGTCCCTAAATAGACTTTGAAGGTACAGATATTTATAAACAGCCAAACGACTGTGTCTTAAGGATACACACAAGCTGCTGGTGGATACACACACTCTGGAGTCTGAGCGGGCATTCCAAGAATGTCCATGATCTCTCAGGAACGTGTCTGTAGATCATGGGACCAGCTTCGGTAACATTAAATGACACCAAGATGCCAACATGCTTAACCATCTGACATCCCAGTTCCTCACTGACCAACAGGGAAAATCCCATCTACCTTGCTGGGGTTTTGTGGGGATTCGCAGAATTGACATCACTCTTGGACCACGGTCATCTCTCATTAAGGAGTAGAGGTTATCAGAGCAGGGCCTGGGGCATTGCTGTCCCTTCTCTTGGATTTCTCCATGTTCATCTTCATATTAAAAATTGTCATTTAGGGGCACCAGGGTGGCTCGGTCGGTTGGGCATCTGTCTTCGGCTTGGGTCATGATCCGAGGGTCCTGTGATGGAGCCCCGCGTTGGGCTTCCTGCTCAGCGGGGAGTCTGCTTCTCCCTCTGCCTGCCCCTCCCCCTGCTTGTGCTTTCTCTCTCTCTCTCCCCCTTTCTCTGTGTCAAATAAATAAATAAATAAATAAATAATCTTTAAAAAATTGTCATCAAAAAGAGCTGAATTCCTTTTCAGTCAATGAGGTATATAGGGTGAACAAACATCTTCATTAAGAGGTAGGGATGAGAGCGCCTGGGTGGCTCAGTTGGTTAAGCGACTGCCTTCGGCTTAGGTCATGATCCTGGAGTCCCGGGATTGAGTCCCACATCGGGCTCCCTGCTCGGCAGGGAGCCTGCTTCTCCCTCTGACCCTCCCCACTCTCATGTGCTCTCTCTCTCATTCTCTCTCTGTCAAATAAATAAATAAAACCTTAAAAAACAAAGCAAAACAAAACAAAAGAAAGAGGTAGGCATGATATATGGCTCATGGCATCTGAGGATGTGCTGTGTCAAGGAGGAATGCTTTGCAGAGGGACAGGAACATCAGGTAGGAGGACCAGCATCCTACTACTGCCAGCATATACCTCCAGCTCCTGAGAAGAGGCTGCTGTTGAGGACAGAGAGTGGGGGGAGGAGGCTGTCATGGGAGAACAGGAGGAGGCATGTGGTGGAGACTCTGGGACCCACATGTCTGCTTCTCTACTCCCTTCAGGCCTGTGTGTGTGTGTGTATGTGTGTGTGGTGTGGGATTGTGCTGCATTGCTCTCCTGTAGTTAGGTGGAGCCACATGGCAGGTTCCTATGGCTAGGCTGTGAGTGGAAAGGTGTGTGTCAGCTAAGGCAAAAGCACTTCAGTATTGTCTCCCCCATGACAGCATCCAAGGAGGCCCCAGGTTTCACCTGGGAAGCTACAGGCTCCTCTCTGAGCCTGGGCTCCTGGGGGATTAGGTGGGGCAGAGGCCCCTCCCACATAATATGAGACATGTATGGTGAATGAGAAGTAAACTTATGAGCATCAAGCCACTAAAATTGGGGGTGGGTCATTTGTTACTGTAGCATAAGCTAAATTAACCTGACTAATACATTTCAACGCTTTGGAACAAGGACCGAGTGGTCACCAAGCTGGATAAGTTGAACGCACTGAAGAGTTTGAAGCAGAATAACTATGTGATGACTTTATGGCACACATGTCAGAGATGATAGCAATGTACTTCCTGAAACTTCACAAGACAGGAAGATGAATTTTTAGAAGAGAACGTGTAGCTGATTAAACAAATGGAATGCAAGTGTCTTCTGGGATGATGTTTGATTTGGGAGATATAACACTATACTCAGACCTGAGTGGATCCTGGTTTGTCTATTCAGTTGCATGAACATGACGAGTTACTCAACTTTCTCAGCCTCAGACCCTCCTTCAAATGTGAGTAATACTTTGAAAACTTTGGGGTCATTGTGAAGATTACAATAATAAATGTATATGAACATCCAGAAGATTACCTAGACTATGATGAACATTTAAAATGTATTAGTTTCTGTCTTGATAACTTTTTCTCCAAACAGATGACCAGAAACCCTATCAAGAATTCTTTTGTAGTAATTCTTTCTTACTATTTTTTTAACCGAATGTACAATTTTGAGAGAATGTTTCACTAAGCACAAGAGTAGGTACAATAATCTTTAAATGTAAAACTGAACGCTTGCTTCCATCTGCAAAGGAATTTTGACCAAAGTTTATTTCTTTCTAGAACACTTCCTCTAAAGCCACTCTTACAGCTGCTAGTTTTGCTGTGAGTTTATTTACAGCAGGTGGCCTTGAAATTTTTGGTTCTATTTCCTCTCAGAGTAAAATGTGTTGCTGTTTTTACATTTCCCATCATTTGAAAAATAAAACATGTACTCAGATACCAGGATCCTTTGTTTCTCTGCTTCTTTGCATTGTCTGGGTCAACAGCTCACTTCCTGCTCTAGGCTACTAAAACCGGAGGAAAACACCATCCCAGCATCACTGGCTCCATCAGATAACAATGGATCAGGGGGAAACATGCCCCACCTGAATTAGGGAAATGTGGACACCTGGAGTCTAGCTCTTCATGTGCATCACTTCGCTTCGGGTGTGGTTCTGCCACTCAGTGGACCGGACAGAGAGAAGAGAATAGGTCCTTTGAAACCCCCAGAGCTGGTATAATGTCTGCTGTCTCCAGGAGGCAACCATACCTCAAGAGCTCCTTCTTCTGGGAAATGTAATAATTCTGATCTACCCAGCATGACTCACGCACAATGCCTGCTTGGCCCAATAAGCCCATACAAAACAAAATGGTCCTACTTCAATGCAAAGCTGTCTTTTTCTCCCTCATTGAAAATAATACATTTTGAAAAGGTCTCTTACTAAGGAGAACATAAAACCTCAAAGCAAGCAGCTCAGAACTTATTGGTAAGGAAAGGATGTACTTCTAAGTCAGATAATTCTGAGTTCAAACCTGTGGCCCACCATCTACCCGATGCATGAAGTATCTTTAACAGGGTCTGGACGGAGGCTGAGGAGTGACACAAAGAAAGAGGACCACTTGGTGGCAGAAGAGGGGGCAGCAGGTGGACCCTGGAATAGTCAGAAGAAGACCAGGCTTTGACACTAATTCACTCTGATGTAGGAAAGACGTTAGGGTTCAAAGCCAATGGCTAAGAAAGAATTCTTGAGATGTCTTTGGTGCAAAAAGGTGGTTTTATTAAAGCATAGGGACAGGACTCGTGGGCAGAAAGCGCTGCCCTGGGGTCATGAAGAGTGGCCCATTATATATGTTCAAGTTGGGAGGGGGTTTGGGATAGCGTATGTCTCTAAGGAATTTTGGAACCAAGGTCTCCAGGACCTTGAGGGGGCTAGCTATTGTTGGGAAAAGGTCATTTATTACCGCCTAATAAAACCTGAGTCATGAGACCCTTCAGATGTGTTTCAGTGGGTCATATGCTTGGAGGGTGATTGCCAATATGTAACTTGGGGTGGTAGAGATAAAGGAAGTTGCCAAAGAATTTTTATATGCTAAAGTAGATTTACAAGACCTTGGGGGTTGGGTTAAGATTGCCTTTTGCCCTCAGCAAAGTATTAACATCGAGGCAGTTGTGTCCCTACAGGAATGTCACTCTGCCTGTTTCAAGGACTTGTCAATGGTTGTAGATAGTAAGGAAATCTAATAATTTTTCTTCTGCCTCTGTTTCCTACATCAACTACTAAGGTTAGCATCAAATAACAAGAGAATGAATCAGGAAGTACCCGTAGTTCCCTGAAAGTGGTGTGTGGAGCTCAGGAGAGAATGGGAACATGGGGGAGTGGAGGAGGGCCAGAGTCTCATTTTCAGGTGTCTCTTGCTCTTCTGATTAAATGTTTAGTTATTACCATGTATCATCCATTACTTTCCAGGTTTAAGTTGGAGACAACTTTTTTTTTTTTAAAGATTTTTATTTATTTATTTGACAGAGAGAGAGATAGCGAGAGCAGGAACACAAGCAGGGGGAGTGGGAGAGGGAGAAGCAGGCTTCCTGCGGAGCAGGGAACCCCATGTGGGACTCGATCCCAGGACCCTGGGATCATGACCTGAGCCAAAGGCAGACGCTTAACGACTGAGCCTCCCAGGCGCCCCTGGAGACAACTTTTTAACCTCTTTTAATGATATGAAATAAAACAACACTATCAAAACTTAGAATTACAGGGGCTCCTGGGTGGCTCAGTCAGTTAAACCTGCCTTTGGCTCAGGTCATAATCCCGGGGTCCTGGGATCGAGCCCCGCATCAGGCTCCCTGCTCGGGGAGGAGCCTGCTTCTCCCTCTCCCTCTCTGTCTGTGTTCTCCCTCTCTCTCTCTCTCTCAAATAAATAAATAAAGTCTTGAAAAAACACAAAACTTAGAATTACAAGGGACTTATTCGAGAGATAAAGCTTTTATTTTCTAAATGTGTATGTGATATTTAACTTTTGAAGGGAGTGGGGAGGGCAATGCCATTAACAGAGGGGCTCTAACACTCAGGCACATCAAGGAGACATCGTGTTACCTGTGAGTATGCCGAACTGAGTAAATGACACAGAAGTCACTGACAAAATTGCCTGAAACTTTATCAAGCTTCTCCTAGAAACAAGAATAATCTTCCAGCCAAATTATTGAGGGCTTACTATAGATTTTGTTATTTATAATAATAATCATAATAAAATAGACAGTTAAAACTTACCTAATGAGATCTTATACAGTTACAGGTTTATTAAAATCATACTTTAATACAAATTTTACCTGTAAACAAATAATAAAACCATATCAAAGATGAATGACTACACGATGGGTGAATGATTCATGTAATAAGTACTTGGAATCCAGAGGAGGAAGAGATTGAAGCTTCTGCACAGAGTTTGGCTTGAGAGGATAAGAATCTCTTGAATGTGTTTTGTGGACTGAAGAGCATGGAAGGAGAGAAGGAAGGACACAGTTCTGGAGAACAGAGCGCAGTGGGACTCCCATGCAAAGAGGCACCCGATTAGGAGCTGGGAAGCAGGTCGCATTAGAATATACAGAGGCGGTTGGAGTGGGTCACAATGACAAGGGAGGCACGTGAGCAATGCTTCTGCATCCTTCAGGTGGGGTAAGGGATGGACCATCGTGGGTTTGTGCAGCAGCTCAGAACAAAGGCAACTCGCCCACGGATTAAACATGTGTGCCGTGGAAAACTGTGCATGAGGTGTCTGAGACTTTTTCTGAGTGGCTCTAGTTAACGACTCCTCTGATTTAATATGAGCTGTTAAGAAGAATCACTGCTTTTCAACCAAATTATCATACCACTAAAAATGTTCGTCAGCCTGTCAGTGCTGTGCCTGCAACTTGAACCCTCTGATGATTTAACTTTCCTTCAATATTCCGTCTTCTCATCATAAAAGTGTAGATAAATAACTCAAGTGCAAACAGAAATTCTTTTAACTCTTTTCAGGGAGCTGCTGTAAGGGTCCAGGGCCCCGGTGCCCCCCGACTCAGTAGAACAGCTTAGCATGAGAATATTGGCTGAAAAACCCAAGCATTCTGCACTAGCAGATGGAGTGTGTGGCCATTTTTGAAAAGGAACAAATGTATGAATTTAATTAGGAAGGGATTTGACAAGCTCCTTTCCTTTGGTTGCATAATTTTGGAGACAATTGGGATAAAATGCATGTTGTTGTTTTTTTTTTCCTTTCAAAGATAATACTGTTGTAGCATTTTCTCATTTCTTCCTTTTTTTCTGATTTTCTCTATGCCTGCCTCCTGAGTTTAGGAGCTCATAAGTGATATTGTTCATGCAACTTTTTTTTTCCAGATCTGTGGCAAAAACTGGTTGTGTCTTCTAACAGGAGACCCACTTGGCATGCGTGCACTTAATTTATGGCTGGCCGAGTGCTAACAGCAGCCTGCCTCTGAGACCACGTGCCTCACACCACCTTGAGCAGTTTGTCAAGGGTGTTGTGGAGTGGGGGAAATGCAATCTTTTCAGGGGCAGGTCTCAGTGCATTACATTATTTTTATAGGGGATATTTTAGAGGCACAATCCTTGGCCTTGCAATATATTAAAGGAAGAACAAGGACAAAGGAAATATCCTTAATCTCAGTCCAATTCGTGATACTGAACAGCACAAGTTCTGCAGGGGTCTGTATGAATAGAGGGCTTGCAGAGCCCTTGGTAGGCAGCAGCCTTTTTGTAATGTTCTTTATCCACAAGAGGATCAAATGGGAAACCTAGGGCATGGAGGTGCCTAAAGTAAAAATGATTTTGACTCAGCCATTTATTTAACCTGTAAAATAGATATAATACCAACCCCACCCGCATTTTGACCTGTGGGCCATTAATTGCAATGATATATATATATATATTTTAGGGCCTATAGTCTTTCTATATATATATAGAAAGACTATAGGCCCTAAAATAGAAAGGGTTACCACACGATGTGAGACTTGCACAAGCCACGGGCTTGGAAGCGCTCTCAAAAACCCAGGCAGGGACCCCTGTTCCTCGAGGACTCCAGCACCTGAACTGCATCTGTCAACCTGGGTCTTTTGTTCTCTCCGTGACCCACTGTCATTTCTTCATCTGTCATTTGAAAATTGGTCCTTAATGGGACTGAAAGGATGCATGGGGTTGACATTATGGGTGGGGCACAGTGAGTAGACCTTGTGAGTGGGCTTTCCAGATTCTTCCACATTAAGGGAAATGACAAAAGGGTCAAGGTAAAAACACGGCATACCCCAACTGACCCCTCAGAATGAAGACAGAAGGATTATTTTATGTGTGCATTGGACAAATATGTATCAAGTGAGTGATATATACCGGGCTGTTGCTCAATACTTTAGAGAGCAGGACAGATACAATTCTGCTCTCCTGAGACAGAGTTGGCCAGTGGAAATCTACAATAAAAGAGTAAAACAACAAATACGTGTAATCAAGACTGGAAAGAAAACAGGACACCATGAAAGAGAAAAACAAGATGTAGGTGGTGAGTGGTTAGGAGGACATCACTGTGATAGTCATGTTTAAGATGAGACCAGAAGGCAGAAAAGATGGCAGCCAGGAGAAGAACAAAGAGGGTGGACATTTCAGACTGAAGACACATGCGTATAGGATGTGAGAAAGGAAAATGAGTTCCATTTCTGAGGAAACACAAAGGTAAGTAACATTCTGGAGGCCAGGTCACACTGTGTGTCCTTGGGCATGTTAAGAAGTTTTTGTGTGAAAATGTACTGGAAGTTAATTTTTTGAAATTTTTGAGTGAGGTCGTTGGCTATGAAGTTGGAAATTGATGGATTTGAGGTTTGCAAACACACGATCAACGGGATGTATTGAAGTAAAGGAAAGAGCTTATTCATAATTCAAATATTGAAGCAAATTTAGAGCAAATGATTTGAGATTGGTGCTATTGCCAGGAACATGGAATACTGTGGTTTGGGGCACCTTGGTGGCTCAGTTGGTTAAGTGTCTGACTCTTGATTTTGGCTCAGGTCACAATCTCAGGGTTGTGAGATCAAGCCCCACATCAGGCTCCATGCTCAGCTTGGAGTCTGCTTGAGATTCTCTCTCTCCCTCTCCCTCTGTCCACCCTCACCCCCAGAACTCTCTCTCTCTCTCTCAAATAAATAAACAAATCTTAAGGAAAAAAAAAGGAATGGTGTGGGGATTTGTAAGAGGTAAAAGCATGGATGTGTTTAAGAGGATAGAAATTAGAATTCAGTTTCATGCATGGTAATCTTAAAAATCAGAGAGGCGTATTAGTAAGATGTTCCCTGGGCACTGATATGAACTCTAGAGTTAAATTTTGTCTGAGTATGAGATGTGCCTTGTGAAGTTGTCAGTCTCTAGCTGGTACTTAAAGTCATCCAAGGTAATATAATAAAAGAAGGACAGAATGTCAGGACTGAGCTCTGAGGAAGAAGAAGATTCAAAATTCTAGTGGCTTCAGAAGTCCCCAGGAAAAATGGGAAGAGAAAAAAAAAAAAAAACAGAGGAGACAAATGTAACAGGAAGCAAAACTGGGAGTATGTGATATCATGAAATCTAAGAACAGTGAATTACCAAGTAGAGATAGTCAAGTCTGTCAATAATTCCTGAGAGAATAAACAAGAAGAAATGAAATGGTTGAAAATGTCATTTATTGAATTTGACATCATGTGAGTGTCTTGTGGCTTTGACAAAAGCCATTTCCATGGAACCAACAGTTAGAGGGAGTAAGGAAATAGAAGGAATTGAGTAGAAAACCCATTTCAGAAACATGAAGACAAAGTGGATACGAAATGAGAAATAAGGAGGTCAAAATTTGGAAGAAGGGCAGTGGAGCAATTTAGTCATAGTGGGTGACATATTAAGGCCAAAAGAGAGCTGTCTGGGGATTGCTAGAATGTGCGCACATGAGCTTATGAGGACAAGCCCACTAGGAAACACACGGGAGCTTGAGAGACTTAACAGGAATCGGAGTGGTATTCTCTTTGCGCAGGTTGGCCATTGATCAGAGGAAGGAAGAAATTCAATGGATGCAGGGTGGGTGGGTGGAGAGACATCTAAAGCAGTGATTTCCAACATTCTTGCAACCACAAAACCCCTTTTATTTTCGCTTACAAGCCCCATCACTTGAAATACTTTATGTGCAACACTGATTTTGTTAATTCACTTAGCCATTTTTTCCCCCAAAACCAATGAGTCAGCATTCAGCATAAAGTAAGATATTGTTAAGTATTGAAATACTCATTCTTACGAGTTTAGGTCATTCTTGGTAATCACTACTGCTAACTTGTCTCTAATGCGATTATCTGTGTCTCAGAAGGAATTCTGCTACTCAGAAGGGAGATAAGTAGGAAGAAGATGGATACTTCGTGAAAGGCTGTAGGTGCCTACAAGACAAATGCATCTCCATCAGGATCTAGCCCAACATCCACTTTGGAGCAGATCAATAACCAATAACAGGAAAGGCAGAGCCTGCTAAGAGAAGAGCAAGGGCAGAGGCACAATGCGCAATGGTGGTTTCCCCTGGGTCTTTGCCTGTAACCTCACACTGAAGCCAGAATCAATAACTCAAGGCCATGCAGGCCATCTCTCCTAGGACATGGAAGTGCTGCTGCTGGAAAGATGATACCAGTTATACTTCCAGTGCACCATTTTTAGGTGGACCAACTAAAATCATAACCATTGGGGCGTCTGGGTGGCTCAGTCGTTAAGCGTCTGCCTTCGGCTCAAGTCATGATCCCAGGGTCCTGGGATCGAGCCCCGCATCGGGCTCCCTGTTCGGCGGGAAGCCTGCTTCTCCCTCTCCCACTCCCCCTGCTTGTGTTCCCTCTCTCGCTGTGTCTCTCTCTCTGTCAAATAAATAAATAAAATAAATAAATAAATAAAAAATAAAATCATGACCATTATTTGGTGTCAAGTCCCCAAGGATTGGGATACATGGGTCTCGGAACCAGTGACTACACGTAGGAATGACTCTGTTTAAAATCACTCTCAGTGGGCTACTTGGGAGAACTTGTGGTTTCCTTTCCCAAAACTCTAGGCTTTGCAGGTTTATAGGTTCTAGTTCCATAAGGAAGAAAGATTTCCCAGCAGGAAACATTGTATGAGTCCCATTAAATTATAAGTCACAACAGTTCCCCAGGCACTTACTCTTCCCCACAGAAGGGTACCAGCAAATAAAAAGAGGAATTATATTAGGGTGAGAAATTTTGAAAAATTTTCTTCTCCTTTCCAAATATTAAAATTAGTAAGTTACACCAGTAATGCTTAATTAATTAATTATATGAAATCTTTCCATATGAACTTCTCTTCAGAGTTAAAATCAAAGACTGGACTCCATAAAGAGCCATTCTGCTTGACCTTATGTATAAATTCCAGGATTGGTTTTTCATTTTAGACTTGACTCAGAAGAGACTACTCAGTCTTGAAGAGTTCCTTTCATTTCATAATTCTTAATATGAAGATGGGAGACTTGAAATGTGTTTAGAAAGTTACGAACTGTAATATACTATCTCCAATCACAGACACATGATGTCTGCATTTTTCAGTTATGGTTTCAGGAACATACAAAAACCAAAATTGTAGAAAATCTTTATTTTCTGGCATCTATTATGAACTAGGTTATTTTAGGTATTAAAATGAATAAAAATTACAAAATTTCCTTTGATGGCAACTATGAGCATATTTTTAAATCATATTAACTGACAGTGCAACATGTTCAAAATGGTCTTTAGCAGGTGTTCTCATGAAGAAAAAGCTGTGTTGCTATAAAAAGTAAGTAACAGGAAATGATTACATTAAAACAATGTATAACAATACTGAAATATGAAAAGGAAAATGAACCCTGGATAATCATGATTCCATTCCTTTGGTGCCATGATGTTTTATAATCCCCACCAAAGAGTAGTTTATTTTTGTCATGTTTTTCCCCAAGATTGAAGTGAATCGATTATTTTTCTCATTTTATTTTTTATTTTTATTTTTTTAATTTTTTAAATTTTTTTAAAGATTTTATTTATTTATTCATGAGAGACAGAGAGAGAGAGGCAGAGGGAGAAGCAGGCTCCCAAGGAGCAGAGAGCCCGATGCGGGACTCGATCCCCAGGACCCTGGGATCATGACCTGAGCCGAAGGCAGACGCTTAACCATCTGAGCCACCCAGGCGCCCTATTTTTCTCATTTTAAAGGTAGACAACTGTCAATGAAAAACCATGAGAAGTAAAATATACATATATATTAAAATAATGGAAATAAGTTATAAACTGCTATTGATGATGTAATATACTATCTCCAATATCATGTTTTTATTGAAAGGAGGAGCAGATAAATACTTTTTTGCAACCTGCTTATTTTTTCATTGAGTACATGATGGGTATATGTGCATATTAAATATAGATCGACATTCTGAGTTTAAATTGCAGCCTCATATACCATTAGAGATACATACCATTAAGTACTTCACTTACCGTCTACACATGGAAATTTAAGCAGGTTTTATTATATTGTAGTTCGAAACACTGCTGCATTACACGTATTTCTGCATGTAGTGTGTGTATTTGTCTAATTGTTTCCTTGGGACATGGTCTTAGACGCGGTGGTCGTAAAAGCTCACTCGGATCCCACTGCCCTCTAAGATGCCCTGGAGGGTCAATGGAGCCTCGGCAATTGCGCAGTGACGCAACCCTTCTCAGATGGTTGCCGGACGTTGGGCTTTTCTGCTCTAGGAGTTGAGCTTGAGCGGTGACTTAGCTGTTAGTTCTTCTTCCTGCCTGTGAAGGCAGGTCCTGGGCCACCAACGCCACCATAGACGGTACTGCAATAGTCTGGAAAAGAAACACAAATTCCTAACCACAAATTTTCACCTCATTTATCTCATCATTCAACTAATTTTACTTATCAAGCCTTTCAAATATACATAATATACAAATAATATTAAAAATACATGTATATGTAAATGATATAATACAGATTGCTAATATTTTACCATATAAATGTGATATCCTTTCTGTGATAAATAATAGGTAAATTTATATCCACATATCAGCTGTGATAATAAAAGCAATAATGATAAAATACCGATTAATTGCAAATATCTTATTAGAGAAAACTATATAAATTTTCTCACATTAAAAAAAAAGAAAAGAAAGGAATTTTACTTCTGACTACTAGAAGAGATGAAGATTTTTCCAAACTGTCTTCTCTCAAGCAAAGAGCTAGAAAACCAGAATATTTTAAGATGCAAATATGGTCAGATGTTGGACAACAGGCAGTACAGTTCTGTGATCCTGGAGAAAGGGCCAAAAAATTAAGTAAGTCCCAACATTGTCTGGTTTAGTTCTTGAGATACTTTCTGCATGCATTCGCAGACCTGGTGGACCAAAAATAGTCTGGCATAAAAGAATACTTACTGCATAATTCAATTTATGTAAAATAAAACCTATAAAAAAATAAATCCTACTCTGCAATAACAGAATTTCAGTTGTTTCCTGGATGTGATAGCAAGAGACTTAGTGAGAAGAGAAGCAGAAAATCTTGTGTGTGTGTAATGATGCACTTAGGCAGGGGTGGACATTGGCCTAACTTACCACATGCTACATTTAACGTGGACTCGTTATACTATATATAAAGCATGCCTTAAAAGGATTTTAAAAAATTAAAAACTAAAAATTAATATAAATCAACAATGAATTCAAGTATTAAACAATTGTTAAGACTAATAAATTCTAAAAACATAAATAAGGAGAAATTAGTAAATTATGGCAGAAAATTAGTAGAATTGACAAGTCCAAAATAATTTTTGAAATTTTTAATGAGTGACTCTCCAACAAGAACAAAAAGGAAAAGAAAAAAAATTCTGAAATTGATTAAGGATGTATAACCTAAACTCCATAGACATTTAATAATTCAAAGCAAATGATGTATATAGATGTTAGCAAACTTGAAATATTCATTTTCTAATATAAATTTAAACTAATGAAACAACACAAGAAACATATTAAATGTGGCAGTAAGCATAGAAATTATTTTTAAATGTTGCAAAGAAATGCCTCAGAAATGCACATGCACTTACAGAATTCCGGGTTAATTCCAATAAAACTTTATCAAACATATAATTCACATTCTATTTCAAAACAACCCAGAGAATTGAAAAAAAAAAACTGGAGCTCTCTTAGATTCACTTTATGAACCATAATAAAAATGTGAGAAATGGTACAACCTAAGTTAACAATATGGCTGCAAAGTCATAAAAACTTACCAAGTGCTGCAAGAACAGCAGGAAGACAAATTGATATTTATTGCAGGAAAACAAGCCTAACTGAACGTAGAGGATTGATATGATACAGACAAAAGGTCAACAAGGTGCCAAAATACATTGATAAAATCAGCAAGTATTCTTTTTTTTTAAGTAGCTTTATTTGATATTCTTTCCAAACTCATCCCCTTCAAGTATACAATTCAATGTTTTTTAGGATAGTATCAGAGTTGTGTGATCTCACAACCAGCACCACCATCTACTTTTAAAATATTTTCATCACTTCCAAAAGGAAACTTCACGCCACTAGCAGTCATTCCTCTTTCCTGCCAACCCTTCCCCTACCCTACCTAGGCAACACTAATCTGTATTTTGACTCCATCTATTTGCATATACTGGGCATTTTCATATAAATGGAATCATACAAAACATGATCTTTTGTGACTGGCTTCTTTCATTAAGCACATTTCAAGTTTCTTTCATATTGCTGCGTGCATCTGCACTTCTTTTTTTATTGGAGGATAATATTCCATTGTATGGATATTTCATGCTACTTAACCATTATCAGTCGATGGACATTTGGGTTGTCTTCATTTTTTGACTGTTAATGACAAATGCTACTATGGGTCACCTGGATGGCTCAGTCGCTTAGGCACCTGCCTTTGGCTCAGGTCATGATCCCAGGGTCCTGGAATTGAGCCCTGTGTCAGGCTCCCTGCTCAGTGGGAAGCCTACTTCTCCCTCTCCCTCTCCCCCTGCTTATGCTCTCTCTCTCTGACAAATAAAACCTTTTAAAAAATAACTTTTACAAAAACAATGCTTCACAGCAGCAAGAAATATATTAAACATGTCTAAGAATGAACCTAACTGCAAATATGAAAACATGCAGAGGAAGGTTCAAATCAATATCAAGAGGCATCTAAACACTCAGTAAATAGATGTACTATGCTCTTGAGTGAGAAGAATAAATACTATTATTCTCCCAAAATTAATCTATGTATTTAATGCAACGACATTCAAGATCCCAATGAGTATTTTTGGAAACTTGAGGAACATCCCTGAAGCCCACCTATAATAATGAATCAATAAAAAACATTCAAGGAAAGTAAGGATTTGGTGGTGGAAGTGGCAAGATTTGCATCCTCTATGTTATATTATGCAGGTAAGGATAATTAAGAGCATGTTGTTATGTGAAACTCGTGTCTCAATAGGGCAGGCACATCGCTGGGGCCCCAAGGCCCCAGAGTCATCCACCTGCACACAGGAATTTATAGGATAAAGTCATTCTCTCAAATCAGTAAGGAAATATGAATTATTTCAATCCTTGACAAAATAATTTAGATTCTAAAGTTACTTATAGGTGGATTAAAGATCTAAACGTATAAAGTAAGAAACTATAAAATTACTTTTTTTAAAAGATTTTATTTATTTATTTGAGAGAGACAGAGATATCAAGGGAGGGCAGGAGCAGGGAGAAGAGGGAGAAGCAGACTCCCTACCGAGCAGGGAGCCCGACGCAGGGCTCGATCCCAGGACCCCGGGATCATGACCTGAGCCGAAGGCAGACACTTAACGACTGAGCCACCCAGCACCCCTAAAATTACAGTTTTTAATGTAGGTAAAGACTAGTTTCATCTTTTAAACCTAACTCCAAATCTATGGAGAAAAAGATTGATGCTTCTGTGTATGTAAAATTATGAACTTCAGATGGCATAATACACCTTATAATGTTAAAAGACAAATGGATTGGAAAGTATATGTACTGAATGTGATTAGCAACTTATAAATATCTCCACATACACAGACTCTTTCTAAGCCATCAAAACAAGTATGGACACTTTGACAGAGAGAGACAAAGACTATGTCAGGAAACCACTTTTCAGAAAAAGTCTAAGTGGCACAGTGATTGTAGAGCTTATGGGAACTCCGGGAATCCTGAGCATGTGACACTGCTGCTTCTCACGGGGTTCAAGGTCAAGGAAAATCCAATGCTTTAAATTCTCCTCAGGGAGCAGGTATTGGAATGGGGCTGTAATCTTTGGCAATAAGAGGACTATGACATCTGAACAGACATTTCTTCCAAAGAAGACGTCCAAATGGCCAACAGACACTTTAGTGCTCAACATCGCTTGGCATCAGGGAAATCCAAATCAAAACCTCAATGAGATACCACCTCACACCAGTCAGAATGGCTAAAATTAACAAGTCAGGAAACGACAGATGTTGGCGGGGATGCGGAGAAAGGGGAACCCTCCTACACTGTTGGTGGGAATGCAAGCTGGTGCAGCCACTCTGGAAAACAGTATGGAGGTTCCTCAAAAAGTTGGAAGTAGAGCTACCATACAACCTAGCAATTGCACTACTGGGTATTTATTCCAAAGATACAAATGTAGGGATCTGAACGGGTATGTGCACCCCGATATTTATAGCAGCAATGTCCACAGTAGCCAAACTATGGAAAGAGCCAAGATGTCCATTGACAGATGAATGGATAAAGAAGATGTGGTATATATACAATGGAATATTATGCAGCCATCAAAAGGAATGCGATCTTGCCATTTGCAATGATGTGGATGGAACTAGAGGGTGTTATGCTGAGCTAAATCAGTCAATCAGAGAAAGACATGTATCATATGACCTCACTGATTTGAGGAATTCTTAATCTCAGGAAACAAACTGAGGGTTGCTGGAGTGGTGGGGGTGGGGTGGGAGGGATGTGGTGGCTGGATGATAGACATTGGGGAGGGTATGTGCTATGGTGAGCGCTGTGAATTGTGTAAGACTGTTGAATATCAGATCTGTACCTCTGAAACAAATAATACAATATATGTTAAAAAAAGAAGAAGAAGAAGAAGAAGATAGCAGGAGGGGAAGAATGAAGAGGGGAAACCTCATGGACGAACCATGAGAGACTATGGACTCTGAGAAACAAACTGAGGGTTCTAGAGGGGAGGGGGATGGGGGATGGGTTAGCCTGGTGATGGGTATTAAAGAGGGCACGTTCTGCATGGAGCACTGGGTGTTATGCGCAAATAATGAATCATGGAACACTACATCAAAAACTAATGATGTAATGTATGGTGGTTAACATAACAATAAAAAATTAAAAAAACAAAAAGGACTATGACATCAGAACCTTGGGAGTACCACAGTTAGGAGCTTCATTAGGGACCCAACAAAGCAGGGGTGATTTACTGACAATATGTTACATTTGCTTCAGCCATGTAACCAGCTGGCTTCCCCTAAGGCCTATCTCCTTGGCTAAGTCAATCAGAAAGATATAAAAGGCATCATTGTGTTATTTTCTTCATAACCCATTGCCCACCTGAAACACTCCATTATAAGAAAAAGGAATTTCCCACACCACGCAAGTGATCAGTAAGCATATAGTCCAATTATTAGTAATATAAAAAGGGGCATTTAAAACTACTTAAAAGACAAGCATAAAGAAAAGAATACGACCCTCTACTGATAAAGATGAGAAGAACCCACTCTCACATGTTGTTGGTGTTTCTTTTTTTTTTTTTTTAAGATTTTATTTATTTATTTGAGAGAGAGAATGAGAGACAGAGAGCATGAGAGGGAGGAGTGTCAGAGGGAGAAGCAGACTCCCTGCCGAGCAGGGAGCCCGATGCGGGACTCGATCCCGGGACTCCAGGATCATGACCTGAGCCGAAGGCAGTCGCTTAACCAACTGAGCCACCCAGGCGCCCCATGTTGTTGGTGTTTCTATCAGCAATGTGCTCCTGAGAATCATTTGTAAACTTGTATCTTAATCCATTAAAAATTGCATATTCTTTTATACATCCATTCTACATGACAAATTAATGAAAGGGGAAAATGTAAGAATATACAGAAAATTTAGTCAGAAGAATATTAATCGCATGAATAGCCATACTTAGACAAGACTTTTCAGATGCTCTACAGTTGGACCCATGTAGGAGTATAAGCTGAGATGCAACATCGGCCAACTATTCAGCAGCATCACCGAAGTTTATAAACTGGCACAGGAAATAGCCACACACACTGTGTGGTGGAGGGAAAACAACAACAGCACAGTTTCAAAGTTATATGAAGCATGTTTTCATTTTATAAAAATGACAGTATTTAAAATGTTTTAAGACTACCACTGACATTTGTATCATATTGTTTTTTATTTTTTGATATTTTAGGTCATCAAACTTTACATGAGTAATTTTAAAGTTATTTTTCAAAATGCACTTGTTACATAAAACAACATTTCGTTGCACAAGCATAGCCGTGTTCTACAAGAGGTACACGGCTGCCCGAGAGGTTACATATGACCTATTCACAATCGCATAAGGGATTGCTGATGAACCTGGCTTTGTGACTCTTGCTCTATTTCTGTAATTTGCTATTTACTAGGAAACACTTACTATCACAGGGTTTACTGCTATCATTAACCAACAAATGGTCCAATTTTCAAATGCATAGTATTCTCAGATGATTACTTCATAGAGTCACAGATGCCCTGATTTTGAATCTCATTTTAAATCCCCATTCTGTTCAGTCGTGTTTCCCTCCTCTTTGCAATTTTCAAAGAGATCATGCTGTCTTCATGTGATATTCAACTACATTGATAATCTACTGATCATTATGATGAGGAAAATTGATTAAAAAACTGTTCTAAAAAATAATAATGTAACGTGCAAGTTTCATTTCATTTTAACAATTGTCTCTAACAATTTCTGTGTGAATTCACATGTTATCTGCTCCCAGGAGAATACTTTTATTTATCACTGGAAAGGGTTGCATACAGATGCAATAATCACCAAAAATAATAACATGCCTCCAGAAGATAAAGCAAACCCCAGCAGTGGAGGAACTTCACAAAGATAAAACCAGCTGATATGGATGCAGCAAGCTGCTGTTTAAAACATTCTCATCTATATAATTCGAGCCCCTGTTTCAATAGAGAGGCTTTATTGTTAACCAAATATTATAACCAATGAAAGAGAGCTGGGGAGAGTTCACATGGATAGTAAGGGACAGCAAGGATTAAGCTAATAAAGCAAAAATAATAAAATCTGTCATTAATTAAACAGTGAGACTCAAAGGACTAATGCATTGTCGAAATTCCCCCAGCTGTCAGCAATGGGGAAGTGTCCTGGAAAGCTCCCCTCCAGCTCAGGCCTTCTTTTTTTTTCCCTAAAGGTTTTATTTATTTATTTTGAGAGACACAGAGAGAGCATCAGCAGAGGGGAGGGGAAGAGGGAGAAGGAGAAGCAGACTCCTCGCGGAGCAGGGAGCCCAATGTGGGCCTCGATCCCAGGACGCTGAGATCATGACCTGAGCTGAAGGCAGATGCTTAACAGACTGAGCCACCCAGGCGCCATCTTTAATGTTCCCTACTGCCTGTCATGTGTGTGGCCATATGAGATTATCTGAAGGCTATTTGAAATCAAGTCAACGTGTTCTATCACATTGATAGATTTGCAAATGTTGAACCACCCTTGCATCCCGGGGATAATCCCACTTGGTCGTGGTGGATGATCCTTGTAATGTATTGTTGGATCCTATTAGCTAGGATTTTGTTGAGGATTTTGGAATCCATATTCATCAGGGATATCGGTCTGAAATTCTCCTTTTTGATGGGATCTTTGCCTGGTTTGGGGATTAAGGTAATGCTGGCCTCATAGAATGAGTTTGGAAGTTTTCCTTCTGGTTCTCTTTTTTGAAACAGTTTCAGTAGAATAGGTATTATTTCATCTTTGAATGTTTGGTAGAATTCTCCAGGGAATCCATCAGGCCCTGGGCTCTTGCTTTTTGGGAGGTTTTTGATCACTGCTTCAATCTCGTTACTGGTTATTGGCCTCTTCACGTTGTCAGTTTCTTCCTGTTTCAGTCTTGGCAGGTTATAGGTTTCCGGAAAGCATCCATTTCATCCAGATTGCTCAGTTTATTGGCATATAGTTGCTGATAATAATCTCTAACAACTGTTTCTATTTCCTTGGTGTTAGTCATGATCTCTCCCCTTTCACTCATAATTTTATTAATTTGGGTCCTTTCTCTTTTCTTTTGGATAAGTTTGACCAGTGGTTTATCTATCTTATTAATTCTTTCAAAGAACCAACTTCGAGTTTTGTTGATCTGATCTACTGTGTTTCTGTTTCTAATTCATTGATCTCTGCTCTAATCTTAATTATTTCTCTTCTAATGCATGGCTTATGCATCCTTCGTTGCTTTTTCTCTAGTTCATTAAGGTGTAGAGTTAGTTGGTGAATTACACATTAATAAGAGGAGAGAGAAGAACCATATGGTCCTCTCAATTGATGCAGAAAAAGCATTTGACAAAATACAACATCCTTTCCTGATTAAAACTCTTCAGAGTATAGGGATAGAGGGAACATTCCTCAAGTTCATAAAATCCATCTATGAAAAACCCACAGTGAATATCATCCTCAATGGAGAAAAGCTGAGAGCCTTTCCCTTAAGATCAGGAACATGTTAAGGATGCCCACTCTCGCCACTATTGTTCAACATAGTACTAGAAGTCCTAGCAACAGCAATCAGCCAACAAAAAGAAACAAAAGGTATTCAAATTGGTAAAAGAAGTCAAACTCTCTCGTTTTGCAGATGACATGATACTTTATGTGGAAAACCCAAAAGACTCCACCCCCAAATTACTAGAACTCATCCAGCAATTCAGTAATGTGGCAGGATACAAAATCAATGCACAGAAATCAGTTGCTTTCTTATACACTAACAGTGCAACTGTAGAAAGAGAAATTAGAGAAATGATTCCATTTACAATAGCAGCAAAAACCATAAGATACCTCGGAATAAACCTAACCAAAGAGGTGAAGGATCTATACTCTAAGAACTACAGAACACTCATGAAAGAAATTGAAGAAGACACAAAAAGATGAAAAAATATTCCATGCTCATGGATCGGAAGAATAAACATTATTTAAATGTCTATGCTCCCCAGAGCAATCTATACTTTCAGTGCCATCCCGATCAAAATTCCCATGATATTTTTCGAAGTGCTAGAACAAACAATCCTAAAATTTGTATGGAATCAGAAAAGACCCCAAATCACCAAGGACATGTTGAAAAAGAAAAACAAAGCTGGGGGCATTATGTTGCCCGATTTCAAGCTCTATTACAAAGCAGTGATCACCAAGACAGCATGGTACTGGCACAAAAACAGACACATAGACCAATGGAACAGAATAGAGAACCCATATATGGACCCTCAGCTCTATGGTCAAATAATCTTCAACAGAGCAGGAAAAAACATGCAATGGAAAAAAGACAGTCTCTTCAATAAATCGTGCTGGGAAAATTGGACAGCCACATGCAGAAGAATGAAACTCGACCATTCTCTAACACCATTCACAAAGATAAACTCAAAGTGGATGAAAGACCTCAATGTGAGATAAGAATCCATCAAAATCCTAGAGGAGAACATAGGCAGTAACCTCTTTGACATCGCCCACAGCAACTTCTTTCAAGATACATCTCCAAAAGCTAGTGAAACAAAAGCAAAAATGAACTTTTGGGACTTCATCAAGATAAAAAGCTTCTGCACAGCAAAGGAATCAGTCAACAAAACAAAGAGGCAACCCACAGAATGGGAGAAGATATTTGCAAATGACACTACAGATAAAGGGCTGGTATCCAAGATCTCTAAAGAACTTCCCAAACTCAACACCCAAAAAACAAATAATCAAGTCAAAAAATGGGCAGAAGACATGAAAAGACACTTCTCTGAAGAAAACATACAAATGGCTAACAGACACATGAAAAAATGTTCATCATCATTAGCCATGAGGGAAATTCAAATCAAAACCACATTGAGAGACCACCTTACACCAGTTAGAATGGCAAAAATTGACAAGGCAAGAAACAACAAATGTTGGAGAGGTTGTGGAGAAAGGGGAACCCTCTTACACTGTTGGTGGGAATGCAAGTTGGTACAGCCACTTTGGAAAACAGTGTGGAGGCTCCTCAAAAATTTAAAAATAGAGCTACCCTATGACCGAGCCATTGCACTCCTGGGTATTTATTCCAAATATACAGACGTAGTGAAAAGAAGGGCCACATGCACCCCAATCTTCATAGCAGCAATGTCCGCAATAGCCAAACTGTGGAAAGAGCCGAGATGCCCTTCAACAGACGAATGGATAAAGAAGATGTGGTCCATATATACAATGGAATATTACTCAGCCATCAGAAAGGATGAATACCCAACTTTTACCTCAACATGGATGGGACTGGAGGAGATTATGCTAAGTGAAATAAGTCAAGCAGAGAAAGTCAATTATCATATGGTTTCACTTATTTGTGAAACATAAGGAATAGCATGGAGGACATTAGGAGAAGGAAGGGAAAAATGAGGGGGGGGAAACCTGAGGGGGAGATGAACCATGAGAGATGATGGACTCTGAAAAACAAACTGAGGGTTCTAGAGGGGAGGGGGGTGGGAGGATGGGTTAGCCTGGTGGTGGGTATTGAGGAGGGCACATTCTGCATGGAGCACTGGGTGTTGTGCACAAACAATGAATCATGGAACACTTCATCTAAAATTAATGATGTAATGTATGGGGATTAACATAACATAATAAAATTAAAAATAAAAAAAAAGAAATCAAGTCAAGAGGTCAAACTAAATATATTTAATTTAATTATGTGATATATTTAATTTGTTCCTGTAAGTGTGTGCAAGAGAGAGAAATAATGCCTTCAAGGCGTGTTATCTGTATCATGGTGACAGACACAAAATACACGGGGTGTGATGTACTATGTGCTCCACTGGTAACATACACAAAATGCTGTGACTGCACGGAGCAGCTAGCTCTGGCCACACACACAGACTCGTGTGCACACACATGTGCACATACACGCTCACACACACGCACACAACGCCCACACATGTGCACATACATGCTTACACACATGCACACACGCATACACAATGCCCACAAACATGCACACACATGTGCACATACACGCTCACACACACGCTCACAATGCCCACACACATGCACACACATGTGCACATACACGCCCACAATGCACACACATGCACACACATGTACACACACGCTCACACATGTACACAATGCCCACACACATGCACACACGTGTGCATGTACATGCTCACATGCACACAATGCTCACACTTGCACACATGTGTGCACATACATGGTCACACATATTCACATACTCACACGTGCACACAATGCTCACACACATGTGCACATGCATGCTCACACGCACACACTCACACGTGCACACAACGCTCACACACTTGCACACATGTGTGCACATACATGCTCACACATATTCACATACTCACACGTGCACACAACGCTCACACACTTGCACACATGTGTGCACATGCATGCTCACACATATTCACATACTCACACGTGCACACAACGCTCACACACTTGCACATGCTCACACATGCACCCACACACTCACGCATAGGCACGTGCTCTCAAATACATGTTCCTGCACTCTCCCTCACGGCAAGTAAGATGTTACCAGAAGCTTCACAGGGAAGATGAAACATGGATGAGCCTGGACAGACGACTCAGTTTTTCCATGTGAACATGGAGTTGGCCATTCTCAGGCAGAGGAGTGTTTCAACAAAGGACCTGAGCTGTGACAGCAGCTCATGAGGGTTGTGTGGAATTCCAAGAAACACACAACAGAGAGGGAAGGCCTGGGACTTTCAAAGGGAGCGAAGGCTCAGAAACACCTACCTCCCCCTCCATAATCCCAGCCGTGGACCCTGCCCCACTTTTCTCCTTAGAATTTCTCACCATGTGACAAACCATAGAGTTTATTTTCCTCTTTTATCTACTCAAACGTAAGCTCCACGGGGGCCTGGTTTGCTTCGTTCATTAAGGAATCCCTAGTTTCTAAGACAGTGCTGCCATGTAGGAGGTGCTAGATAAATGTGTTAAAATTAAGAATAAAAGCAAGAATAAATGTACACTTTTCGTTCAAATTCTGGCTGTATCATGAAATGGCTGTATGACCTTAGTCAGGTAAATCTGTCTGAACTTGATTTTCTCAGTTTAAAAAATGGGATACTCATCGTAATTAAAATACTAATGGTACTTAGTCTCATGCGGTTGTTGGAGAAGCAAATTATATATGCAAGCCGTCAGCCAAACGGGCGTCCGAGAGCTGTGAGCATGATGGTGGTGTTGGTGATCCTAGGGACAAGGACGACGTCCCCAGGCGTGCAAGGTTTTCGGTTTCAGTGGTGGTGGGAACGGTGCGCCATTATTGTCTGAGGACCGGGAAGACAACGGTCATGAAACTGGTTACAGTGTCCACCCCATGCTCCCTTGGACCACACCAGTGACCAAGACTGATAAACATGGGCCAGAGCTCCTCATTTTGAAACAAAAATTCATTCATAAAGAGTTTAAACTCGTGACTTTGAAATTTGTTAGCATGCTAAGTTCCTGGTTCATACAAACACTGAAATGGGGACATAAGGCCTAGGATGTTATGTACACGGGCACGCTGCGTGTGCACATACAACACGAATATCCTGCTTGTCAAATACCTCGGTCATTTGTGGAGTGGAGACTAAGGCACATCAGCCCCATTAGTGGTAATATCCGGTGGTAAGTGCGCAATGACCGGAACCCTGTGTTGCGATGTACTTTATGTGATAACTAAGGTCTTTGGCATTGATGTCTACATGTCCCAGGTAGAAGCCCACCGACTCATGAAGCAATCTCTCCTCCTACTCCACACAAGCCCCTTTGAGGTCCTCTACCAAGTGGATTCTCTCTTAAAATTCTTTAAAAATTCTAAGCAAAAAAATGAGTTTGCTCTAGCAACAGCAGTTTCACCAAAATAAACAGTTCATGCTGCAAAATTCATCCAGCAGGGGGCACCTGGCCAGTTATGAGTCAGACCTTCCAGTGACCAACACCGGCTTCTGGGAAGGAGCCCATGTGCCCCACCTCAAAGGATCCGCGCAAGGCATCGTGCTACCTACCCGTCTCCAAAACCGTCATCCAATTACATCTCCTCAGCTCTCCCTGCAGTATTTCCCCCACAAATTCATAAGCTTCTGCTTTGCCTAACTTGCCTTTTAGCAGAGAGTTGGGTGTGCAGTCCATGCACAAAAGTAAAAGCAGAGTGAATAGATGAGCTGTCCCAGAGATCACTCAACTTCGAAAAGCCCCCGTTGGCTCACTTCCACGATGGGCATAAGGACAAAGCCCACTCTTGGCATAGTTGGGAGAATGGAATGATGGGATGCAGGCAACACACCTACACTGTGCCCATCCCATCCCAAGTTCTAAATTTCTCCTGAGACAGATCGGA
>NW_023270274.1:2973398-3029454 GCF_011800145.1 Mirounga leonina
GTGCCCATCCCATCCCAAGTTCTAAATTTCTCCTGAGACAGATCGGAAAAGAATAACACACGGAACTGAGGATGACGGTCATGACTAATGTCCCGGGTTCAGACACGTGCAGTGACGCCCAGACCAATTCAGTTCTTTAGGCTTCTGTCTCCCAACAGGCAGGAACTGAGTCCAGAGTATAAACCAGAATCCCCGTAGAGCTCAGTAGTGTCTGGAGAGGGAAACGGAGCTTTCTGTGAAACCAGTAACATTCTAGATGCTTAGGGTCTACAGAAGGCTCAATCATCATGGCACACTGTTGTGGACGCGAGTGTTTTAGGCTTTGAAAGCTAACTGCAGGCTAACAGACAAATTAGAATTTTAGTGTAAACTTCTTAAAATGTATTTCCTTGTGATGGAAGACCAGATAAATGTGTCGATTTACTTTCTCCTAAAAATCAAAATGCCAGCGAAAAATAATTCTCATTGTCTCTGTGCTCGAGTCCATCAAAACTTTGCAGTAATTTGAAACATACTGAGAACTTAAGGAAATTATAATCATAATGATTTTCAAAAACTGGCTGATACTGACAAAACATTTGCTATAGGCAGAGTAAGGATAACGTTTGGCCGCCGTATCTAACCTGAGAGGCTTTGGTGACGTCCCATGAGTTATGATTTCTGATGATTTATCTAACATTTGAGTTGTGTTTTGGTTTTATTCTCAGGTAAACCAGACAACTTCACTATGTATTATCTTCAGATTCAGAGGAAATTGTGGCCGTTTTAGGGGTTATCTTCAAAAAGGATCCTTATGCTTCATGGGGATTTTTTGTCACATCCAACTTCCTATAATGATAATTCCTAAATGGTAGTTTATTTTCTTGGGGGATAAAAAAGCTCCTATACCATGTTTTGCTCTTAAAATGTCACTTTTGGTGGTCCACGGTGAACCTTACTGGGGTCGATGGCATCTCCATTACAGCAAAGCCCCACTGGGTGTGTGGAAGGACCGTTTCCTCCCCTACGCCATTCCGCAGTGAAAACGTTGCCATTTTAATTACTCTGGGCCAGCTCCAGACATATTTTTAATGCTCAATCGACCATGAAGCTCAGAATTTTCACTTCATGCCCCTCATCAACAAATTGATCCCTAATTTCCATATGATTAAGACAAAAATGCCTCTTTTGTAAGAGAGTTGCTTTATTTCCTGGAAAGATATATATGAAAAATAAGAAACAATTCAAGTTGGCTGATGAAAAGTTTAATTTCCACTGAGTAGAGGTATAAAAATGAGCCAGTTGTCCGTATTTAAAAGGCGTAATTTACATTTTCTCTCAAGGTATTAAGAAAAATGGAGCAATGTATTTGGGTTCTAATTCTAGCCCTTCTCACCCGTCTGGGGTCATGCAACCTCACAGAGCTTCATGAGTTCTTGTACGCCCTCTTGTTCACCAGATCCCAGCAGCTAGAGAAGCTTAAAAAAATATCTTTTATGAGCAACAAATGCCATTAAGGTGAAGACTGAATTCTATTGTTTTGAGGCAAGATATTAAGGCAGAAATTTCTAAGTATTTTCCAGAGACAGGTAAGAGAAGGTAGCAAAAGAGAACATAACAAAAATTTCCAAATCACTGTCAAAGGCTTTTTACTAAAAATAATGTTTTTAGAGTCTGTGTCTACAAAAATTAGGAAGAAGCTTGCCACTTACTGACCAAAATAAGGATAAGAAGACTGCAGTTGGGAATCCGCACGGTCCACAGTCTCTTCTCTGAGTGAAATGGTACAAGGAGAGGGCCCTTCTTCCCCAGCTCCCCGTCAGAACGGCTCTCCAGGGCAGCAGGCTGGCTTACTGCCTAGAGGGTGACATGGGGTAGCAAGCCGCTCTGATCCAGAAGCCATGGAAATGCCTAGATCCAAGGCCTGCAGAAAGTTCACCAATCCCATTCTCGTCCTCAGGCTCAGCTCAAAACCTGTGTGAGTAACATTTTATGTCACTTGGCATTGCATTTAATATAGAAATGGAATAAGAAAACAGCTTACCTTGATCGTAATGCAATTTCCCTTTCTTACTAATTTTTAAACCAAAATAGAAAATTTGTAACTATGTGAGGTGATGAGTATTAACTAAAGTTATCACGGTAGTCATTTTGCAATACATATATACATCAAATCGTTATTTGTGCACCTTACATTTATACAGTGTTATACTTCAGTAAAACTGGGGAAAAATAAAAATGTAATCTTGCTTGAAAAGGCAAGATGTATGGATTTTTAAAGATTTTAATTTAGTTTAGGCCAGGCATGTAACCTCTTTGAGCCAAAGTTCCTTAAACTACAGAAATAAAACATGAGGGTGGCAGTCTTTCTGGGCACGATAGGCTGTGAAACACTCCACAGTTGAAAGGTTAGATGGAAAGTGGTTTCATTGGGAATTGTGTTCTGATGCGCACTTCTCCAAAAAATAAAAGAAAAAAAAAAAAGAAAAGAAAACCAATAAATTAATTATAAACCATGAGTGACAAAGTTAGAAACAGCACACACACACACACGCTGCCAAGTGCCAGGCACTCGACACTGTTTAACATCTTCCGAAGGGTAGAGGGGCCAGCGATTTAAGTAGGTATCAGCATAATGCCCGCCTTTCTTTTTAGTGTAGAAATGGACAGGGAAGCAGGCACCCCCCAGTTTACTTACATACTTAGAAAACTTTGTGCTCTGGGCGCCTGGGTGGCTCAGTCGGTTGAGCGACTGCCTTCGGCTCAGGTCATGATCCTGGGGTCCCGGGATCGAGTCCCGCATCGGGCTCCCTGCTCAGTGGGGAGTCTGCTTCTCCCTCTGACCCTCCTCCCTCTCATGCTCTCTGTCTCTCATTGTCTCTCTCTCAAATAAATAAATAAAATCTTTAAAAAAAAATTAAAAAAAAAGAAAACTTTGTGCTCTTCTAGAAGTGTTCAAAGATGTATTTATTTTATTTCCCTGAAACACAGGATTTCTACGACTTCACCCTGTATTAGTTCAGAGATGTACTTAATAGACCCAATTTATACTGAGGACGGGTCTCGGGTTTTGCCTCCTGTGCGGCCACCAGAGATTTATTTATTCATTTATTTTATATTTTTAACTGCCTTTGCCCCCAAGGATCTCATTAAAGTGAGAAACGAGCACGATGAAGACCCGGGCTGGTTACCCTGCTCTTCTATATCCCAGATAGTACGCACATTCTCCAACACGCTCCTGTAAGTCCGGGGAGAGCCTCGGGGCGCCGTGCGGTAAAACAAACAAACGGAAGTTTTGTTTGCATTGAGGGTCACTGGGAAGACTGACTGCTCATATAGATTTCCTTCTCTTTACTTAAAAAAAAAAAAAACAACAAAAAAAAAACGAGGGTACCTCCAGAAAGGTAACGAAAGGCTCAGCATGCCAGTCAAGGGGAGGCAACTTCACAAAAGGTAATTCAGTAGTTTCCCGACTGATGACGATGCCCTAGATTCAAACGTTATGTCATGAATAAGACCTACAGCCCAGACACAGAAGCTAGAGATTGAGACGTTCCAGGAGTCTAGGACCTGGAGCGTAGTTCCTGGCTGTTGGAAAGGGTCAGGAAGGCCCAGGTGAAGAAATAGCGATACATTCCTCATGGTGGCAGTTGGTCCAAGTGGAGCTTTATCTCTGCCATGAAAAGTGATCAGAGGTCAGGGTGAGGGCCCAGGGCCATGCAGCAAGGACGAGTCGCCCGAGCTGGCATTCCACAGGGCAGACACTTCCTGCCCCAGGACACATGGCCTGGCAGTAAGAAGGAAGGGAACTGCAGAGATGTTCTGAAGGTTCCAGAAGCTCGACTTAAAGCTTTCTGTGTTCCCACAAGACATCCCTTTGCCCTTGTCCCTAAGGATGTAAAGATGCCCATTTAGAACTCTTTGTGAAATTTAAAAAAAAAAATGAGTAATACTCAAGACTTCATTTAACTGAGTTTAATACTTGTGTGTGAATGATGTGGCCTCGGTGCTGGTTTTAAATCCTGTCTATAGGATTTCTAGGACTGTCTTATTTTCCTCTCTCTCTTTCTCTCCTTTCCTTGTCCCTCTCTGCTATGTATACCAGGGGTGTAGAGCAAGGCTAAGTCTGGAAATATAAGCTCCTTGAGGGCAGATTTTCCTGTCTTGTTGAACCGGAACCTAGAACTCCATCTGGTCCATAGGAGGTTTCTGGATTACACCTGTTGAATGACAAAGGATCAGCTCAACTGAAAAAAAAAAAACAAAAAAAAAAACCAGCATGAATAGCAAGCTGACTGCGGAGAGAGAACGGAGGACAAGATATGAACCAGCAATAATGGACGGGTGCATTTAACAGTCTCCAACTGCATGTTCAGGCTGCATCCTCCAGGCTCCTGGGACCAGCTTCTTCAGCCACCTCGCTCGTCCTCCCCGTTAGACCCAACATGCCACCTGTCTTCTGTCTGGGTGCTTTGGCCAGTGTGATCTGCGGGAGCCTCAGAAACCACACGAGATAGAGCTTCTGTTGTAGTCTGCTTGTGCTGCTTTAACAAAATACCATAGACTGAGCAGCTTATGAATAACAGACATTTATTTCTAGAAGTATGGGATCAGGAGCCAGTGTGGTTGGTTGGGTTCTGGTGAGAGCGCTCTTCTGACTTCGCAGATGGCTGCCTCCTTGCTGTGTCTTCACACGGCAGGAGGAGAGATGAGCGTTCTCTCTCTCTCTCTCTCATCTCTTCCTGTAAGGGCATTAATCCTGTCATGAAGGTGGAACCCTTAGCACCTAATCACCTCCCTTGACCCGACCTCCTAAGAGCATCACCTTGGGGGTGAAGGCTTCAGCGTATGGGTTTGGGAGGGACACAGATATTCAGTCCGTGGCGTTTTCATTTCCTTTAAATTTAAAATATGTTCAGGAGGAAGCCAGGAGAAGACTGTGTGATATGACTGCTTTCAGGAAGCAGGATTTAATGGTCCCCATGTCCTGATGCTGGATGTCACTGGGAGTTGGAATGCCGGCTTTATGCGTGGGGTTTTCTAGGACATCCCACCTTCCTTGACTATTTTGATTTGGAACCCCCACTCTGTGGATGACAGCTGGTAGTGGGGAGAATAATGGTACAATGATAATAGTTCACACCGACTGAGCTCTTACTCCAGGACAAGGATTGCGGTCAACGCCTTATATGGAGTGTCTCACTGTGTGTTCAGAACCATCCTGCGGGACGTGTGCATCATGAAGCACGTGTGACAGCTAACAACACACCGACACTGGCTTGCATTGTCACAGGAAAGAGCTAAATGGGAAGAGCTGAAGAACCAGGTCCTGCAGTGGACCTTTAGGTGACTTACTGGAGCAAGAAGGGCGCTGAGATCAGAGCCAAGGACCAGAGGCCTCTGCTCTTTCCGTTTCCAGTCCTCTCTGTCCTTCGTGTCAAGGTAAATGATGCCTTTTTGAATTAATTCTTTGATTCTCTTACCTTGAATTTACTTGTCTTCCTTAAATCATGGAATCATAGCCTGGAAAAAGGCCCAATAAAGTCAACTTGTCCGTATTCCCAGCTCGGGCACGATTAGAACAAAGTGTATGAGAACACGCTTTTGAAATGGCCACACGTCCTGCATCTTCCATGCCGAGTACGGGCCAGAAACACCAGGACACTTTAATGTTCCAGCAGTTCCAAACGGGCTTTATGTTATGTGATTTGCTGATTCACTATAGAAATGAAGAAAAAATAAACAGGGATTTCTTCAAGGTAAACTGGAAAGTCAGTGGCAGAGCCAACAGATTTCTCCAAATATATTACCGGTCACTGTTATTGATCAATGCCAGGTAAAACCTTTATTTTCTAGTCAACTCTAATACATACCTTTTAAGGAGTATAATATTTAGTTGGCAACATTGTCAAATAATATAGAGATACATTTTAAATAAATGTGTATTTTATTCCATGGATCTTTTATATGATTATAGTGGCTCCTTCTTTTTCCCTTTTCCTCATTAGCAGGCACTTTATTCATTTGGTCTTGATATCAAGGTTAAACAGAACTCAACTACACTTAAACCTCTACATTCACAAGGTTAAATGTACACATATGCTCCATTCTTGTGCGCTAATTATACTCGTAACCATTTGTCTCATGCATTGTAACTCCCAAGTACACTGTCAGAGGAAGAAATTAGAAATTTAACAATTTTTGAAAGAATCAAAATCCAATTAGATAATCATCTGATTTATATTGTAAATCTGCAGAGTGAAGCACAATGTAGAAAAATGAGCTGTAATTGTTTTGGGAAATGTTCCAGAGACACCAGAAAGACATCATCTACCATAAATTATTATGACTTCCTTTTCCTTGTTGTTTCTTTCTGTATTGTAATTACAATATTGATTATCTCTGAAGGATTAGTCCGTGACTAAGTGAACATAACCCGCTTTGCCTGGTTAAATCAGCAAACACTACACGTTATTGATTCCTAACATTTTGTACCAATTACTAACCAGAAAGTAACTGACAACACATTCTGAGCTTATCTGTAGGTGTTTTGGATTTATGAGAATTGCTTCATGCTAATGTGTAATTCATTTTCCCCAATGCAGGTGAAATGTTTCATTGGTCAAACAGTTTGTGGAGACTGACATTTTGGCTTTTTCTGTGTGCTAAGAAACAAAAGCTGGGAAGACCTATAAATGAACAGGTTTGAATATTCACGCCCATACTCTAAGTACCTTAAACTTTTAAGGATGTTTCCAATAACTTGCTTAGTATTTTATCCCAGAATTTCCTTGAGGAAACCCTCAATCAGAAGCATTGTTTTCGCATTCTCATTGCAAGAATGTGTATCCTTGAGTTTCAGATTCTTCCTAGGAAATCGGTGGGGTAGCCTGAAGGTTGAGCATGGCAGCCTGACCAAGATTTTACATCATCAAGCCAACAGAGCACTCATAAATGTCCGCCCACTGGGGAAATGCGTTCGCTTAGCTGGTATTTATTGTTCTGCTGGATTAAAGAATAATCCTTAATTCCATAGCTATTTTTATTTTTTTATTTTATTTTATTTTTTTGTTTAAAGATTTTATTTATTTATTTGACAGAGAGAGAGACAGCGAGAGAGGGAATACAAGCAGGGGGAGTGGGAGAGGGCGAAGCAGGCTCCTCGCTGAGCAGGGAGCCCGATGTGGGGCTCGATCCCAGGACTGTGGGATCATGACCCGAGCTGAAAGCAGACGCTTAACGACTGAGCCACCCAGGCGTCCCTCCATAGCTATTTTTAAATGACTTTCCTTTTCAAGTGAATGGAATCCTTCCAAATAAAGCAAGTGCATTGACATTTAATGCAAAAACTACCTCTGGGGCAGAAAGAACTATCCATGATTCAGGATCCTTTATGTGAACTTCCAGGAGGCTGCTAAATACTTTTCCTCTTCAAATGGTTCCATCAGACTCATTTTCACACTCCCACCATTTCCTGGGTGCTCCGGTGTGTCTTTTGAGTTCACATAGTTCCGCTTCACTGTTTTAAAATACCTTTAGGATAAACAGAATATGCAACTTATTTAAAAGCATAAATGAATCCACCCAAGTGATTTAGAGTCAGAGGTCATGTTTGGTTTTATAGACAATGATATCATTTTTTTTGAATGAGAACATTGTAGAGTTGCCTGGCCACAAATTGTAGGTTTTATTCCAGATCCTCTCCAACTACAATGAGCTTTTCCATTTAAATTATTTTTTCACTGGTAGAAGATTGAATAGAGCAATAATCCTCTGAAATACTCTGAGGAGCCTTTATGTATAAGAAGTCTAGAAAGTACTGCCAGTCCTTACTTTTTAGGATCGATATAAATGGATGCAAGTTGGTCACGTGTGCACACGTGTAAACACACATATGCACATATATACATAAACTTGGGGCCTTTCTTGGTGGCTATACACATTGACGTAATTCTTTTGGAGAGAAAATGGCAACAGATAGCAAGGGTCTTTCATATTTTTACACTTTGACTATCCATCAATTACACTCTTAGCAATTTATTAAAAGCTAAGCACTTAACAGAAAAATAAATGTATGCAATGGGCATATTTTTCCAATACTATAAATAATAAAATATGGAATATTACAATACACTAAATTATGATTATGGAATCCATATAGAAGAATAGAAATTAGGACATCTTGTTCCAAGAAAAGAGAAGATATGCTGCTGATTTCAACTATGTTAAATTATGTATATGTGTTGCATATTTATATAGCACTGAGTGAAAATTGTTGTCTTTGGCTGGTAAGTTTACATTAAGCATTTTTTGGGGGGAGATAATGGAAATATATCTTAATTATGATGATGGTCAAATGGACTGTATACATTCATCAAAGTCATCAAATTGTATAGTTAAAACTGGTGGATTCATTTTATGGAAGCTTTTATCTCAATGAAACTGATTAAAATATACTTGATGAAAAAATATATATGTGTACTTACATATATATCTGATATATATATATATTACTTTGTATGTGTATAATTGATATTTATTTATTTATTTATTTTTAATTTTTTATTAAGTTTAATTAGCCAACATATAGTACATCGTTAGTTTTTGATGTAGTGTTCAATGATTCATTAATTGCATATAACACTGGGTGATGGGCATTAAGGAGGGCACGTGATCTGATGAGCACTGGGTGTCATACATTAAGCATTTAAAACATAATATCTCATTTTGTTTTCAGTTAAATTCATTAATTTAAAAAAAATAAGTGTTAAAACACTGGTATTTTGCAGTTAAACATCATTATGAAACAAATACATTTAAAAACACTAAAAAAACAACCAGCACCATTGCATTTTAATTATAACATGGCCATTAGTGTTACTCAAAGTTTTCTGAAAATTGGCCAGTGTAAAAATCGTTAAATAGAAAGTGAAATAAAAGGACACCATCATCTGTGTGAAGATGAAATTGGAGGTGCTAAAGGGAGCAGGGGAGCCCTGATTCCTGTCTGCACAGAGCAGTGCTTTCGGATCCTTTTCAGGGCTGAGCAGCCCGCGTGGGCTGGGAGCACCATGTGTCTGTTTGCCTGCCCGTGGCATTCAGCACTGTGAGTCAGGAGTTGGGGAGTGTTAGCAATCCAGCACGGGCAGCAGGACCCCAGGTTGTCGGCTGTCCCCGAGGCCCATCAAAGAGTGCACTGTTCAGAGGGAGACTATGCAAATAGTGGAGATTAGGTCAGTGTGTCAGAGAAATGCTTAGAATGGCCTCTTTACAAGAATCAGAACATGCGTACCAGAGGTGCTTGCAGGGGCTCCGGGAAGATTTTAAAAAGTAAGCAGAACTTAGATTCCAGCAAGGAGACCCCTTTAAAGAGAGAGATTCCTTTTTCCACCATCAGGAAACCCAGCTGCATCTGTTATTAGGGTAAAGGGTAAGTTACAAAAGCCACCCCAGAACAAAACCGCTTTCCTCCACTAACAGCCGGGGGAGCTTAGGTGTCATGTGGCAAACGGGCAATGCCAATCCCTCTGGAGGGCTGGGAGAAACTTAGCAAAATGATCAGATTTTTATTTTCTAATGAGGATCCCGAAACATTCCCTGCCTGCTAACATACTATCGCCTCAAGAGTCTGAGGGAAAGATGGGTCTCAACTTGTCCCACACTAGGGACCAAATCAAACCCTTGGTGGTTTCTATCAGCTGTCAGGAGCAGGCAGATATTTTTGCAGGACCAGGCAGGAAATCAGGCTATTAAATTACAGCCTTTCTGTGAGGAGCCCTGTCAGCCTCCTCCCCCTTCCTACAGATGTTCTATCAAAGGAAGTCATTGTGACCATTTATCTTGCCGAACTTAAAATACCTTCTCCAGAACTAATTTTTCCCTCAGTACTTGAGGTCTTTGTACTCTCTGTCTTGCTTCCCTGATCTTGTATGGATCTAAGATTAATTTGCACTAGCTAGGAGTTCAACAACAAAATCAATTTCAATTGGGTCAGACGGGGTCACTCCGGGCTGGGCAGTGTGAGGAAAGAAATAGATGGTTATCATTCTAGAAGCACAATGCTGAGGTCTGGTATGAAGAGAGAGAAGCAGCATATTCCCATAAAAGCAGGAAATAATTCTTTCCAAAGCACCAGAAACAAATAGGAATTGGGCTCATTTTCCACCAGAGTTTCCAGAGACCATACATAAGCTGGTACACTATGCCCTTGAGGAAACGGAGAAAATTAGCAAATGAAATGAGGCACACCGTCCATAGGACTGTATCACGGCCATTTGCCCCCTCACTGGTACAGACGCCGATGGGTCTCCTGTCCTTTTAGCTACTCGCATGTGTAAAGTGAGAGCATATATTTTCTCTAAAGGAATATTCTCTGGCGTTGCACACAAAGCATCTTAAGATAGAACTTTCGAGCAAACCTCCTAAAAACAAGACCAAACGATGGTTGTATTTATTTCTCCCTGTCATTGAACTATATCATCCTTGAAAAAGGCATTCAGTGAGTAAATTAAAACAAAGTCATGTATGTCATTAGTTTTTAGCATTTTACTTGGTCATCAAGGTAAAAAAAAAAATCAAGAATAACAAGATTTTCTCTGTGTCTTCTTTGAAAATGTTAAAACCTATAATGAGTCTTGACAATTTAATTACTATAAAAATGTACCAGTGTCATGGAAAATATTCCTTATTACTCTTTACCTTTCTTAATTCAAAATGGATTAGTGGACACCAGTCTTGTAGAAATACCCTGTGGTGGGTATTTAGAGCAATGAAGAGAAAAATGAACCATGGGTCTTGTTCTCAGTGAGCTGTGTCAGAATGATCCCACCTAAGAAAAGGGGGATTAATAAAGTAAGATCATTTTCAATTGAAAAAAGATAATGCATTTGTTATGTGTAAGTATTTCTGTAGGTAGTTGTATGTATCATTTTGCTTAATTGTCATAAGCATATTGGGAGATTGTTGTATGACTGGTTTCAGTTGCACAGATCAAAATCCCCCACCTAATTTAAGCAAAAGGGTTTTATTCTGGGCTACTAATTATCAGAAGGACTGAGGTTTCAGCATGGACTATGACAACACACAGACCTGAGTCATCAAGGGTGCCCCTGGTCCTGCCACACTCAGGACGTCGTGACCGATGCATACAGCCGTGGTGCAGCCAACAGGTCCCAGAGCACATCCACGGAATGGGTGTCTCATTCCCTCGGATCCATTGGCAAATCCAACATTCCAAGTCATTCCAATCGGCAGAATTCACGGTACATCTGCAATCCCTGCTTCAACTAGTCTGAAAATTCCAGTTTTTATCTTTCTAGCCTCTACAGTTCTGAAGGCGGTTGGATCAACCAACCAGCAGTATCTTCCACAGTGGGTATCACTCCATTTTTCAAAGAAGGGACCAAATTTAGGGAAGGTTTAAATAGAGCAAAACATGCTATAGCCCCCAAACAGCAGGGATGTGCATCGAACGTTAAGCCCAAAGCCTCATACCAGTCCAGTTTCCTGCACAGTGTGCTGATGGAGCAAACACAGAGACGGCAGGTCATGATGTCCACAGGTCCAGGAGAGGAGCATTTGCAGGTTTAGGAAGGAGGTCACTGGTTCTCACCGTGGAGGAGGGCAAAGCCTCTCGCTGAGAATCTCGGAGGCGTTCAGATGGGTACAGTGGTTGGATGTGTTCTTCCAAAGCTAAGTATAACCTAAGCAGGAGCGTTAGAAGGAGAGCCCTTTCAGGGAGGAAAGGAGCATGAGAGCTGTGTGAAGGAGCAGAGGGAGATCATCCGTCGGGGTGAGTCATGTGTCTTGTTACAGTAGAGGCAGATGAGGAGGAGGGAAGGGGGGAAGGTTCTGAAACGTGCAGCCCTTGTCCTGTTGGGCTGTGATCCCCGGTTCTGTTGGAGCACCAGCACCTTGGCGTGTTCCAGAAGGCTCTTAGCAAGGGGGTGGATGCCTCAGGAAGATCAGTCTCTTTATCTGTGCTCCTGATAATGGAATATAATTTTTCCATAAAATGTGCTTATAGTAAGTCAGAATTGGCAGCTGAGCAGGTGACCACGACTGGACCAGTCTCTCATTTGAGGTGGAAGATGATTGTGTGCCAGGAAGTTAAGATCCATGGGGTACGCACAGAGCTCTGTCCGATGTCAAAGTAACAGCCCTCTGCTGTATGCAAAACACTGCATTCTATCAACTCCTGTGATGGTATAAATGCAGGAAAGGGAGCCTCTGGAATTCATGAAAGGGAGGAAAAGATCAAGTAACAGTGGGATGGGACTCAATGAATACATTCCTGAATTTCTTCATGAAAAAAAAAATACCTAAAAGGCTGTAGTCCTGTATTTGGCGAATTATAAAAACAAAGTGCAGAAAGAGTCCATCACCTAGCCCTCCTGAACACACAGGGACTTGCTAATGCGATGTGCACACAGTCCTGCATTTCCCGTGGCCCTAGGGGAGGGGATTCAGGAATCAGAGGGGAATCCAGTTCCAGATGGCGACGTCCTGGAGCTGAGTTGCTGGCTCCTAATGAATATGAATTTTGCCCAGAAAAATTCTTCAGGGAGGCAGCAAAAAAGGAAGCAGACCCCCTAGACAAGAGAGGTACTTATTCTGTGAGGCATAGAATTTGTGTGCAGGCACATTGGTACATTGGACACATATACACACATGCACGCACAGAGAGGCACGCATACATGCACATGCACACACAGGCAGGCATGCACACATACTCCTACATGTGTGCACAAACCAAACACCTGAACCAATAATATCATAATGAACAAAAAGCCAGACCTTGGAACTTGTCCTCAGTGCCATACACTTACAAAAGGCCAAGAGAGCACCTACCCACACGAGATGGTCCCTGGGGCTAGGCTTGGGGAAGCAGCATTTCTGCTGTGGTCATGTGGTCATCTTAGGCCTAGTGGGGAGACAAAGTTTAAGGTGAGAAGAAAAAAATGAGAATGCTTATTTATGGAAATGGTGTCAGATGTGAACAGGTAATAATTTTACTAACTGTAATGGGCCTTTTAAAATACACATCTGTGACAGCAGAAGTTTGTCATGTACACGAACCTTGCCACCTTCCCATGACCTGGGTAACTCTCAGCTTTGCTAATCATGCTGCAGGTCCAGAGCATGCAGACAGGAGGGACTGAGACCGTTGAATTGCTGTCCATTAGGGACAGATTTGGGGGAACATGGAGAGAGGAGGAAAGTCCCAAGGAACTGCGTGAGGATTTGGGAAGGGAGAAGGACAGGTGTCTGCAACCTCGGGGAGATCGTCTGTAAAATAAAAGAGAGATGTGCCCCTGGACTGCCTACCCAGCCCCACTCCTGGGCACTGTCTGCTCACATGACCACCTCTGTCCTTCATCACGACAGGGCCCACCATTCACCAAGCTCAGCCACACTCTCCCTGTCCACGTTTGTGCCGTGGTCTTGGGGTCTTAGATTCATGGCAAAGCCCAAACACCAGGCTGACACTCTTGGGCAGATCTGGTTTTTTCCTTCCCTCAGATTTATTTTTTCCTCTTCCTACGTATAAACAAGTTGTTATTATTATAATCATCGCTGTGCAAAGGCTCACTTGAGTTGCTCTCTGTGGCTTGCAAGGAGGACCCGAGCCAGCCTGAGACCTCACTCGTTTGCATCACCTCTCCCATCGACACACAGACCAGGGAACCTGCAGGACCTTCACTGCCAGCAGCAGTGATGGGATTTGGCTGTAATACGGAGCAGCCCCGTAGTTTGGCATCTCTTCCCTGAATTTAGTGCTCTTTTAATTATTTTTCTCATAGACTTGAAAAATTAGTGTCTCATGAGATGCTTTATCAACAGTCAGGATTCAGTCCTTCATAAAACCGTAACACTTCTACGTCATTATGAGTTGCCATAATTAACAAAACCCACATTTACATATGTGTATTGTGCTGTCCATTTAGAAATAATTGATAGAAAAAATGAAATACTTCTGAATTGATAACGTCTTCAAGAATATATTGGCGGGCGCCTGGGTGGCTCAGTTGGTTAAGCAACTGCCTTCGGCTCAGGTCATGATCCTGGAGTCCCGGGATCGAGTCCCGCATCGGGCTCCCTGCTCGGCAGGGAGTCTGCTTCTCCCTCTGACCCCCCTCCCTCTCATGCTCTCTGTCTCTCATTCTCTCTGTCTCAAATAAATAAATAAAATCTTTATAAAAAAAAAGAATATATTGGCATTCTGAATATATTCCTAGCATTCTAAAATAGCCGGGAAGGATACAATGCCATTGCTATGATAAAAATACGTATTTTTTTCTTCTTTTTTTAAAAGATTTTATTTATTTATGTGTGTGTGTGTGTGTGTGAGAGAGAGAGAGAGAGAGAGAGAGAGAGAACATGAGCAGGGGCAAGGGCAGTGGGAGAGGGAGAAGTAGGATCCTCGCTGAGCAGGGAGCCCATTGTGGGGCTGGATCCCAGGACCCTGGGATCATGACCTGAGCCGAAGGCAAGCGCTTAACCGACTGAGCCACCCGGGCACCCCTATTTTTTCCTTCTTACTATGTGATTCTATAAAGTTGTAATTTTTTTCTCTGTCACAGGCATTTAGGGCACCTATCAAAATGTAATACTGTCTTCAACACAAGCTTTAAACTGAAGAAGTTTAACAGGATCTTGCATAAGGGGTGTGATAGTTTGCAGGTCTTCAGAAACAGTGTACAGAGAAGCGTGCGGGACATTTCCCCTCCTCTGGCTGCCTGCTGATGTCTCGCAGAACGCATGTGAGCTCTGGACCTGGGCCTGAGCTGAATGCGTGGCTCCCAGCCAACGATAACAGAACACAAGGGTCACTGGCACTGTGCTTCTAGGCAGAGCCAAATTGAACCGCATTATTATACTGTTAGCAATACTACAACTTCCTAGAAAATTAAGTGTTTTGTTATTACAGAAGCACACTGGCAATTAGTCGCTGTGCTTGATTTAAAATTTTAATATGCTTATTCAGTGTTAATATTGTATGATATTATGCTACCCAGTTTCCGTCTTCAGCGGTTTCGTCGCAATAGAACAATATCTAGAGGCAGAAATGATTGACAGATAAACAATAAAACAGTGTAAGTAGAAACAGTGTGTGTTTGGTCGTTTGACTTAGAAGAGGCAGATCCTTAAAAAATATGCCTGCCTACATGAGGAGTAACTTTACCCCGTAAAAAAATTAGTAGATGGATTGGTTGGAAAAAGAAGCTTTTTTTTTTTCCAGTTAGCCACATGAGACTAAAGACGAAGACATGCCAGAGGGAGGAGGCTGGACACAGAAGGCACCATGTCCCCCACTCACCGTGCCAACCAGAGCTCATGGCCGGAAACCCAGCTGAAGGAGGGTTGTTGCTCTTCAAAAGTTGTATTTTAGATGAACGTATTCAGCTCTCTGTCCCACAGAGAAGATGCTAGCATTGACCGGGCAAAACACACATCCCCTCACGTGGGGTCCTCTCAGTCTGACTGCAGGGAATCCATGAATACAAAGTAGGAATAAAACCCTAAATCACTGTCACAATATTCCCAGAAATTCCCTTTACTCGTGCCCCTAATCCCTGTGACCCAGTACAACCCAAACTGGATTAGCAGCTCAATGTGAATCTTTGGCACCTTCGGGAGGGTAGGCGGTCCGGCCACAGAGAAGCATGTCTCTCCTAAGGACGGGGTCCTTCAGCTGAGCAGGGAGCGAAGTCCTACTAGAGGTCCAGCCTGATGAAGCTGGGATGTCGTTTCAGGACAGGACAGGGTGGCTGTGGTGGAGCTGCCACTGGGACTCCCCACGGTTGCTCAGTGGGGCTCGTGCGTGGTGAGGTGACCGTCTTGATGGAGGGCCAGGGTGGGGCAGCCATGCTGGGGCAAGATTCGCCCCGGACACCTTAGATAGGGCCACGCCATCACTGGCTTCCTCCTCACGTCCTAGGAACTGGAAAGGCGTGGCCTTAGCAGATGGTGAAGAAAGGAAGGAATTGAAGAAGTCTGAACAGTGCAGAAAAACGCTTTGAGCTTGGCAAGGCAACTTTCATCACCACAGAGAACAAAAATCAACGCAAACACAAACACAAACCAAAACCAAGCAGTCATGGCAATAAACCTCTGAATGCAGGATTATTGTGGGAAGTGTCCATTGACTCCGTTTGTACAATGGCCGAGGTGCTCAGCTAGGTACTCCACATCAGTTGACCTAATTTATAACAAATTTTGTGCCATAGTTTACCCCGTTTTAACGATGCAGAAACAACAGTGACTGAACCATTGGTACAGAGTTCTTTTTGAAGAGCAGAACAGAACGCTGCAGAGCCCTGGGACTGGAGCTCTGGGCATGGCATTTCATTCTACTTGTTCTCAGCTGCATCTGCTTCCATGCTATGTCTGAAAACATTAGAATAAACCACTTGGTATTTCCATGCAAAAAAATAGGTTGATGATCACATGTTATGATGCATACATAGTCGTCAGAAAAGCAGAAAACACAGGATCGACTCGTCTCTTTTTACTTCGTTTGTTAGATAAAATATATATAACATAAAATTGCCATTTTAACCATTTTTAAGCCTACAGTTCAGTGAGACTACTTTCATGCACAATACGCCATTTGTTTTTGTGTCCTGTAAGGGATGCTGTTTGAGGCATGGTCCATATGGCGAACAAAAACATGATTATCTAATTTTAGCTTCAGGACAGTAAATAATCAATTGTTGAAAGGGATCATTTCCGGAAAAGATGATAGAATGCTTTTTCCCCAAATTAGATGTGTAGGGCTCTCCAAAAGCCGTGTAGTTCAACCGAGGTATAAACAGATTAAATGTCTTGCCAAAGCCACACATGTAGGTGACAGCAGATTCTGCAAGGAAGTTTTATGAGCTAACATTTTAGCAAGACCCATAATTTACGTACTTTAGGGAACACCATGAGTTATTTATAAGTTAGTGGGAATGAATGGACTTCACACCAGTGTTTGGTAACTGTTCTACGTAACTTGGGCTTGGGTGATGACCCTGACTCAAGGTCAAGACATGGGTGTATAGACCAACAGGACTTTCCTTTGAAAGTAACAGCATAAAATGTCTACAGTAATAACTTTACCATTAGTAGGGCTTTTTTAGAAAATGGTTCTAGCTTTTCAACAGTCTGATTCTGACACTAAAGCATCACGTTTGTGTCAGTGTTTTAACTTTATTAGAACTTTGGTTAGCTGTTTTTTCTCAGTGCCACAGCCGGCTTTATGAGGTGCATCCTATGAAGTCCCACAGGACCCCACACTCAGGTGGACCCCAGGCTTCGTTAAAGCTCTGCTGTCCTGGAATTCTTAATAATTGAATGTCTGAGCTTGTGTTTTGTAAGTGGAGCCCAGTGGACCAGTGTAGCAGGAAGGTGATCAGAGGAGAGACAAACAACATGCTTCACCTCTGCGTCTTGCCACCCCATTCTCAGGAAGTGTAGGTGATGCCACCATGAACACAGGATTCTGGACATCCCAGGATGTGAGGTGTGGGATTTCAGTGAGACTCAAATCAATACAGACTGAGCATGTTATTCAGTCTACTCCTGAGTAAGTGGGCCACTGGAACCCCAGGTGGCCACGCTCTCTGTGAAAACCAGAATTTGCTGAAACAGGAAGGAGGTGGTGTTTTTTTTTTTTTAAGATTTTATTTATTTATTCATGAAAGACAGAGAGAGAGAGAGGCAGAGGGAGAAGCAGGCTCCCAAGGAGCAGAGAGCCCGATGCGGGACTCGATCCCAGGACCCTGGGATCATGACCTGAGCCGAAGGCAGACGCTTAACCATCTGAGCCACCCAGGCGCCCGGTGGTGTTTTTTATGTGCACGGAAACACTAAAACAAATGAAGGAACAATTTAGAATCTCATGCAACATTTGTGTTTGTTCCTTAGAATTAGCACCTTTATATCACCACATTTAATATTTAACAACGTCAGATTGGACATTGCTTTGAGCAGAGCCAGCTGCATAATTGCAAAAAGACATGAATTAAGTTTACCTTCAACACATCAAACATTAATAAGAACAAGCAAAATACTACTCTAAATCTGATTTTATTTAATGAACATAACTTCAAATTTTTGTCATTCTTCAAAACTACCTCCCATATAAATGTGATTTATGACCCCATTTAGTGATGAGCGGGGCCTCTTGTATGTCTGTCTGGGGCCTGTTATGGTCCCAAGGTCCTGCCATCTTCTATTGTCTACAGATCAGCCTCACTTTTATCTTCTCTTTGTGCCGACTCGATGAATACTCATTTCATACTTTGTTCTCAGGCACCCCATCTCTACCTTTAGTCTCAGTCTAAGCAAAACTACCTTTGTGAAGTTTTGTATAGGAGTTATTTTTTAATGAATTAAAATAAATACTTAACTTTCAAAATTAAAAAAAGTATGTAAAGCTATGTATGGTACGTAACTTTAGGAAATCTTTTGCCCATTTGATTCCATGTGAATATTTGCTTATGATGGGCAGAAATAAAAATTAGCTTGCCAACTTTTTAATTGTGTATATTTTGTTAAAACTGAAAAAAAAAAAAAGATTGGTTTCCACCACTTGGCAACACATTCCATAATGAATTTAAAATATGATGATTATTCTTATACAAAGTATTTTATGTTGATGATTTATGCGGACAAATGTCTCAACAGCAGTGACTGTGAACAACACGAAGGAGGTGTTACCCAGGACTCATCGTCCCGCCTCTGACCTCCATGGAGACCTCCCGGTGGCTCTCTCCCGCATCTCCTGTAGGCACTCTTCCCTGTCTGCCTTCTTGCTCTGTGAAGATTCTCTCCTCCCCACCTCCATGGGTAGTAACCACTATGAAGAAGAGAACTACATATATGAAGGAAAGCAACCTTACCTCTTCCTCAAACTCAGAGTTTTGTGGGCCGTTTATCTCATGGATGACAAAGCTCTTTTGGAAAATTTTCCATGGCCTTGAACTGAAATCTTCCTTGAATATTTACCCCTTGGGCCTTACTTCAGTTTGGAAGAGGGGAGGGCAGAGGAAGCAGAATTGTTGCATTCCACTCTAGCTTTTCAACTATCAAATATAATTATGTGCCCCTCCTCCCCCACCCCGCAAGCCTCCTCGAGGTTAAGTGTCTCCTCCACTCCTCTCAGAGGGCAAGCTAATCAATCCTTGCCTACCTTTGCCTTGGTGCTCTGAGCATACTCACATCTCATCAGGAGGAAAAGAAGCTTTTCTCCTGGTTCTAAGAAAATGCTGTAATCATCATCAAACTGGCTGTAGAAATGGCTCGGTTTTGCAAACACATAAAAGAGTTTGCATTTTGCTTACGACAAGCCAGCCCTGGCTGGGATTTACGGCGTAACCAGGAGTGGCTAGCCGGCCAGTCTCTGTTGCTTTGGGGAGGACGGTGATCTAATGAAATCCATGGACACGGTATCAGCTAATTCAGGTGGAATTGTGACCTTACGAAAGGCAAATGCAAATGTATTCTTTCCCATAATACCAAACAAGCTAGAAAAGTGGTTTTGAGAAGCCCCTGAATGCCCGTGGTGAACTCATGCTGACAACACACAAGCATGTGCTTTCACAGTCACGTGTTCTTGCCTCAGATAGGCTTCTCTCCTTTTATTTTAAATGACCCAACTCAAAGCGTTAAGGGTTTCCAAGATGGGTAATGGGAAGATTAACAATTTCACTCTTCATTAGTTGGCAATTCAGCATTTCGCTGGAATATTCAGCTGTACACGGAGACACCTTTATCTGCTGTATGAATTCACAGTTTTCATAAACTGGAAGCATTTCTGCTGCTGTGCTTAACCCACGGAGGAAAGCACTTTTTCGGAGCAAAGGAGTTCAACCGGAGGCCAATCCTGGAATAGATGAGAGGAAGAGAGAAAGAACCGAGGAAGATATCGTGCTGTTCCATTGGAGAGAAATAAAAACAGCTATGAATGTTATCATTTTCAAATTGGTGCTGGGAACTAGGAGACGTGACCCAAATACCAATCGATAGCTGGGTGCGTCCCACCTGATACAGGCCTGATAGGCGTGTGATTAGGCATGACTGTCAGCCCCGGCCAGAGCGGCAGGCAGTGCTTTCTGCCCATTTGCTTTTTCTTTTCTTTTTTCTTTTCTCTTTTCTTTTCTTTCTTTTTTCTTTTTTTCTCTTCTCTTCTCTTCTCTTCTTCTCTTCTTTTTGATGACTGATCATATTTATTTGTTACTATTAGAAAATCTCATTTTGGGGCACCTGGGTGGCTCAGTCGTTAAGCGTCTGCCTTCGCCTCAGGTCATGATCCCGGGGTGCTGGGATCGAGTCCCGCATCGGGCTCTCTGCTCAGCGGGAAGCCTGCTTGTGTTCCCTCTCTCAGTGTGTCTCTCTGTGTCAAATAAATAAATAAAATCTTAAAAAAAAAAAAGAAAAGAAAGAAAATCTTATTTTGACTCAGGCTAAGCGGTAGGAGTTCTCCAAGGGGACAGCCTCTGTTTCTTGGCCAAAAGCTTAGCATATTCTGCAGCCTCTTCCTTATTTTTCTTAGGGCTTTCTTCTCTCAAGCCCCACCCTTGCAGGTTTGTCTAGAAAGGAGCCAGGAATCCTGCGCATGTCTGTCAAATCGCAGGGGCAATATAGTGGGGTGAGGGGGAGGAGCATTTCCCCAAGCCAGGCCGTCCTAAGTACTGTTTTCCCAATCACAGAAGAGGAGCTGAGTTTGTTGCTTACCATGATAACAATGGAACATCTGTCTTTTTTGTTTCATTCCAGCAATTTGAGATTCTCGGCACAGTCCCTTCCTTCCAAAATGACAGCTGATACTTAGAGCCTCTCTTGTCTGGGAGAATAAAAGGCAGAGCCCTCAAAAGAAGAGCTTCCCACATCTCTCAAGGCATCTTCTTTACCTTGGGTCCCCTTACACATGCTACCGGTGGTCTGTGATGAGGAGACATGCGTAGATATATACATATTGCACATCTGCAATAAAGAGAGGAATTTAGGATGAAGATTAAGATACAGATTTTAGACTTCAATTTTCCTAATTGGAAAAATTACCTATCATATGATAAGGCAAAATCACATAAGTGTTTTTGAGAGTAGAAGCTTGACAGAAGTCCTTCACTCTTTCTTCTAGAAGCCCGTGTGGGCAAAACTTCTGCACTGAAGAAGCCAGGCTTTCACTAGAGAGTTAGCTGTAGAAAGATGATTTTAAAGGGAACCGAGTGCAGGATCCGCCTCTGCGTCTGTTGCTGGCTGAGGAGGTGGGAACACGGATTCCGGGTCTCTTCCAGGTTGGACCCACGCGGAGTGCAGTCGGGACCATGGAGAGCTGTGGCGTCTGGAGTCCAGGGATCATGAACACTCAGCCACTTTGGGGGAAACAATGAAAACCGGACATACTTGACAAAAGGAGTTGTTAATTTGAGTGACAGGACAGAGACATGGTAGTTGAGAGGTAAACTCAGGAGATGGGAGCCAGGGAAGCCATGGGAGCCATGGGAGGGGACCACTGGAGGACATTCCGCTTCCCCTTCCTGGGCGGCCGGCAGCTCTGCAGCTGGGCTTCTGAGGGAATGGCCACCATGTCAACATGCCTGTGATTGAGCACCACAAGCCAAGTGTTTACACTGTTGACTTCAACTTGATTGCTCTCCCAAGACTTTCTCCAGGTTCATTTGTTTTGATTTCAACATCAAGTTTCGTGTCTCATCTACCCACAAACTTGGGAAAAAAATTGTTACGGTATTCAAGCAACCTTGATTACATGCACAAATTATATACTCTCTGAGCTTCTTGTCAGATGTGTTACTGGTTTGGGTATACGTATTGGAATTTATTGTTTTATTTTTTGTTAAATTCCAATCCTCTAGCAAGACTCGCCACAGATCTCTGCAATACTCTGCACTGATTTTGCACCATGACCTGGCAAACTTCTCCCTCTGTTACACTGGCGTCCGAGATGCCATTAGAAGGTTAAATCACAATTTTACTGGATGCCATCCAGCAACCAAAATTTTTGTTCTTTTCATTTTGTTCTGATGATGATTATAACCCTTGTTTCAAGCTCTCTTTCTCTTTTTCTCCTCTCCGTCAGGGGTTGATACAACTAATATCAATTAACAGTCCCCAAATGCTTCCCAAATAATTACTCTCTCGTTGTGCCAAAAACAGGCCAATAATCTGTCAGAAAACACAATAATATCCATGCAGGACAGAAAAAAAATATAGAAAGCAGAATTACTGGGGAGCGTAGCTCTGGGGTGAGATCGACAGCTCCGACACCTGCACTCCTGTGCGCTGCTGAGCTCAGCCGTGACTTGGATATATGCTCACCTTCCTCTTCCAGGGGGAGGGCAGTTTGGGAGCCCACGCTCAGGGTGGCTATGCGCACCGGGCATGTGGGTGCCCTTGCTCCCAAATCACCGTGTTACTGTGGAATACAAAAGGTCTTTCAGGGCAGATCGCTGCCACGCGGTCACTCATCTTCTTTCTTAAGGTGAATGCTGCAGAGTCGTCACCACGTTATCCCAAGTCGGAGTCTGCGACGCAGAGCCCCGCGGAGGTGGGGAGGCGAGCCCGGTTGGCAGCGCTCTAGCCCGCACACTGCGCAGAGCAGAGCCGCCTAGCAAGGGCGTGTTGTTCCTGCCGCCTTGACAGCTGCTGAAAGACTTTCTATTATTATCCTACTTTAGAGAAATCACAGCATAATGAATCACTAACTTGCTGTGAGGTAGCAACGTGTGAACTACCGCGGAGGCAACTGTATGTTCAGCAACATCTGGATTACAGGTGTGAATATGTGTGTCTGTATCACCCGCTCTTTAATGTCTAGAGAAACACGTCCTGAGTCGAGTGTCCCCAAGAGGTTGAAGACAGTGAGACAGGAAAACACACTCTGTGTTTTGACATCCACATCATGCAATCGCTCAGACCTAAGGAGAAGGGAAACACATTTGAAAACTCAAGTGACATTTTTAAAACTCAAAGCGAGCTTGGAAAAGAACGTGATTTTGCTTTTGACATCACATTCTTCCAGGTACGCTTCACAGTCTAGTGATGGAGATAGTCAACTTTTTGTTCAAAAACCCAGATGAGGGGACAAAAGCTGAAAGCGAAGACTCTGCTCACTGGAAAATGCACAAGGTGTGTGCATACATTCTGTGTGGACTTTCAGGTTGTTCAGAATCTCTCTGATTTCCTGGTTATTCAAATCCTTCTTCTGTAGATACAAAAACATGGACAGCTGACTTTAACTTAACAGATGTCCAACTAGACGCTATGGCAGAACAACACCTCTCGCTCCAGGTTCCTGGATCCCCGGGCACAGCCCCCGATGCCTCCAGCTTGCAGATGGTGTGGGAAATACATTTCCATGGAAGAGAGCAGACAGCCAGCGTGTTCTGCCATGGGCTGCACTTGCTCCATGAAGGCTCAGTGGACGCTCTCGTCACCCTTTATTCTGCACATGGACCAAGAGAAAGATGGGCTAGGCTCTGAAAATATAACTGGACAATTCCCTCATGGCAACTTCTCATCCAGTGGTTATTCTTTAAAGGAATAGAATCCAGAGGAAGATGAAAAGGTGTGGAGAAATGTGCAGTGGTGAGAAAGATCGCCCTTGGACACAGATGATGAAAATATTTTACGCAGCCTACAATCCAAAGGCTGTGTAACCCAGAATCTGGCATCTGTGTGTTTCCCTTTGTCTTCAGTTCACAAGCACTTTTCATGATTTCTACAAGTGTCTCCTCCTTGTCTCTCATTTCCCATTTAGATTCAGAATGCAGTCAATAGTTTTTGTTTTGAGATCCATACTAAGTTGGAGAGCAAATGAGCCTGTGTCTGCTGACTTGGGGAAAACTGCCTACCCTTTGTGCATCAGCAAAGGGATGAGCACTCTCCCAGGAGACGCGAGCGAGTGTTTGGTATCTGAGACATTCTGCGGGGATGGTTGTCCCCTCCACCTCCTCTGGGCCAAATCCATCCCTTGTGAAGCTCTTTTATTGTTCTTTCTAACCTCTAGTTCCAGGCGTGGTGCCCCCTGCCACCATCCAAATTCTACAATAATTACATGTTTTCTAGCAAATAAAGCCCAAATGCATCAGTCAGCACTCAGACCCCTTCACAATACAAGGCAGATTTGTGCGAGTCCCACAACTCGCTAGCACCACATGGATCAATATTTCAAACAAACTGTACCATGCCCTCAAGAAATCAAGCTTCACCGTATTTCCTCTGTGTGAAATTTTCCTCTTTCCTCCTTCCTTCCTCCTTCTCCTCACTGTCCCTCCAATTGTTGTTTACCCTTGAAGATTCATTTCCAAGTCTATCTCAAAAACCCCATAAAGTGTTCCTGCTATCTTAAGCAGGCAGGATGTCTTCCTCTTTTGAAACTACTTGTAGATATCTGCATCAATATCATCTGTATCCATAATCTGTATATCTGCCAGGATGATCACACCCCTGTCCTGAGACAGGTAATACAGCTGCCTTGCTCACATGTGTGTCTCCTGTAGAATTTAACTTAGTCCACTGAACATACAGCTGGTGCATCATTTGTTCACACAGCATTGTTTCATTTAATCCCCATTACTTCCCCACGGAAGGTCAGTATTGCTAGGAGCACTTTGTCCATGAAGAGGAAGATCGACGAGGCCCCAAGGTAATTTATCAAAGGTGTGGTTTTCTTCAAGGGCGGGTTTGAAATTTGACCCCAGTAGTGCCTCTAAGACCTGGGTGTGCTGACTCCATGGCCTTGTTGGTTTGGAAGGAATGGTTCTGGATGATTGTTCAGATGCCAAGTGCAATGAGCAGCTACACCTCTACCAGATCATCCCAGGACTCTTGCAGCTTCCAGAGCCAGGAAAGTCATGGTAAGGACACACTGTATTATTGTATAGTTTCACAATAGGAACTTTGGGAGATTGTATCATTTTAATAATTAAGGACAAATACAGAATCAAATCATGGAAACATCCCTGACACAGCAACAAAGGAAGTTATTCCCTGTGGTTTGGTCATCCAGTGCCATCCACACATTTCCAGAAAGGCTGTTGTGCCTCTGCTTTACTGGATAAGCAGCCTTCCACACACACGCGGGAGTGGCGGGAGAAGAACTCAAAATTGAAGAGCTTCAAAATTGCTTCGAGAGAGAGAAATAACAGCTTCCTTTGTTGTTTGCAATCTGTGATGTTAGCAATTGGAATACAATACTTGGCTTCCTCTTTTCTCCTTTTATGTCTCGCTTCTCCTTCTCTACCTCTCTCCTCCCTACTCCTTCATTCTGCCTAAACGTTTATCAAATATTCTGTGAACTTTACAGAACTCCTTTTACCTAAATATTGTAAGAACTGCAATATGTTGTTTACAGAATAATGCCAAGAAACTGACATATAGTCTCTATAACCTTCACAGACTTTGAAATGTAGGTTTATGGTTTCCATTTTACATTATAAGGAAATTAAAGTTCCTGCTATTTTGTCATACTTAGGTTGAATAATTTAATTATGAATGTATTTTTGAACTAGACAATGCATTTATTGCTGGAGAATCAAATATGCCCTATAACACGTCCATGCTTTTCCAACTATATGTTGTTGCACTCAAAATGAGTGTCATCATGGGGTGTCTGGGTGGCGTAGCCTATTGAGCATCTAACTCTTGATTTCAGCTCAGATCATGATCGCAGGATCTTGGGATTGAGCCTTGCATGGGGCTCTGGGCTCAGTGCGGAGTCTGCTTGAGATTCTCTCTTCCTCTCCCTTGGCCCTTCCCCCTGCTTGCACGCACTTGTGCTTTCTCTAAAATAAATAAATTTAAAACAAACAAACAAAAACAAAAAACAGAATGGGTGTCATCACTTTCATAAAACAAATAGGACCTCAGGTTGGAAATATTCAAAGTTACTAGTGTTAATGTGATCCGGATAACACAATTCCATTCTCTCATAGATTTTCAGGCTCACAAGTAACTGATGCATGGCGTTTTCCTCTCTTCCCCTTAGATATAGAAATAGCCCTCATCAGTGAGATTTGTTGTTCTTGAAGATCTTAAAGATATGAATATAAATGATCAGAGCTCGAAAAAATGAGTATAAAAGGCAGTGCACATGATTCTTTACTTTCCACCCTAGAATAGAAGTTAAGAAAAACAAACATAATCAAGATGACTCTTAAGCCAAACGTTCCCACATGGTCTCACTCGGCAACTAACTTGCTGGGTGAAGACGCTGAAGTTCCAAAAGTGAAGAAACTGACAGGTAGAATCACACACAAGCTCCTCCTTGCCTTGTGTTAGGTGGGCAATCACGTGTGTGTGTGCGTGTGCACGCGCGCACTCCATGTTGGATTTCCAGGGTTAGTGGCTCTCCGCCCTGGTCTGGTCCGGCTCCAGCCACCCCCGCCCCCGCCTTCAGCCCCACACTCTCCAGTGGTAGCTCCTTCCTGTAAACTCACTCAGTGTGGCCTTTCCAGGTGCTTCTCCAATAGCAGGTTCTCAACGGTTTATAATAAATGCTCTTGATTTAAAATAAAACCAGTGTGTCCTGAGTGGAAATTGACTGCTGAGGTGCAGAAATCATCGTGGCCCCTTGTCTGGGAAGAGGACAGAACTGAAGGGGAGACACATGGACACTGTACCTGCTGCACCTGAGCCCGGCCGGCTTAGTGCACGCTGTGTGCACTTGGGCAAGTCCCCTCCGCCGCTGGAGCCTCGCTTTCCACTTTCATTCAAACCAAACCAAACCAAACCAAACCAAACCAAACCAAACCAAACCAAACCAAACCAAACCAAACCAAACCAACCAAACAAACAAAAAAACCATTCTGCTGTCTGCTTAGGCACTCTTGCAAGGACCCAACTAAATTAGATGACAAGATGCAAGAGAAGGGTCCTAGTTTCCGGCGACCCACTCACTGTGCGAAGGGCAGGGTTGCAGGGGCTCAGCCGAACCAGAAAGGGAGCCACTGCCTCAGTGATTCGTGACAACCTGCTCTAGATGTTCCCACAGGGAGACGGCTGGCTGGAAGCGGGAAATAGAGCCCAGAGCTCCGTGCGAGGATAAAGTGGACCCAAGAGAAGAGAGAAACAGTTTTCCAACGATGATAAGCAAAATGCTTCTGAGTTTAACTATTTGAAAAAGCAATTTCACAACTATGATATAATGGTGAAGTATGATTCTCTGATGAAAAACCTATAAGATATCCTTCCAACTTCCAGCTTTGGGATGCATTTTATAATGTTTGTGGCTGGTGATTTACTAGATGGGAAAGTATCTTTTTGTAATATAAAAATTACACGAGAGCTATCATTCCACCAAGACTACAGAAAAAGTTTTTGTGATACTGGGAAAACACATGCACCTCAACAGAATATGGAGAAGAGTATGACAAGGCATCCAATATATTGTGAAAAAAGGTCTTTTTACTAAGAATTACCTTTCTGGAAGCTACAGCCCAGATAATTCCAGGAATATTTACTGAGGGCCTGAGCATGTCAGGAGGTGTGCAAGGCCATGTGGAGGGGACGGGGTCCTCGTCACTTTGTCCCTGAGTGAGAGGCACAGCCATTCATCACCTCGAGGACCCCCTAGCGCAGTAGTTTCAGACATTTATGGTAGGTGGAATCATACTGGGGGCGCTTCTTTAAGATGTCACAGGGATTCTTACTCTACTAACGTGTAGAAACACCTCAGATTTTTCAAACACATTGATTCTAACTAAAGAATAAGCAATGAGACCAGGTCAGGCTGCCCCCACCTGTGGATGACTTTATGTATCCCATCCCCCAACATGGTCCATTGAGAGCTAAAGTATATGGGGAATTACTCTCCTCTGATAATAGCTGTCTTAGTCTGCTTCTCTGTTACAACAAATACACCACAGCCTGGGATCCTTAAACAGTAAACATTTATTTCTCAAGTTCTGCTGGATGGAAGGCCAACATCAAGGTAGATCTGGTGTCTGGTCAGAGCCTTTGCTGGTTTACAGATGGCTGTCTTCTCCTCATGTCTTCCCATGGTGGAGGGCAGACAGACAGAGAGAGGAAGCAAGCTCTCTGGGGTCTCCTCTTCTAAGGGTCACTCATCCCATTCATAGGGACTTGGCCTCCATGAGCTACCCACCTCCTAAAGGCCTCTCCTCCAAATACCATCACCTCAGGGGGTAGGATTTCAACCTGTGAATTTTGGGGGAAACACATTCAGTCCATAACAACAGTATTCTTCAGATCTGTGCCCTAGGAAACACCTTCGTGCCTTCTGGCAGGGTGTTCTTGAGTTTCTTCGGGAGCCTACTATCTATGCCACATGAACGATGTCTGCCTCCTGTCCTACGAGTTTGCAAATGGAAATTTTTTGCAGTAATGTGTTCTACGGCCCCTGGTTTGATGACCCCCAGGATTTGTCGTTCAGGAATTGTTGCAAACCCTGAGTTAAACACTAAGCCTCAGTCCCCTGGGGTCTTGAGATTGTTGCTTGACATCTGTAACCTTTGTTTTCCCATTTGTATAATTTATTTTAATAAATAAGGTGAGAGTGTGGTCTCTGCCAGCCATGTGGTTAAGTGTTCATGGTAGGGAGACAAAGCATGTAGGCTAATTTATGACAAGGAAATGAAAATGTGTTGGGTACCTTCCATGTGCTCAGTACTGTGTTACTTTTATTTATTTTTTTTCCAGCTGAGCAAACCAGTTCATGAGGGTTAGGTAACTTGTCCAAGATCCCTCTGATAGCCACTAAGTAGCTCAGAGCCTGGATCCCACCCAAGTTTGTCTGAACACAAAAATTTGCCATTTCCATGAAACTATACTCTAAAATGAAATCTTCCAGGGTGCACATGAATGTCTGTGGTTTGAACACGACCTTCTCTATCTCTTCAGACAAAATAAAGCTAGATGTTGGATATAAAATTCCCAATTTTATCTAGTGTCAGCATTATAATCCTCAAGTTAGTGAAAAAAAAAAAAAAAAGGAGCCACAAACTAGTAGCTCTAGCTATTAAATCAGGATGATTATGAAGATGCTTCGCAGTCTATAAAAGTTACTACAGATTGGTCCTGTTAAAATCCCTATTTATTTCTCTTGCACCAGGAAAGGATAAATGGAATTGCTTTTTGCTGGAGACAGAAGATTACATTCTCAACTCAGGGTGAATACAGTCGCAGCTGGGCCTTTATAATTGTGACTCATTTAAAATGCCTCGTTATTAAAACTGGATTGTTTTGGATTGTGACTTTATTCAATTGAGACAATTATGTGTTCTGTGCAATTCAAATCAATGATTTCAGGCAGCAGTTGATTATTTCAGCTTAATTTGTTGTGCCTTTTGCTTTTTTAGACAGCCATTGGATATCAAAGTCTGAAATTAGATTTTAATTTCCTTTTGTGGATATTTTACATGTATATTGCATTAGCTTTCATAAATGTCATGATGCTTTTCGCTCTACGTGAATTCATACATAAGCTCGGAAAATACTGATCTGCTAGCAGTGTAGATCTTATAAGGCAGGACTGTCACTGTGGCTTTGGGCCGGTCAAGCACACTGGGTCAGGCCTGGCTCTTCCCATCTGCTATCCCAGCTCTGGAGCACGTTGATGAAACATGTCACTCTCTGTAGGCTTTCTTTTCTATGCTTTCCAGGAAGAAGTGTTCAAAAATCAGCGGAAGCCCCAGGAAATGCTGCCATGAATATGAAGCAGGTATCTGCCTCTGCAGGTGGAAATTGCCCAAGCACTAGCTCGCCAAGGGTTGATGGCAATCCAGGGTGCACAGGGATGATGAAACGTATTGCCGTAAACAAGTCTTGCCTCCAACTTATCAACACGCCTGCAGGCTGAAATGAGTCTGGTGGTGGGCAGGGAGTTGTGTCCCCACAACACCACTTGCCCTAGAGGCAGTTTCTACTTCTTTACACAGCTCCTCCTGGGCACGTCTCGGGGTGGGCAGTGAAATCATCCTGTCCTCGTGCGAAATAATGCTTTATCGTTTCTGAAAGTACGTGAAATCACAAGGGTGTAAAACTCACCACTGGCACCGGGATGTCTATGCTTACTAATCGGTGGCAGGTGCTATCTACTACCGGCAGAAAATTGGGCTGAAGGCAGAATGAGAATCTACATATGCCAGGAATACGCATAAATTACTAAAAGTCCTATTTGTAGCAATTATTAGCTCTGTTTTTTTTTTTTTAAATGAGACTAAAACTCTCAGATATTGCATAGCTAATAACTAGCCTAATTGGAATTTGAATTAATATACTGACTCCCAAATTCATACCCAGGCAGATTCCTAGGAATTGAAAGGGCAGGTTTCATCTTTACTGATACGTAAGGAGCAACGGCGTTTTAAGGGATTTTGGGTGTTGTGACCTCTCAAAGCCCTTTTCAACTTAAAGGACAGATATTTTTATTGTTGATTGTACACCTTGTGGGGCAGGAGAGCTGGTGGAAGGAAAGTACTGAGACTTCAAAAAAAAAATCAAATCCTGTTTTCTGCCATCTCACATTTAGATGAATAAGGTCCCATGGAAATGACTCATTGCCCTAGGGCATCATGCAACCCAACCAGAAACTGCTGTGACTGTGCCCCACAAACCCCAAAGCCACATTTTCTGCTACTTATGGAGAAGTATTCATCCACAAATTAAAAAAGTTGTATCAAAATAAGGAATGCTTGACTATTTAAATGTGATTGAAAGAGAATCACTAAAATAGGCCAAAAATCATGTCAGTGAATCTGATGTGTGCAGTGTGAGCTATAGAAGCAATACCCTCACCAGGTAATAGATCTAGACCAGGAAATAGATGCCTGGTTAAGCACACCATCTACACAGACAAACAAACAAATGCCTACCCATGTGGATTTTCCATTAGAAACACCTACAGATCGCAAAGAATCTTTTCCATGGGAAGGGCATTTAGGTACTCTAACTCAGGGTGCAGGCAGTTTCAGGATGGGACCATTGCTAATTCCGTGCCATTTTTTTTTTTTTTTTAAATATGGCATTATACCCTGAGATCCTAGATCTGGACATTCTTAGAAGGCCAGAGCTATTACCCAGCTCACTGGGGTTTTAACTCACTGCTGACAATCCCATGCTAGAGATCGTTAGAATCCTGCATCAGGGAGGACACTGTTCATTTCGTTCTCATTGTGCTTACTTAATTTTATTTTGCTTGCTCTTACCCAAGAAGAATTCCTAGGGAAAGCTAATATTTTTTATTAAAGATTTTTATTTATTTATTTGACAGAGAGAGACACAGCGAGAGAAGGAACACAAGCAGGGGGAGTGGGAGAGGGAGAAGCAGGCTTCCCGCGGAGCAGGGAGCCGATGCGGGGCTCGATCCCAGGACCCTGGGATCATGACCTGAGCCGAAGGCAGATGCTTAATGACTGAGCTACCCACGTGCCCTGAAAACTAATTTTTTTTATGATGTAGCCAGTCAGAAAACATATCTTACTCTCTCCTGTCTGCCTTTGCCCGCTTTCTGTCCCCTTGGCCACCATTGTTCATTTCCTTATTACTTTTCTCTACTTTGGCAATGGCCTATTTATAACCCTTCCAACAGGGGCGCCTGGGTGGCTCAGTCCTTAAGCGTCTGCCTTCGGCTCAGGTCATGGTCCCAGGGTCCTGGGATCGAGCCCCGTGTCGGGCTCCCTGCTCCGCGGGAAGCCTGCTGCTCCCTCTCCCACTCCCCCTGCTTGTGTTCCCTCTCTCGCTGTGTCTCTCTCTGTCAAATAAGTAAATAAAAAATCTTTAAAAAATAAAAAAAATTTAACCCTTCCAACAATGTCCACAATTAAATATGTAACTACCATAGTTTGAATTTCACATTACTTGTGCATCATACCAACTTCCTGGAAGGGCGAAGGGGGGGCACAGTGTTTTCCTCACTAGTTACGAGATTGCTTGAAACTCTGCAGTTCGATACTCCCGAATCATGAACTCAGATTGTGGAAATATATGTAAATGTGCTGTTTGATTTAGATGTTTGATGAACAATATAGTTTCAAGATGCTTAACGATTTTTTGCCCAAATAGTGAACGATGCAAATATCAATCCACGAGTCCAAGCCAGAAATCAGGTGTCATACTTGATTCCTTCTTTCCATTCTCGAGTATCCCCAGAACCTCTGTGTGTACTGTTCACATACTTGCTGTCTCTCTGTCATCTCTATTGTGTGTACCCCTGCTGTATGGCCTATGTTCCTATTGCTGACGTTCCTTCATCTCTCCGAATACAGATATAGGTACTCCACCCTCCACCAGAGTGGTGTTTCCAAGGTGCAGATCTGATCTTGCTGTGAAAGCGTGGCCCAAAAGTCTGAGTGAGGTTTAATCTGGGTGCTCAAAGTCATTTGCTCTTCACCACCCATTACCCACCCCTAAGCTGTTGTGAACTTCTTCAAGTTTCGGAATTATTCCTTACCTTCTGGGGACAAGGCCTTCACACATTTCTCCCCCTTTGCCTGAAACACCACCCTCTGTGTCATTCTCAGCCACCCTTGAGATGTCTCCTTAGGGATGCTCTCCTCCGAGGTTTGTGTGATGACAAGACAGCTAGATTAAGCTAGATTAAACGCTCTCCTCTTCTATGTTTTGCTGGATCATCTGCCCTTATTCCTACCATAACATTTAGGCAACATTCAAATTACTGTGAACTTGTTTGTCTCTTTCCCCACGGGAAAATAGGCTCCCCAGGGACAAAGTTTTAAGGCTCATTCAGTGTTGTTTCCCTAGCACACAGTGTGGCCCCTGCGATACAAGAGAGACTCAATACAACTTTTATTGAACTGAGTACATGCTCACTCCTTCCCAGGGCACCACCAGTGAATCATTTCTCCCGTGTTTGCTGAGCTATCTCTGCTCAGTGCTTCTGCCTGACCAAGATCCCAAGAAACATCAAAACTGTGTGTTACTTTTCTCTTCCTCTCAGAAGTCCTTCCTGAAGATACCAGTTTATGGTGATTTTTTTCTTCTTGAGAAATCTACAGAACCCATTACTTAAAAAAAAATGTCGGCATTTATTATATGTTCTTCTCCCCACCTCAGCAAGTTTATGGTCTTCCTAAAGGAAGCTTTTGCTGTATTCTCCAACCCACATGGACATAAAAGAATATTTTCTCTTTGTCACATGACTTGCAATTGCATAGTATTTTTCAGAGTTAAAAATACCAATACCTCTCCTCTGTAATCCCCTGAGCATTAAGATAGCACAGCCACTGAAGGGCACTGGTGTTTTGTTTGCTTCAGAGTCTGAAAATATATTCATGAATTGTTGGCTTGTTGGTTTCCCATTAGCAAGCCTTTTAAGGCCTACTTTAATGACAACTATGTCCCAGAACAAGGAGATGTATTGGACAAATTAAGTAGAATCTATTCTGCAACCTCAGTGTAACATTGATTCTTGAAGATGATCCCAAATATGGACTTAGACTAGGCCAACCCAGAGCTAAGCCCAGGAGCACTCGCCTGAGCACAGATGTAAAGTCTGAAATTCAAATTTTCCTTTCCTTGAACTACAACATCAAGTTATGCAGAGCCAAGCCACTGAAAATCCATAAGCAATTTAGGAAATCTAAGCCATCAGCAACCAGCCTGGTATTAAGGGACATCGAGTACAGACTGTGATAAGAAGTTCTCCATTCTACCTTTGATGGTTCTAAAAAAGAGAACTCTTACCAGAAATTCAGTTCCTGACTCAGTTCCCCACATTTGATATGTTTCATGAAAATTCCACTCTCTGACCATGGCATGAATGAATTTATGTCAGCAAAGGAGCCTGCGTGGAGTGGTTACTGATGCTGAGTAAATTTATGGTAATACAGACAAAACAGTCCTATTTCTCCTTGCCGACTCATCCACCTGTGTAGACCAGGGCTTACTGCCGCCCCATGTGTGTCCCCTTTGATCCTCTGAGTTAGACTTCATCCTCCTCTGGAGACCTCCACTCTGTGCCCTGACACCCCCCACCCCCCAGGCACCATCAGAATGCACTTGTCAGGGACAGCTGGGTGACTCAGTCGGTTAAGTGTCTGCCTTTGGCTCAGGTCATGACCCCAGGGTTCAGGAATCAAGCATGGGACTCCTTGCTCAGCGGGGAGCCTGCTTCTCCCTCTGCCTGCTGCTCTCCCCGTGCTTGTGCTCTCTCTCTCTCTGACAAATAAATAAATAAAATCTAAAAAAAAAGAATGCACCATCAGCTCCCTGCCACCCATCAAGCAAGAGCTTGGGAGCTGGACTTAGATTTGGATAACAGAAAGCTGACAGATATTTGTTTAGCAAGTATTTTTCAAAGTCAATGACAGTAAAATCTAATTATTTCATGCTTTACCTGTAAAGCACAATGAAAACATGTCTGAGTTTTTCCATTTTAGTTCCTTTTTCCAAAATATCTTTTTCTAGAGATTTATGCCTGAGTGAATTTGATGGTAAAATTCTATTTATGTATTTGTTATATATTCATATCAAGTATTGACCATAACTTCTGCCATCCTGCACTACATGATTTGGGTCATTATTTCTACTAAGTGTAGTTTTTTTTTTTTTTTTCAGTCAAATTGTATAGCTCTGAAGCGTTATCATGAGCAATTTAAGCAGTTACCAGCATCATTTTGTATCGATTTTTTAAGTAGTTATATGCATAATGATTGTTGAAAAGACTGACAATTTCTGTTACTTTCTTAGCAAATCCATAAGAAACTGGATTTGAGAGCAAGCCCCCTCGAATATCCCAGAATCGCTCCATTGTCCACGGTTCCTCCGTGCCAGGGACACTCTTGTGTGTACGCTCAACCATCTTGCACCATGGTGGTGTCTCTTCACACCAGTGTTAGCGCAGGCAGCGAAGCCATGGAGGAGGGCAGTTTTCAGGTGAGAACCTACCTTAGTCCACAGGGTCCTGCTCTGAACAGGAAGTATACAGCGGATAGATGGAAAAATTAGGAACCCAGGATCCCACCTCCACTCTCAACACCTTGGTTCAGGAAGTTGCCATTCTACTCTATAACTTTCTAAAATGTCACCCATCAAAAATAGGCACTTGGTACACATATAGTAAATATTTCAAAGGCAAGCTTTTATTATTTAAAAATACATTTATAAACCTCCTGGTGCAGCGGAGCCAATATGCTGACTGAGCACAATTCACGAGGTAAAATACAAATGCAACTTCATTTCTATTTCTCTGTGTAACTTTAAAATATTTTCTCTGCCACAGGTTGATAAAATGAAGAGATCCCGAGACATTTATGGAGAGTGCTTTCCCACTTAAGAAGTACAATATCACCTCAGAACCAAGAAAAGAATATTCAGAAAAAAATTATCCTTAGGGGGGCGCCTGGGTGGCTCAGTCGGTTAAGTGACTGCCTTCGGCTCAGGTCATGATCCTGGAGTCCCGGGATCGAGTCCCGCATCGGGCTCCCTGCTCGGCAGGGAGTCTGCTTCTCCCTCTGACCCTCCCCCCTCTCATGTGCTTTCTCTCTCTCTCTCTCTCTCTCTCAAATAAATACATAAAATCTTAAAAAAATATATCCTTAGGTATACTTATATATAGTGTTATCTAACAAAATAGGCACAAGATCTATATACGAAAAGTTACAAAGCAATGATGAGAAAAATCTGAGAATACCTGGACAAGTGGAGAGACAGTGTATCTTCATAGATTAGGAGACCCAGTGCTGTTGAGATGTCAGTGAGCCCCAAACCGAAGTCCAGACCCATTAGGATCCCAACAAACATTCTAGAAGAATTTCTAATTGTCGGTAGGCAAGCTGTTTATAACAGTTATTTGGAGGGGAGCCTGTGTGGCTCAGTTGGGCTGAGCGTCTGGCTCTTGGTTTTGGCTCAGGTCGTGATCTCAGGGTTGTGAGATCAAGCCCCACATCGGCTCCACGCTCAGTGTGGAGTCTGTTTGTTCCTCTCCCTCTGCCCCTCCCCCCACTTGCACATGCAGGTGTTCTTGTTCCCTCTCTGTCTCAAATAAATAAATAAAATATCTTTTAAAAAAGTTATTTGGAAAAGCAAAGGAACTCAAATACCTAAAACAGCTTTGAAAAAAAGAAGAACTGAGTTGCAGGACTGACACTGCTTGTTTTCAGGATTTATTATAAAGCTACAGTAATAACGAGAGAATGATATCGGCTCAAGCTTAGACACAGAGAGCAGTGGGACAGCATGGAGGGTCTCGAGACAGACCCGCGTGTGCATGGCTCATTGCCTTCTGACAAAGGTACATATATAATTCAGTGGAAGTGGGATAATCTCTTTCACAAACAGCTGGAACAACTGGACGTTTACAGAAGAAAAGAAAACCTCCACCTGTACCTTTAGACTAGAAAATACAAATAATTCAAAAAGTTCATAGAATTAAATATAAAACCTCAAGTTATAAAATTTCCAGAAGATAACTTAGGAGAAAAACCCTTGCAATCCTGGAATAGAAGATTTCTTAGATTGGACACTACAGGTACAATCTCTAAAAGTGAAAATTGACAAACTGAACGTCATAAGAACGAAAAACCATCACCCTTCGAAAAACCCTGTTAACAAAATGACAAGTCCAACCACAGCTTAGGACACAATATTGGCAAAAAACATATTTGATAAAGGACTTAAATCCAGAGCATATAATGATCTCTCAAAACTGCGTAATTAAGGGGAAAAAAATACTTAAAATGGGTTAATGGTTTGAGCAGACATTTCACAGATGAAAGTGCAGAGACGGCATATAAGCACATAAAAGGATGACTGGCCTCCTTATCTATCGGGAAATTACAAGTTAAAACCACGATGATATACCCCGCACACCTATTAGGAGGCTAAGATTAAAAAATAAAAGAAACACACCTGAACACAGTCCTGAGGAGGGTGTGGAACAACTGGAACCCTCACTCGTTGCTGATGGGAATGCAGAATGGTACCGCCAATCTGGAAAACGGTTTGGCGGTTGCTTGTAAATTTAGACATACACCTGTCATCACGGCCAATGAGAGCACTCTGAGGTTTTTACTCCAGAGAAAGGAAAAAGTATGCTCACACAAAAATCAGTACATGCATGTTTATGGCATTGTTCTTCATAATTTTAAAATCTGGAAACAACCCACATGTCTTCTACTGTGAATAAAGAATCAAACACAAGATGTAATACCTCTCATTCATGAGCGGGGGGACGGCTGACCCCCTACACAAATGGATGGGTATCGCATGTGCTGTGCTAAAGCCAACTCGAAAGGCTCCATACTGTATGATTCTGTTCACAAAATGTTTTTGGAAAAGAGCCATGTTTGGGGGGGTGGGCAGATCAGACTTTGCCAGGGGCTGGAGGTGGGGAGCACTCAAGGACAAGGGAACAGGTGGAAATTGGGAGGGTGCAGAGATCCTTCTATATCTTGAGTTTGGTGGTGGTCACCCATCGTTATGATTTGTTAAAGTTCCCTGAACTGTCACTAAACATGGTGCATTTAGTGGATGACAATTTTAACCCAAGACACCTGATTTAAAAAAATTCCCTAGACTTAAAGCTTAAGAAAAATAGAGAAAAAGTACTTAAAAACAAAAGTAACAGTCATCCCAACTGGCTCTCAAAATGTCTAACTTGGTTGTAATGACTGCACACTTCTTCCTCAATTTTCGACCTCACATTTTGATTCCAATTATTTTACTACTAGAATTACTAAAGTTAAAATATTTTCTTTCAAGTAGTATTTTAAATAATGTGATTTGCGGGGTGCCTGGGTGGCTCAGTTGGTTAAGCGACTGCCTTCGGCTCAGGTCATGATCCCGGAGTCCGGGGATCGAGTCCCGCATCGGGCTCCCTGCTCGGCGGGGGTTCTGCTTCTCCCTCTGACCCTCTCCGCTCTCATGCTGTTTCTCTCTCTCTCTCTCTCTCTCTCAAGTAAATAAGTAAATAAAATCTTTAAAAAAAATAAAATAATGTGATTTGCACATCAGGTAGACAAAAATTATTGCAGTTTGATCTAGGAAAAACATGGTACCTACCTTATTGAGAGGCAGTGGACGTTCAGGAAGATTTATGCATATTCTCAAATGACTTATTTCCTGTGCTATTCTCAGCACATCTGCTCAACTTTGGTCGAAATAAGATCACTTGTGAGACCCATATTCCCATTGGAAGGGATTTCTAACAATTTGTTGTGTGGCAGGATAGGGTTACAAGCATCGCGTGGTACCTTTTGACATTTTACTAATTATTTCTTGTCTTCTTCCCACCCCTAAATGCAAATCCTAGGTTTATTGCTAAGAAAATAATTTTGCTCAGTCCCAAGGTAAAATAATTTGTGTGAGGAAATTCTACCTATCCTATTTTGGAAAGAAGTTTGGAAGGGAGAAGCAACAGAAGGAGTGATTCACAGAAGGGATTCCTTCAGTGGAAAGACGGAGAAAAAAATTTTTTTTCTTGTTTCCTAACTGTCAGAAAGGACTTGGGAAATCTTGGGGGAAATCAGTTTTTTGTTGGACCATATTATCATCTTCACCGAGGTGCTAGACTGTGGGAACCTCACCAAACACTCCTCCAGCCTGATTAACTCCGGCAACTAACCAGACAACTTTACCAGAAAAAGGGCACCAAGAAAACATTGCAGTTTAAGCATGATGCTTGAAATGGTCAAGGGCAAGCTTTGTCTTTGACTTTCGTCATGGCAAGGACGAGGAAAAGCAGATGATGTCGGTGATAATTGCTAACACTCCCAGGAGCGGTGTGCTGACTGGTTTTATCGTTAACCTATTTAATCCTGGCATCCACGTGAAGGATCTGAGGATCCCGGAAGTTATCTCGCACAACCTCACAAGCAGCTTATATGTGTCTGCCACCGAGTCTCATGCTCAGAGCTGTAGGACCCTAAACCCACTAGCCAGTGAGCAAATGCACATCACGTACTAGAAGAAAGAAAAAAAAAAACCTGAACCTTGAGCCTCAGCTTTCTCCCCTATAAAATTTCAGTAATGATGTAAATGGAAGAAAACTCAAATGGACAAGCAGTTCATTGAGCCAACCTTCACTGCAGCCAGCAATTCACAATTGGTTTGGGAGCTTCGAGGAAAGTAATGTCATTAATTAAAGATATGCACTTTTTATGATTTGGGGGATCTACATCAAACTGTATGATGAATAGTACATGGATAGTTTATTGTAATTTTTAAAGCTATAGGATTTGTCTTTAGCTATCATTATGAGGAATACATATTTTTATTAGAAGAAAGCAATCTATGGTTTCATTAAGGGGACAAGACTGGGAAGCTCTAGACTCCGGGTCTGCTCCAACCTTACAAGTTGTGAAACAGTATTTAATCATGTGAGGGAGGAAGTCCTCTCATTTTGCAGAAATACACGGCAGGGCATTTAGCTCTATAAATGTGCATTTATTTATGGCTTAAAAAGAGAATCTTGAAAGGGAGACAAGCTTTTCACAAATCTCAGGAAAAAAAAGTTTCAGCAGGCTCAGAGGAATTAGAATCTTGAAAGAGTGTAATTATATTCTTCCTATTCAATTGCCAAGGCAATACCACTAATAGGAAAACAATTTAAAAGGGAAACACTCCATATGTGGCCAGAAAGGGACCATTATGATAAAAAGGACCTAATCCACTGGGTTTAGCGTACATATAAGCAACATTACCCAGGAAAATTAACAAACAAAAATAACTTAATTAGTGACATGTAGAAGCAGGATGTTCTGACCAAGGGGTTCTCTGCTATGTGGCACATTTCTGAGCTTGTAGTCATACCCAAATGTAGGGTAGCTGCACATGAGGGGAGTGGGTTCTTTCCTACAGAACACTCAAGAATGTGTGGAAGTTATGGATGGGGATGGATTAGTCTCCTGGGGCTGTTACAACAAGTACCTTAATTGAGTGGCTTAGCAGGAATTCATTCTCTAACACTTCTGGAGACGAGAATCTAAGAGCAAGGCATTGGCCCAGCTCTTCAAGCTGGAAGGGAGAGTCTGTGCAGACCTCTCTCCCTGGCCGGAAGATGGCCATCCTCTTCCTGCATCTTCACACTGTCTCCCCTCTCTGTATCTCTGGGTCCGCAGTTGTCCTTATGACACAGTCAAGCCTGCCTTTGAGACCTCATCCTAATTTGATCATCTGCCAAGACACTTTATCCAAATATGGTTACATTTCCAGGTACTAGGGGTTAGGACTTCAGCATTTGAATTTGGGAGAATTCAACCCATAACAGGGAACTTCCATCCAGCACAACTAGAATGAAGAAACGACATCTGTTTGAAGCAGAATGTGTGTATGTGTGTGTGTGTGTGTGTGTTTGCATCTCACAGCCCCACCAGACCCCATTCTTTGCTCCCTTTTTTCTGACACATTCACAACCATGTATTTCGTGACAACAGATTCACAAATACAACCACTGACTGCTAGCTCCTTTTTAAAATTAATGTTTACCATGTGAAACACACAATAGAAGCCTCAAAATATACAATACGAATCTAGGCAATCAGGTTTTTCTGTTTTAGGTGGTTAGAGTCCAATTGAAGAAGGATATCTCTCAGGAAAAGGAAGCCACTACTGAAATCAGAATGAGAAATGCCAGACATTAAAGAACAGACATGATTCAGTGGATTCACTTTCAAATGAAATAATTATCCAAGAATTTACAAAAGGTACAGAATTAGAGCCAAGCCTTAGCAGGATTTATATGCAGACAAAATGAGGAAGAAGGAAAGAAAAAAAACAACAAGCTTTCGGAGTCAAAGCACACTGCTTAATTTCTCTGATCCTCGTGATTCGTGGCCGAGATGTCCCCCTTTATTCTGCAGGGGCACCGTGTCAGATGAGTAGCCAACGGCCAGCTAAGCACATTTCTCTGCTCCTGTAGGTATGGCCATGTGAGCAGAAATGATACCTGCTACTTCCCGTTCTGGGCCTGAAGACATTGAGCTTGGCTTCTACATATCCTCCTTCCCTTTTCTGGTCACTGAAACATGGAAATAGGGGAATGCATGATTTCTAGCTTTGCCCATTTGGAAAGGGAGAAGCTCCCCCTGGGGTTCCAGTGCAATCACATCGGAAGCTACTTCTGTCCCCAAGTGATGGAGAGAAGCAGACCCACTGCCATTTTGAAATACTCTGCTCAGGAATTTGGCTTTATCTAAGCCACATTGGGTCTCATTGTTATGACAGTTCAGGCTTTACACTATTTCGTACAATATGTTGTCTGTATATTTGGATGACATATGGATCTTGTACTAAGTGTGGAAGAACTTTATAAACCATGAGAGCATTTGTAACAGGTAATTGCCGTTAACCTCCAGGGGGCTGATGATGTGGGTGAGGCCAAGAATTGAAAGGGAAAAGGATATATTTTAATCCATTTCAAAGTTGGATATACATTCTAAATGCATTATCATGAAAGGAATAAAAACGTCTTTATAATAATAGTAACAATGCCTAATTAAATTTAGAATACCATTTTTACCATTTCCTCCTTGTGCACATTAAGTAGGCAGGTCAGTGAGTTTTTTTACTTGACAGATGAACAAACTAAAACACTGTACAGTTAAGGAAAGTGTCATTCATTTGCAGTTAAGCCTTTGTGGAAGGACAGAGAAAAGTACCCCGACATCCCAGTCCTCTGGGAGCATAAACAGTTCTTCCATCTCTACACAAACTGTATCAAGAAGAACAGATTACAGGGGCGCCAGGGTGGCGCAGTCAGTTGAGGGGCGACTCTTTTGATTTCGGCTCAGGTCTCAGGGTTGTGGGATTGAGCTCCGTGTCCAAATCTGCATTCATCAGGGAGTCTGCTTGAGATTCTCCCTCTCCCTCTGCATTCCCCCCCACTCTAAAATAAATAAATAAAACTTAAATAAAAAGAAGAGCAGATCACAAATCACAGTGATTTAAAAGTGAGGAATTCCAATCATTAAGTAGAGACTTTTTTTATTTAGTTCCACAGACCTAAAAATGTAACTTATATAAATGTTAATCCATCAGAGGGTAAGAACTTTCCACTTCACTTGTGATAACACGATTATTTGTGAGGTTGATGAGAAAAGTCCCCAAAATGATGGTCCTTGCCTATAGGAAACCTCACAAGGAAACTCTAGGTGTGTAAAAATAGACCCTTTTAATGCTGTGTGAGACAAATGTGCCTCCATTTCCATAGGGATGCCCATAAGGAATTCTAAGTGGTAAGTTTTCTTGTAAATTGCCATTTGCAACATCAAAAATACTTGGAAATATTTCTCTCAGGTATACTGCAGATTTTCAAATTAGAAATTCATTCAGAATGCCTAAAAGTTCCCCTAAACTGTATACTTTTCTTATTTTACAAATTAAGAAGCGTCCAGAAGACCCAGTCTTCTGTGAGGATACTCCCTTCAGTCAAAGGACCAGCACAATAGGAGCTGCGACTCAGGCAGAGGGAGAGAAAGGGGCTGCAGGTGCAGAGAGGCCACCTGAGCAGGCTCCTTGGGACAGTGGTGCAGTCTCTCGGTAGGCTGACCTGGCTCAGGCAAATGAAGAAGTGTCTGACGGGTATCTAGAAAATAGACGGCCACCCTGTGGAGAGTCAGAGCAAGACACGGAAATGTCTCCATCAGCAGATCTGGATACTCCAGAGGAAATTAGAGAGGGGGGTCTTCAGAGAGAGGCAATTATAACACAGAGGAAGTAGCAGGATCACAACATCTGCAAAGAGGCAGAAATAACTTGCCCGTCCATGCGATGCGGAGATAATCATAAAGAGCACAGGGTGAAGGGAAGTCAGGGGAGGAACGAGTGCAAGGAAGGGTAGCCCTCGTATGGGGTCGTCAGAATGTGCTTGTACGGATGGGAAGACCACTGGCAAGATTGACAGATAAAAGGACAGAAGAAAAACTGAAGGTCACTTCTTATGCCACTCATGGTGGAAGCACGTGAGTCTGCTTTACACGCATCAGGCGATTGTATGAAGAGGCTCTACCCAGTTCCAGTTACTTAGGAAGAGAAATTGAGAAGATTGCCAGATAAAATATAGGATAGCTAGAGAAATGTTAATTTTAGATAAGCAATGAATAATTTTCAGTCTTAGTATGTCCCAACTACTTAGCCCGACCCTTTGCAATATTTGCGACATACTTATAATAAGGAGGTATTAATTATTTATGTGAAATTCAAATTTTTACCTAGGTGCCCTGTATTTTGATTTGCTAAATCTGGCAATTCTAATTGGGGAGAAAGCAGAAAAACTGACTCCCCACGGTTAGACCTGCATAAATTAGAACTCACAACAACAAAAGTTGATACAGAGTAGATACTGAGGATCAGAGGCTTAGATGCTAATAAGACTCATACTCAGTAGAATCCTTGGTCCCCGAGACATATTCTGGTATCAACATTCTACCTTATTTTCCTCAAGGAAATAGAAGTCCAAGGTCTTTGGAATAGATCACATGATCTACTGAACCTAAAAATCAGTGACCTCGCAGCATCCAACGTTGCCCCCACATGATGATAAATATGATAGAAGCTTCTAGAAGTTTTTAAAAGGTAGACACAGTGTCCAGTCTAGCCAGAACTTTGTGGAGAAACAAAGAATAGAGTGTTACGTGATCATATATATGTAGAGACGACAAGAGAGAAAGGGAAGAGGCATTCTTATGCCACATATTTGTCTTCTTCTAAACTTTTCAGATGTTCATGCGCTGAATCAGATTCAGCTCAGCAAACGGCCCAGAGAGGTTGGGAAGGTGGTGATATCAGGCAGAAACCTGCCCAGTGATCACACTCAGTCTTACCTGAACACACGTCTCGTGCTTACACATCGACCCCTGTGACCACTCTGCTTCCCCATGAGCACGGATCGTATTTAATAGAAGCAGTAAAAATGGTGGGTGAACTGCCCTGTTACTTAACTGTGCCTTACTCACTTAGTGTGAAACAAAAATACAAATGAAATGCAAAGACTACTAATGTATGAAAAAGCTCTAGGGCATATCAATCCAAACAATGAGGACAGCAGAAGAAAGTGCTGAGAAAATTGAGCTCTTGAAGGAAAGGAAGCCATGAGGAAAAGCCTTGAAACAGACAGGAGGGTGTTAGTAGATAGAGAAGCAAAACGACAGCACGAAACTTCAAAAGTGAAGGAGATGGTGTCAGGGGACAGGTAGATGGGGTGTAGGAGGAGCCTGGGGGTGAGGAGTCCCCCAGATGTGGTGCCCTCGTACAAAATGACAAGGACCTAGAGCTGAAGGAATGTAGGAAGCATCACGCATAAGAAACAATTTAAAAGAAAGATCATTACGTCTTGTACGGGGGAGACTTGTGTGGGTAACAGAAGAGAAAAACAATCCTCAGCTATGACAGGGAGTCTGGAACAGGAGAAGCCAGAAGAATGGGTTTCCTGGAGGAGGAAATAGACAAGTTAGAGAGAAGAGACAGTTTTAAGCAAAGATAATTTGATGACCTTTGCTGAAGAAAAACAAGCAAAGGCAAACTGAGCTCAGCAGTGCGGACAACCAGATCCCCACTGCCGTTGTGTATGGAATTGAAGAAGGAGCCCCCATCTTAGACGAAGTTCTCATTTAAGCAAAACTCCCAAGAATGCAGATAGTAGATGATCTCTGGTTGGGTCTTCAATGAGTCACCATTTTGAAAAGAAACACAGCATGGGAAAGTAGGAGTATTCGAGGAAACTGGGACTGATGGCTACCATTTTAATCTCCATACTCCATACTCCATATCTCAGGAGTAGCCAAAGAGTGACATATCTAGTGTAAGCTCTAAGGCTGGTCAGTTGAATGTGGAAATAAAGCAGTATTTGAGCAGGGAACGCAGGGCTTTGAATGTTTACCATGTGTTTAGAAACTCAAACAATAAGGGAGTAGACATGCCACTTTTCCCCTTTTTACCAACAGGTGTGACATACTAGAATTTTAAATTTGTTGCCAATAAGATAAGTTACAATGAAAAAGTTTAATTTAGATGTAATAGAAATTGATGACTGAACACTTCAAGGTTTACTGGTTAAATGTAATTGAAAACATATTGCCCCAAGACATTGCAATACCTATGTGCAGGCAGAAGGAGCTAAATCTGCACCCTCGAGGAACGATCTCATTGGGTCCTCCACAAAGTGGACGGTCTGGAGACCCCGAGGCTGGGAGGCATCTCTACAGGGGTCCCCTGGCATGCTGGTCTGCTTGCCCTCCCCTGCAGAGGCCGTATGTCCGAGAGCTAGTTCCTCAAACTTTAAAGCTTTATGCCAATAAGATGACACTGAAGGAATAATTTTTCTAGGCAAACTGGGTATAATTTGGGTGATCTCCATGAGGCAAGCACCTGCACCTCATTTGCATTTACACAATTCCTATTTAATCTGGTAATTATGTAAATAGCAGACAAGATTTTTGACATCTCACTTTCTTATTCTGCTTTCAAAACCGACTAGACAGTACATCACAGGCAATTTGCTGTTTTGACACACACAAAAGATGGATTTTTTTCAGCCAAAAATACAGCGAATAACTGCATATCCGATCTCCAAGATGCATCACTGTCTTTTTGTTCTATTGTGTAAGCGTTAGGGAATTATAGACCCGGAGGGTTCTGTTCAAATCTCTGGCTTGAGTCCTGGACATTTGTTGTTCTTGTCCTCTCTCTCCTCACATCGTCTACGCTTGCCCAGAGGCCCTATCTGACCAACTAAAAAAAAAAAAAAAAAAGAAGAAGAAGAAAAAGAAAAAGAAAAACACTTTTCTAGGAGTTTTCTAAGAGGTAAGGCTACAGTATAAGTGTTATATAAGAATCTGTCCTATTAATGTGGTTTGTGCTCTTATACAGCCAAGAGTGCAACATTTATTATTATTATTATTATTATTTATTTATTTATTTTTAGATTTTACTTATTTAATTGACAGAGAGACACAGCGAGAGAGGGAACACAAGCAGGGGGAGTAGGAGAGGGAGAAGCAGGCCTCCCGCCGAGCAGGGAGCCCGATGCGGGGCTCGATCCCAGGACCCTGGGACCATGACCTGAGCTGAAGGCAGACGCTTAACGAGTGAGCCACCCAGGCGCCCCTGCAACATTTATTATTAATGTGATTTGTGCTCTTATACAGCCAAGAGTGCAACATTTACTGTTAAAAGGTAACAAATAAAGCATTACAAAGAGTCTTTTCCTTCCCCACAAATATCCACTGAAAACTTAATTATTCCATCCTGTTTTACTAACGGTGCAAGCTTCTCCGAGTTAATTAATCTCTCTGAACTTGTTTTTGTAGAAGACAGATAATACCACCCAGCTCGGGAGACACAAGAGGTCAAAGCAGTTGGCAGGGCTGAAATGACACACAGTGTACCAGTCCTGTGTTGGGCTTTGACAAAGGCTAGCCATCTTCCCTGCTCTCGCTCCGGCTCAGTTCTGGACACTCAACCTCAGACCTACCGCGCAGAGCCCGAGAGCCCATGTCCCCCAGGTGAGTGGCATCATGTCCTCTCATGGTCGGTCCCTGCATTCCGGCCAGGAGCAGCTGTGGCTGGTACAGGAGACCCCGTGGCAGTGAGAACGGAGTATGCCCTGGAGCCCCAAGTGTCTTCAACATTGGAAGAGGTGGCAAACGCTGAATTAATGGTCAAGCGGGATTTATATACAGTCAGCATCTCTTTATCCCAAAAGCCTGAATTTACAAACAGGCTAAAAATGAATGCCTTTCATCAGCTTTAATTTTCTAATGCAGTGACCCATCCTAACACTGTGTAATAACAGGTCCCAGAGTGACAATTAAAATAAATCACCCTACAGAATATGCCATCAGAAGCATTCATGCCTCATCAGTAACCGAATTGCCTTATATCATACATCCTGAGGAAATATTTATAACTTTAGCCTCAGCTCCCAAACCCAATCCGATTAATATTCTGTCCCTGTTGTAGATTTCTTGGAAATTGAAACGTGGTTCAAGTATTATTTTCTGGGTGACAGTCTAATTTTCTTTTAATGGGAAACACCAATGGCTAATCATGAACCAATAGCTATTGATCCAAAATGGATTACCTTCCCAGGGAACCCAAGAAAAAGACCAGCCTTGGCACATCCCTCCTTTTTTAAGAAACACTCTTGAATGAATGAGCTCACTTCCTTCTCCATAAAGGGGATAAAAGCCTTCTGAAGGCTTAGATGTTAACTTTACTCCTGTTCACTTGTTAAAAAAAATTTATCCCACGTGACAAAGGACTATATTGAGACAAATCAAGTCTGGAGAAGGCACCTTACTCCACCCACCTTTGCCCCTTTGCCTCAAGGAAACCACAGGGCTCTGCACATGGTGAGGTCACAGTGGAGGCGGGCCGAAGCCACTTGGCCATCCTTGGTGAGGGTCTCAGCTCCTACGGGCTACGACAGTTAGGAACAAGACCTAGAGAAAGACACTAAAGCAGCATATTTAGGTAAACTCCTCGTTTTGGCAAACGTGGGCAGGTGCTTTGAGCCCGTGTTGCCACGCCTTGTGGCTGTGGCTACCGTCCTCAGGATGACAACACCCAAAAGCTGGGCGCCGATCTCGTCGGCTGGAACAGCGTCGGCTGGAACAGCGTCGGCTCAGGCCACCATAACAAAATGCCGCACGGAGTGAGCTTCAGCAGCAGACATTTGTTCCCCACGGTTCTGAATGCGGGCAGTCGGAGAGCAGGGAGCGCCAGCGGGGTCCGCTTCTGTGCGAGCCCTCTTCCCGGCGTACAGAAACCCGCCTTCTGGCTGCTCGTCTTCACACAGGGGAGAGAGAGAAGGGGAACTCTGGTGTCTTCTTTTATAAGGGCACCGACCCCATCCTGGGGCCCCACCCTCATGACCCCACCTAAACCGTATCACTTCCCAAATATCCACTTCCAAAAACCACCACATGGGGGTTAGGGCTGCACCCCATGAACCTGGGGAGACACAAACACTCAGTCCATAATACAGCAAGGAAATGTCCAGCAAAGAAGGCCCTGCTGCTGTGGCTGTCCCCCAGGTAAGAGGTTTGAAAGGCAGCCAGCCAGGGGGCGACTTGCCCTGGAACCTGGGAGGGTCAGGGTTCCCTCTTTCCCTGAAGGCTGCACCTGCTCCTTCTTAGGTGTGTGTGTCCTTAGAGGGAGGGGTCCACATCCCGTATGTTTTTTGCTGTGGATGTGTTGCTTTGTTAGGACACTGAAAGGTCAGTGATTAAGGTGCATTTGGAGAGAGAATTTTGGGAATCATGGTACCAAGACCAGATTTTGTGTTCTGATCTAGTTCACACTTTCTCTATACTTCCAAGGAAGAAGTCTTGCTTTTACTTTTCCCTGTAGCCCTAGGAGCCTCTAAACCAAGGCAAAGAGGAAACCAGACAGACTAAGCGTATCTTCCGAGGTCTGGGGACTCATGCCAGACTCTATCTGGGGCATCTGCTATTTAGAGAGACTCTTAGCTTTTGAGACATGTATCACCTCTCTTTACTACTAAGAAAAGATGTAAGTATTCTAAATTTGAAGTTTCTATGTTATTTACCTTCCTAAGTTTCAATTTCCCATCCCGTTAAATACATAAAAAACCTGCTAATAACCTTGAAGTGTGGAGGTGACGAATAATGGGATCACATGTAAAGCGATGTCAGCTTTTAGGAAGAGAAGCTCACGTGTGAATAAATCAGCTTCTTCTGAACAAGTGCTTTACGTTAACACATTTCTAGCAAATCTCTCCCTGACTCGTCACTGGAAACCTTTTGAAAGTAAAAGGCTTGACCTTTTGAAGAGGTCTTGGTATTCATGATTTGTTTTCTGTGGATTTTTCATGCCACACACCCCTCTCACTCACCCTTACCCCCTTGTCACAGCTGGATAATCACTTAGAGAAAGTCTTCTGTTGTGGAAACTTCTGGCTCTGAGAGGAGTATGGAGAGGCAAGAAGAAGACATTTGTCCAGGACTCCAACATGGGGATGCAACGACCAGCTTCGGATTTGAAGACCCCTGAGGTCTGATAGCACACAAATGAAATCAAGGAACATCACAGTCTATACCTGGCCTCTACTTTCTTCTCTGAAAAATGGAGAGATTGCATTAAATTATGTCAAAGATCCCTTTGAAGTTCCAATGTTTGACCATTTGCGGCCTGTAAGGCACTGAATTTCATACTTGAATTTGCAGGGTCTGGGGTGGAGGTTGAGAAAGAATTGAGAGTCTGCACCAGGGGCTTCTGGGGAGGGAAGATGCACACCACTGCTCTGCACTGCACCCTGGGGGTTGCTGGTCCATGGAGCTCCCAGAGCCTCTGAGGCCCCAGAACATCAGAGGCCCTTTAGCAGATGAGGAAATTAAGGAAGAGATGTTAAATTTCATGTATTTCTCCTGCTGGAGCTCAGGTTTCTCTGGCTGTAAAACTGTCCAAGGCAGGCATTGATCACCAGCTGCCCATTCCCTCCTGCATCCTGTGAAGTGCCCAGCACTTTCCCTGGGACCTGAAGTGCCTTCTGGCTCCATAAATCTAAGGGTGCATTTAAGGTGTTGTTAGAACGTGAAAATCCTCACACCGCCCAAATCCACGCATTTCCCAGTGTCTTGCTTTTACTTTTCCCTGTAGCCCTAGGAGCATCCCTTCCTCAGACAGGGCTGTAGAAGTAAAGAGAAAGTTCCGGATAGAAATCTTACCTGAGGCAAGAGGATAAGGCCACCCTCCCTCCTGGGGAGTTTGCATTTCAAAGCATTCTCCTTTGACTTCCCAGGAGGGAGGAAGCTGTGTGCTACTTGATAGTGATTTATCATTGGCCTGAGGCAGTTATTGGCCAAACCAGGCCTTGAGCCATTTCTGAGATGCCTCAGTGTTTAGGTGGGAAATGGCAGAGCAGCCTGCAAGGATGTGAAGGTGGTCCATTAAGCGGTTTGCTTAAGGTCGCAGCACGCTAAACTGCAGAGCTAGGAGGGGAACCCTGAGGCCCCGGGGTCTTCCTGGGCCCCCAGCAGAGTCCACTCCTTCCCCCTTCTGCCCATATTCTCCTCTCCCTGCAGCCTGTAGTCTGTCCCACAGCACTGGCCCAGTGCCTGAGTTTGCTTGCAAGGCTCCTCTAAATCTGAACCCACTGGATGCCCTGATAACTGAGGAATGGAAAACAGATATACTTATCCGTCAGCTGAGTGAAAACCAGATGAGGATCCCCCCAGACGGATACTGGAAGAAAACAAAACACCCAGCCACTTTGTCAAGAAGGTCTTCCTCTTCCTTTCACATTCAGTTTATAAAACTTGGGAAATGCGTTTAGACAAGAGGCGATGCATTCAGTTGGCTCAGAGGAACAACAGTGTGTAGGGATGCCCTTCAGATGGGCCTGGAGCTTGGGGCTTGACTCAGCCCCAGAAGGGCCATCAGAAACCATGGTTTATTCCTGAAGAGTGGCAGGATAGAATATGCGCTTCCAGAATGGTCACGCCTCCTGGGGTACCCTTCAGACCACAGGTGCTGGGCTCTCACCCAGCTCTGTGGAACTGGAGACCTCACCTCCAGCCAGGAGCTTGGTGGCACCATGCAGTTCACTCAGGCTCCTTTAATTCTGTAGGCTCAGTCCTCTGTCAGTAAAGAAACTGTACCTTCTGGGTTGAGGTCTTGTTATCAAAAACCTGTTGGCTTGCTAAGGGGATCTGGAGGGGGGACTGCTCTCCTCCCCAGCTTCTTGGACAAACATGGGGTCCCTCCCACAAAAGCTACACAGCTTCTCACCAGGGTGAATGTGCCCTCACCTCCCTCTGGGTGTTCAGAGTCTCACTACGACTTTTTTGGTAACATTCATATTTGCTATTGTAATTGTGCAATTCCATGAAGAATCAGTCATTTTATGAAATATGAAAACTAAGTCGAATGTTCTGGAAAGAGTCCATGATTCCATTCACCTGACTTGAAAACAAAAGAAATTAAAAAAAAAAAAAGGAATAAAAGAAAAGAGAGAGAGACAGAGGGAAGGAGGGAGATCCCTGTTAAAAAGTGTGTAAACAATGCAACTCTAAAGGTTGGAGAAAATTTCAGTTTAATATGGACAGGCACTCAAATTTCTTCAGAATCCATATGTCTCCACTCCACTTTAAAGAAACCCAAAATTCAGGGACGCCTGGGTGGCTCAGTCATTAAGTGTCTGCCTTCAGTTCAGGTCATGGTCCCGGGGTCCTGGGATCCAGCCCCTTATTGGGCTCCCTGCTCAGCGGGAAGCCTGCTTCTCCCTCTTCCACTCCCCCTGCTTGTGTTCCCTCTCTCGCTGCATCTCTCTGTCAAATAAATAAATAAAATCTTAAAAAAAAAAGAAAGAAACCCAAAATTCAAAATTACAAACAAATAAGCAATGGTTTATGCAAAAATAATTGGATAATCCCATTTTGGTAGCCAGAGTGGTCCTATTACATAAGACAACATGAATAATCCCACGTTGTTTATGTCTCATTTTATTAAATAGTTTCCTATGTTCCCATGTTTAACTACTTTCAAAGTATTTCATTATTCATTTGCAATTCACTGGAGTTTATTTAAAAGATTCTCTCCTGGGAGGTATTTATGGTAAAGATCTTTCTTTATCTTTGAATTTATCACCAGTGATTTTCCCAAAACACATCTTTACATTTGGTCCAAGTGTGCACAGGGCTAAAGACTTTTGACATCTCCGTGGGACAGGGGACAATCCTCACCACACTTTAATTGGAAGGACAGCTAATAGGAAGAACTGGAACCCAAAGACCAGAAAGATGAGACAGGAGCATCCCTCCTCTGTGACAGACATCACAACACCTGTCAACAGGAAGGAAGGAAAACTGACTGATCAGATGCAGAGATGCTATTGAAAGCTTGAACAGAAAGCAAAACAGGTGATGGCCTGCTTTCATGCACACACACACACACACAGATGCATGCCCACAGGATGGATGGAGAAGCAGGCAATCAGAAGACCACAGCAGGTACCTGACACAGAGACGGACGGTGGCCTGAGCATGGTGTCCACAGCAGAGGTAGAGGTGAGTGGTTAAGTTCTGGACATACTCGGACACTAGTGACAGCAATATATCCCGAGAGGTTAATACAGAAAGACAGAGAGGAATGAAAAATGACTCTAAGGTTTGCTCTTGGTCTAAGCCAACTGGGACAATTGAGTTGCCTTCACCAGAGGGAGTTAAGGTTGCAAGTGAAATGAGTTCAGGGATGATGATGAGTTTAGTGGACATGATGCTGAGTCGGAGCTCTTCATTAGCAAGTGAGAAGCCGGGTGCACATGCGGTATGTGGATGCAGGGCGCACGGAGGAAGTCTGGGCTGGAGATCTACATCTGGGCATCAGAACCTTCGAGATAGGATTTAAAGTTGTCAGGGTAGCCCCATTAATACATTTTTGTATCTTTTTCCCCCTCTTATTTCCCAATTAGAAGAAAGGCAGTTCTGGAGGGCAGGCTCTTCCCCCCATATACTTTATTATTTAGTTATGAATTTATGTATTGCTATGGACAGATTCTTTATAATGTATGCTTCCACCCACCCATCCCTAAAGTGTAAGATTTAATAAATATTCAGTGACTATTTTAGGGTTGTGGTCTATGGCCTAACATTCATTAGAATTATCATATTCTGTCACTCACATGAGTCCCCATTTCGATGCAAACACATAGAGATGGAAGCTTTATTGCAGCATCAAACTCAATTTCTTGTTTGGTTGATAAACAATAGTTTTTAATCAGCAGAAAGGGATAAATAGGTAAAGTGTTTCTGAAAACATAAGAGACATATTAGCTCAATACCCTAGGGAAAAGAATCATTTCTTCCTGCAGAATTTTCTCTAATTACCAGAAACTCGATGGCTTAGAACAACAGCAATTTACTCTTTCACAATTCTGGAAGACAGAAGTTCAAAATCAAAGGTCAGCAGGGCTGTGCTCCCTCTGGAGGCTCTGGGGAGAGTGTCTCCCCGACTTCCAGCCTGTGGGGTCTCCAAGTGTCCTTGGCTTGTGGTTGTGTCCCTCCAATCTCCAGCTCTTTTTCACATGGCTCTTACACCAACCTCTGGTCTTTTCTACGTACAAGGACACTGGTCACTGGGGTTGCAGTTCACCCTAAATCCACGATGATCTCATTTTAAGGTCTCTTATCTAATTATGGCAGCAAAGATTCTATTTCCAAATAAGGTGACATTCTGAGTTTCCAGGTGAACATGAACTTTTGGGGGACACTATTCAACTGACTAGACTTTCTGACCCAGCAATCTTCTTATCCTAAAGAAGTAGGAAGATGTTTAAGTAGGGACATATGCACAACATCTTTAATCCAGCATTATTTGTGAGAGCAACAAGGAGGAAATGATTCTATACATTGTAACAGAAAATAGGTAGCATAAGTGATAATACAGGATGTTACACAGTCACCCACCTTAATAGAAGAATACTGAATGATACAGGAGGTGGTCCATGATATGTTTAAAAAGAAAGATGATACTTTATGTATACCTTGTAATCACTTTCGGGGAAAAGAGAGTATATTATATGGATACAGTGGGAAAAGAATACATAGCAGCATTTAATAAAAAATCTCACTGGGTTTAGAGATTATAAGAAGTATTTTAATGCTTTTTTTTTCTTTTTAAATAAGCTCCATGGCAAGCATAGAGCCCATCAGACAGCTCAAACTCAGGACCCTGAGATCAAGACCCGAGATCCAGAGTCAGACGCTTAACCCACTGAGCCAACCAGGCACCCCTGCTTATTTTTATACTTATTTGAATAATCTAAATTCTTTTAAAATTGTTTATATTTTAAGAATAAAAATCCTTTAAAACTCTGTCAAAGAAAAATATAACAAAAAGCAACATGTGATGGAATAACAAAAACCAGGAAGAATTCTAATTAATCTCATTGAATTTTAGAGTTTGGCTACTAAATCAATTAATATACAGAATTTATTGTCTGGACTTTGAAACAAAACAAATTCAAGATAAAGAATAATGAATAAAATATTAGAAGTATGTATTAGTGTAAAAGTAAGAAATGGTTAGGTTTTAATTTGGTTTTGTATTGAATAATTCCTAAGGAACAGAATAAAAATTACTTTGTAAATTAGTGTGAAAGTTGAAACATTCAAATACTAGAGAAGGTTTTGAATGGCAGGTATGGAACTTAGTCATTTTTCTCCAGTCTACTAAGCCTAGTTTAGATGCAGGTACATTGCAGGAATGCAAAAAAAAAAAAAAAAAAAAAAAAGGCAATTAATGAGTGAAAATTGTAAGAATCTTAACAGATAATTAAAATGTATTTCCAGCGATCACTCTTATAAAGACAAGTATCTTGTATAACCAACCAGTCTAGAAAACCTCTCACAGAGAACCTTTCTACTGCCCTCTTTTTTTTTTCTTTCAATAAACCACCATAAAAACGACCTTTTGTCTGGATCCCTCCACCCCCACCCCTTGAATCTTAACCCCAGCATGCTGCCAAATCCTGAGCTCCTGGGGGATTTCAAGCCAGCTTGGGGAAGACCTGTTTTCACAGTGCTTACATTCTGGCTTTCGCTCCAATGTTACTAACAGTTGGTTCTGGATTGTGGTTTTAAGGAGGCTTTATTAAATGAGCTTATGTTCTTTATGCTAAAGCTCAAAAAAACACATATGTCATGGGGATGTTTAATCACTGTAGAGATTCAGTTACTCATGGAGCACAAAAGTGCAACCCCACTCAGAGTTCTTTCTTTGGTCCTACAGATATGTGAACCTAGAGGAAAGGGACTTGATACAAATGCGATTTTGAATTAGTCATCTAGTCATTTTAAAATCAAAGCCTTTCCTTCCTTTCTCTTATAAGATGAACCATTATTTCGAGGGCATGTGTTTAGATCACAGGAAGATGTTGGTGCTCGGATGTGAACCACTTACAATCCTATTGCAATCACCTGCCACAGCCATGACATTGGCATAGATGTTCCCTTGCCTTTAACCATCGTCTCTGTTCCTCCATTTTTACATGGAGCTCAGGGGATCCTATCAAATTCTTGATCTTGAATGACCCTCTTTCCAGAAAATGACCACTGGCTCTCCCTATTCCAGATTTCTCTTAACTTCTAGATCTGGTATATCCCACAGGCACTGTGTACTCCAAATGAACCCATTTCCATTTCCCAAAGCTCCCCTTTCCTTCAGTGAATGAGAGCATCAGAGCACCCCATCTCACGGAATGACACTGCTCATCTCCCGGGGCCCAAAGGAGAAGCAGACATCAGCCACGACCTGTCCCCTCCATGTCCCTAAATTCAGTGTTCACACAACAGGTCTTAGTGAGTATGAAAAAGGAGCTTTTTTTTTTTTTTTTTTAAGATTTTATTTATTTATTTGACAGAGAGAGACACAGCGAGAGAAGGAACACAAGCAGGGAGAGTGGGAGAGAGAGAAGCATGCTCCCCGCTGAGCAGGGAGCCCTATGCGGGGCTCGATCCCAGGACCCTGGGATCATGACCTGAGCCGAAGGCAGACGCTTAACGACTGAGCCACCCAGGCGCCCCCGAAAAAGGAGCTTCTTAAAATCCTCCTCTGTTTCATGGTTGCTACTGCCTCATTCTAGGCTCAAACCATCTATCGGTGGTACAGGTCTTGTTCCTCGTTCATTCCTCCTGGGCTGCCTGAGGCTTCCCTATTGAATCCCTCAAAATACCATTACATCCCCATTCTCAAGGTGGTGACTGTGTCTCCTCACCCAAGCAAGGTACTTTCAACTCAGGTATGTACCCCCACCATGAGAATGCCTCTTTACCTTAATTTCAAATCTAGCTATGTGAAGGATGCCTGTAATCCTCGATAGATATTCTGATGGAATTGGTGTGGGTGGAGACCAGGTACTTGTAGGGGTTTTATTTTTTCTTTCTCCCTCCCTCCGTTCCTTCCTCCCTTCCTTCCTTCTCTCTCTCTTTCATTCTCTCTTCTCTCTCTCTTTCATTCTCTCTTCTTTCTCTCTTTCTTCTCTCTTTCATTCTTTCTTTCTTTCTTTCTTTCTTTCTTTCTTTCTTTCTTTCTTTCTTTCTTTCTTTCTTTCTTTCTTTCTTTCTCTTTCTTTTCCTTTCCTTTCTTTTCCTTTCCTTTCCTTTCCTTTCCTTTCCTTTCCTTTCCTTTCCTT
>NW_023270274.1:3029464-3041630 GCF_011800145.1 Mirounga leonina
TTCCTTTCCTTTCCTTTCCTTTCCTTTCCTTTCCTTTCCTTTCCTTTTTCTTTTCTTTTTTCTTTCACTCTCCAATATGTAGCCAAGGTTTGGAGCTCCTGGATTAAAATGTGGCAAAAGCTGTAGATTGGGTCCTTAGCCCAAATCTCTAGCCGCACCCCTTCCCCGTCAGCTGTCTCAGCCTTTCCACCTTCTCCAAATCTTCACATTCAGGTGGGAGAAGTTTCATGAACTGATAGTAAATTCCACCTAAGGAGTCTAAGGCAACAAATGCTACCTTCTCTGGTTTCCCGAGAGGTGTGCAAATGTCGCCCTCGCCTAAGCAACCCATCAACCACTCAGGCAAGCAAGCAGTCAGAACTAAGGATCTGTGTTCTCCTGCATGCTCCTGCCAACAACTCTGGTAAGCTGAGGGGTCTGTCCATGTGAAGAGGGACAGAATGTTGGCTCTTATGCTTTCTCAGGCACCGTGTGGACCAGACCTGAACTTCCTTCTGGTAATCTGCATGAACAGCTGGCCATGGACCAGCAGGGGCTTCCTGCCCAAAGCAGGAAAGAAGACAGGATCTGAAAATAGTATTTCCAGAACGCCAGGATGGGGCTGCAAAGAGATATAAAGAGGTATTATTTAAAAAATAAAATAAAATAAAGAAAATGATAGTTCTGCTTGTGGACTAATGTCAAAACCCATCCAGGGAATTTAGTAGTTTACCTCCTTATTGGCCCCCCATATGTGTAGGCTTGCTTACTCTCAACATTTGGCTAATCAAGAATATGGTTTAAGCTGATGTTTTTCTTCATGGCACTCATCACTATTTGTACATATATATTATGCATTTGATGTTTATGTGTTCAGCATATTTCTCACCCACCAGATGTGTTCCCCAGAGTCTGTTTTCCCCTCCCATGCACCCAATACAGGGCCTCAGGAGACACAGGCTTGCATGGGCAGAGGAGGTCCTGGTTAGTGTGTGTGTGTGTGTGTGTGTGTGTGTGTGTGTGTGTAGAGGGATTAGGGCTGTAGAAGCACGTTATATCCACTACCCAATAAATAAAAGACAGTCATTTTAGAAAAAAAAAAAAAAAAAGCCCCTGGGCCTTCCGACCCAAAGAATGATATTCAAGTCTTTCTTCATATTTCCATATGATAGAGGATGAATATACACTTTTGGACAGCTTTCCAGTTTGAATTCATGCTTTTGAAAATTTGTGTTTTGATGACAAGAGCCTCAGCATCAAATGGGAGCATATTCATATTCATATTCATATTCAGAGTATATTCAAATATACTGATTTTTCTGGGCTCTGGGCTTTCTGTATCACAGAGTGTTGTGCTATCATTTGAAATAAAATGGGGGGGGGGTTCACCAGTCGGCAAGTTTTGCATGGCCTGGCTCACAGATTCTATCATCACACAGAATTATTCTAGATAATGTGGCTAACTTCACTCTGATTTGTAGTTATTTAATATTCAAGAATTGTTGTCTCTCAAAAAGTCATTTTTATGTGGAAATAAGAGATGCACATTTTCCTTAAAGAAGAATTCACAGCATAAAGTAATCCGGATCCTCGGTAAAGAAGCTTAAGAGTGTGATTGCACAGAGTCATTAATTTTTGCACCAAGTACCCCGATTCACGTTTTCTTAGGCTCCTTCTCAAACTGACCGTCCTTTTCTGGGACTGGTCCACCCCAAACCCTCAATGACATTGTAGACAAAATGAAAACACTGGAGGCTTTCTCCTTGTGTTCAAGGCTGTCTGGGTCTGTTGCAGTTCTGATGTGGACGCTTGGCTGCAGCCGAGTGGAGCCGGCTGCACCGGGAGAGCTGGGCTCCTGGGCCCTTCCGCGCGGGGCAGTGCCAGTGCCGAGGGGCAGCTGGGTAAATGGAAGTACTCAGGGAAAGCGCATGTGTGCTCCAGGTCAAGGCGATGTACCTCACATCTCCATGGATGATAATGATACCTACGGTCTCAGTTTAAGCCTGGTAAAAATATTTACAAATGTAAAATACCTTAAAGTAGAGCATGTCAGTCAATGACTTTTATCACCTGCTACATAATAAGCTTGCAACCGTGATGTCATGCCTCCCTATTATAAACTGTGGCAGCTTCTTCTTCTTTTGAATTTTTTTTTTTTTTTTTTTTTTTAATTCATGAGAGACAGAGCGAGAGAGAAAGGCAGAGGGAGAAAAGCAGGCTCCCAAGGAGCAGGGAGCCCGACGCGGGGCTCGATCCCAGGACCCTGGGATCATGACCTGAGCCACCCAGGCGCCCCCGCGCTCTTTCTTCTTCTTTTTTTTTTTTTTTTAAGATTTCTTTTTTTTTAATTCATGAGAGACAGAGCGAGAGAGAAAGGCAGAGGGAGAAGCAGGCTCCCAAGGAGCAGGGAGCCCGACGCGGGGCTCGATCCCAGGACCCTGAGATCATGACCTGAGCCGAAGGCAGACGCTTAACCATCTGAGCCACCCAGGCGCCCCTCTTCTTTTGAATTTAAACAGCAAATGATTTTCACACACACACACACACACACACACACACACACACGCAAATCCTGACTTAAATTCAATTGCATGGTAGAAATCAACTCAAGTACACTCAAGTTATCTTCAGAGATCTTTGTGCATTCATTAAGAAATGCCTTTTAAAACTGCATTAATCTGATCCTTAAAATGAACTTAAAAACTTCTCACTCGAAAAAAAGATAGTAGCTTTTCTACATCTTTAAATGAAATAAAAACTTGATAAATAGGTAAGTCAAGTCTGCTTACGTCATATTTTGACAAGGGCATAACCTGCTGTTAAAAAGAAAATTTGTCTTTTTATTTTTTTTCAATACAGATTATTGTCAATCACACGGATTCTGCTGCTTGATGGATTAACTCGGTGATAACTTTGCCCAGGATATCAGAAAATAGATGTAGGAAAATTTTCGCAAACTTAAGTTTTGTTCATTTGTCTTAACATATAACAAAAGGGTATTAGCAGGGATTGAAAAACATAAGGGAGAAAGCCTCATCCCAACACCAAGTAAAAGCTTTTTTTAAGATTTCAAAATACTACTGGAGATATCAAAATGAGCTGTTACTTGGATAGAAATCTGTCTTTTCAAACACAATTTCTGTAACCAGTATACCATCACCTCCAGTGGGGGGGAAATAGTCTTTTCATCAACGTGATTCCCTTGCCTCAGGAAGTCAGGAACAGTGAGAGCCGTTGTGAAGGTCTCTGTCAGCGCATCTGAAGATGCCAGGATAAGGCAGTCTGCAAGAGTGAAGGAAGGCCCAGCAAGGGGCCAGCACAGTGTATGCAAGCCCCAGACCCCTGCCCCCTGCCCCCGAAGACAGCAAGGGGTGTCATAATCCTGGAGAGAATGGCTTCGGTCCCAGGGGCTGTCTGTGAAAAGGGAGCATGGAGATGATGAACTTGTGGGATGGCTGTGTGACAGAAATTGATTCCACCCTTCTAGGGAGGGAATTCTGACACCTGTTACAACATGGATGAAACGGGAAGACATGATGCTGAGTGAGGTGAGCCAGACGCAGGAGGACAAATCCCGTACGAGCCCAGGCACATGGGGTCCCTACAGCAGCAAGATTCATAGAGACAGAAGGTAGAATGGCAAGTGGTGGGGGCCAGGCTGGTAGGCAGGGGTGGGGAAGGATGTTTTAATGGGGACAGAGTTTCTGTTTTGCAAGATGAGAAGAGTTCTGGGGAGGGAGGGTGGTGACGGCTGCCCAACAGGTCACTGAACCTACACTTCAGAGTGGTTAAATGGTGGGTATGCGGACTTGACTCCAGTGATAATGTTTCAAAAGGCAATGTAGGGTAGAACAGTGGTTCTCAAAGTGTGTTTCCTGGTGCAGCAGCATCACCCAGGAACTCATTAGAAATGCCATTTTGTCAGGACCCAGACCAGACGTACTGAATGAGAAACTCTCGTCTGTGGGGTACAAGCTCTCCATGTGATTCTGAGACACACTCGAGCTTGAGAAGGGACAGAACATGGAATCTGGGCTTCCCATTCCTCCTGTGCCCCTGACCAGTCATGTGGCTGGAGGCAGGTTTTTAACCTCTCTGTGATACAGTTTCCCATTTATAAACTAAGGATGTTAATATTGTTTTGAGATAACTAATTGAAAATAGTTTCTAATATCATAATAACTTCTCAGTAAATGGTCAGTCTTATTAACAATTGAGAACAGCTCATCTTAATTATTTTATTAGACATCTTTCCTTAACCTGCTCCATATCACAATGCTACTGATAAAATGTTTGTTTTTATAAATGAGGAGACTTGCATAAGCACACATACTTCTAAGTTTCAGTGGAATTGGCGGTAGGTGTAATGGGTTTGATCCAAACCACATAGTATAAAATTTATTTTATATGGAATACATTAAGATGTAGCCATACTCATGACGTGGGAAAGAACATTAGGGTTCGGAGCCAATGGTCAAAAAAAAAAAAAAATCCTTGAGACATCTTTGGTACAAAAAGGTGGATTTATTAAAGCATGGGGACAGGACCTGTGGGCAGAAAGAGGGGCACTAGGGTCACGAGGAGTGGCCCATTATATACCTTCAAGTTGGGAGGGGGTTAGGGATAGCCTAAGTCTCTCAGGAATTTGGAAGCATGGTTTCCAGAAACTTGAGGGGGCTAGCTATTGCTGGGAGGTCATTTATTACCATTTTAGTCATGAGACCCTTCAGATGTATATTGGTGAGCCCTATGCTTGAGGGATGATTGCCAGCATGTATCTTTGGGGTGTTGGCAGAGAGATGAAGGAAGTTTCCAAAAGAATTTTTATATGTTAAAGTAGATTCACAGGATCCTGGGGGGTGGGCTAAGATTGCCTCTTGCCCTTAGCCAAGTGTCAACACTGAGGCAAGCTGAGTCCCTAGAGGAGGTTCGCTCTGCTTGTTTCAAGGACCTGTCAGTGGGCGGTAGGCAGTAAGGAAATCTGATTTTTCTTTTGCCTCTGTTTCCCACATCACAGGGACTTAGGAGTCCCTGTGACTTCTGTGATGGTAGAGGGCCCTCATCCCACCAAATGCCTGGCCAGTGGCAACAAACAACAACAAAACCCCTCTCAGAATTGCTCATTGCATTGTAGACAATTCTCAGCTGAAGATTAAGTCTTCGTTCTTAGGGACACACAACAGCATCACCATTGTAGAACCTCGGGAACACGAAACAGTTCGTGGAGGCTTTGCAATACTCAAAAGGAGGAGAGACTGCAGAGTTCCTCACAGTGGTAATGGCTCCGGGTTCAGCCATCCTGAGATTCTGCTAATGGAACAATGAGGTTTAAAGCAATTTGCATCACCTTCTTCATTTAACACATAAAGCAATCCTCTTGGTTCCGTTGGGTTAATTTACATGAACATTTTGAGACTGCCTTCCCACTGTCAGGAAGATTGGGGAATGAGCCCTAATAAAATTCATTCCTATCTGTTGGACTTATCAAGGGTATCTGAAGTAAGAACCATCTCAGTATTCTGAATTTATCCACTTTGTCAGAGATGCATTTGGGTCTGTTCTGCCCCATAGACAGCATCTTTCAAGGGAAGAATACCAACATGTAAAAAATACAAAACTCTAGGCAGTCTACCAGAGGAGCCTAAAATCTCGTATCATATCCTCTGTTGGATTAAGATAAATTGAAGACATGTGTTAAATGAAGGGAGCTAATACGTTGGATACAAATAAAATCCCCGTGCCTCATACCTAGGGTGTGGAAATGAGCACATCTAGCATGAAGCCCCTGCAGCCTGTATTTTCTAGAAGTCATTCCTAGATCAGTTTGTCAAGGTGGCAGGTTTTGAGGGAATGGGGCCAAAGCTGACACACTGTGCAGGGAAGGGAAGACAGAGGGGCTGGAACTTGAAGATGCGAGTCACTAAATGGCATCGAGTGGCTTCAGGGCAGGGGTGGGAAGGCAGACACATGGTCTTAGACACATGGACAGCCCCTGGCAAAGCCACAGGGAATGTTCTATCGGTGGCCCCCACCCCACCCCCTGTTGGCCCGGGACGTGCATCTGACAGGAGAATAAACAGAATGGATCCTCTGGTCTTTCCCGGCTATGCAGCCAATGCCGGACAAGCTGGACAAGAACTCAGTTCTGGTCCTGTCTTCCATGGTACGAAGATTCCCTCAGTGTTTTGAGGAGAGATCAACATTCATTTCAAACCAACAGTAAGAAGCAATGGGGAGAGTCCCCCTATGATTCTGCTTTTCCCTGAGAAAGAATTCAAAATGAAGTTAAAAGCAGAACCTCAAGAGGGTCTTTCTTTTTTTTTTTTTATTATGTTATGTTAATCACCCTACATTACATCATTAGTTTTAGATGAAGTATTCCATGATTCATTGTTTGTGCACAACACCCAGTGCTCCATGCAGAATGTGCCCTCCTCAATACCCACCACCAGGCTAACCCATCCTCCCACCCCCCTCCCCTCTAGAACCCTGTTTGTTTTTCAGAGTCCATCGTCTCAAGAGGGTCTTTCTCATCACACGATCTCATTACTCCTCAATACCAATCACTGGAAGCCAACAGAAGACCCTACTGCCCCAGGTCACATTCGGGGTGGGTTTGCACAGGTACAACAGGAAAGCGGTGGAGAGATGCTGTGCACCCAAGCATGCTACTGGACGGTGAGGGGAAACCGGGGGCCTTGGCAAGGAGAGCAGACCGTGTCCTGTGCTAACTGCAGGCTCGGTGAAGACCCTGCGACAGTGGGCGAGGGTGGGGGTGCAAACAGGTGCAGGAGGATTGGAGAGGGCAGGAGGATGGAAAGGGCACCTCAGGGTCTGCAGACTGGTTCCCAGAGTCATCCCGTCACGCCTTGTGAGCTCCCCTCACCCCTCCGCTGCTGCATAATCTTACCTTAAAAACCCAGACACAAAATGAGTCCAACCCCTGCTCCTCAGAGATGTTGTGAGCTACGCCCAGATGAGATGCACCAGAGAGTGCCTTATGAACGCCCATTTCTCTACCCTTCATTCATCATTTTTTGAATGAGAATATAAATGAGTGAAAGAAAGTTACATTAAAATATCTTGATCTTTGTTATTTAGAGAGGGGGGATTTGCAAAGAGGGATTACCAGACACCCAAGAAACTGCCATCAATATCCTATTCTGCACTTGCTCAGCTCATATTAATCAGTTTTGTGTATCGGCATTAAGATCACCCCCACCCACCCCAGGGGAAGAGTTTCTACAGAATGCCTTGGCCTTCGTTGCTCAAAGGACACCTTGGTGCTTGTTTATGGCCAGAAATTTTGGTAAAGACAATAGAAGCCTGAGGGACTCTGCCATTTGAGAGAGAGAGGGATTTGAACAGTGGAGAAGTTCACTCTTATGTTCACAGGGTGTCCTTAGTTCCTGTGCTCTGTCTCTTCAGCCAGAAACTCCACGGAGGAAAAACCAAGCCACCCCCCGTTTTCCACTGGGGTACCTGCCGCAAAGGTGGTGGACACTGGGCTGCTTCTCCCCTCGAGCCTTCCCCAGCTGCCCTCCGGGGAACAGCATGCCGGTCACCTTCTCACTCTCCAGCCAACTCTTCCCGTAGGCAGCCCTGATCTTCTTGGTCTTTACTCTCTTAAGGGCTGTTACTAAACCAAAAACCTCCCTTGGGTGTTGATGCTCATGCTGGGACCTGCTTCTCCAGCACTACAATGTCCAAATCTTCCAAAAAGAGCGGTCCCTGAGAAACTGTATGAGAGAAGGAAAAGGAAAGGGGGAAAGATCTTTGACTGGAACAACACAAGTGCATCTTGGAATTGGATCATTAAACATGCACAAAATCTGGAGAAGGATGTGGTGAGGCAAAGGAACAGAGAGAGCTGTGTTTGTGGCAGGATCACCTCTGACCTCTGCCCACGGAGCACCAACACTGGGACCGAGGGGTCCACGGTAAGTTTCTTGTTGCAACTTTTGAATAATTTGCTTTTTGTAAACTTCCAAATTAATTTAATTACCCCCTCTTTTTTTTTTTTTTAATGTTGTGCTCTTTACCTTCCTGTCCTTCTTCTATGGATACTTCTCTGAGGAGTAACAGATGCTTATGAAGGAAATTGTATTGGTTAACAAATTCACAAGAAGAAATCATTCCAGTTCAAGGATGATCACAGCGTTTCTACTTTGTACTCTAGCTTAAATATTATTTGCAATTCAGAGTTAACTTATTATGATTCAGAAAAGTGTCTATTTTTCCCTGATGCATAAAGATACTGATGGACTGACTTTCTCTGATTGCGGGGGATTCGATAAAGTCAAAGCCAATCCCGACCTGACCAAAGGCAAGGCTTATGTAAAGTATAATCAAAGGAACACGGAATGCCAAGAGCATCCTTGCTCCCTACCCCCAGTCCCAAACTGCTGACCCCCTAACTAACAGACCCTGGGCAATCCACTGGATACTTCTCAGTCATAACTCCCTCATTAAAAGCAAAAAAAAAAAATAATAATTGGTATAATTCTTGTATAAAAAAAGAAAAGAAAAGGAAAATCCATTACTTGGCATACGTTGGAGTTTTAAACTCTAAAATATTATCATTCTGTAAGTTCATTGAAATTTAAAAGTTGCCAAGTCTTTTCCCTGTCTCAGGTAAGAATGTGTTTCTCTGGAAATGGCCTTGAAATGTGAAAAAACACCGATCTTGAGGCCAGCCACATCACCTTACCCTACTGACATTTCACCAGGATAGATTGGGAAAATAAAAGCTGCCCTGAGTCTGGACAGGTCTGACACAGGCCAAGTCCAAGTTGGATGTGGGGGGATGATGAGGGGTAGAACATAAAGGGGAATCCAGAGCTAGTTCTCTGGGATCACATGGGGCCTTACAGGGTGGATTAGGGTCCTGACCTAGAGGGGCTGATGCTCACATGTGGAGGCTGGCCTTAGGATTCTGGTAACCATTTCTATCAGAAGACCCTTAGTAGAATGCTGACTCTTCTCTGAGCTTGGAAGCTAGGGGAGAAATAAGAAAGACAAAATTATTTAAAAATTAAATTTATATAAACATGGAATTTTATATAAAATTAAAGCCATGAAAGCCTCAGTAAATGGGCAAAGTCTACCCATGCATTAAAGGACGTCTCTCCTTCTTTGATATGGACTCCAAACCTCTACGCTCCATTGGGTGATGAAGAGGCTGAGGGCACCCTACACATATTTGGGGAAACTAGGCCCTTTGGTCTTTAGAGAATGGGGGCTGGTCGCTGCCTCAACAGATTTCACTCTGTTCCTTTGATTCTTTTATTTCCTACCCTTTGATTTCGCTCTGGACCCAGAGTCTTTAAGACACATTTTAAGACAAAAAGAACTGTCTACCTTGGAGCAAATAAAAAACAGGCCACCATAGCTGAGGGTCCTCTGCGGCACGCACGCCTCCCTGCTCCCCAGAGCTCCTGGTTTTATGGTTGAGCACTTTCTCTTCGTTTGCCCCTGATTGACAGGCAACGAGATTTAAAATGCAGAGCCTTCTGACAGCTGCAGTACAAGGCTCAGCGAGAAGATAAAAGCCAATGTTCCAGAATCAGGGGCCTGAAGCCTGGCCACGCCCCGAGCCTGCTCACCACGTCTGCTCGTCCACGGGAGGCAGAAGGGCCCCGCCTGTGGGGTAGATGCGTGCTCTCTGGTGCCTTTAAACAGAGCTGCTGACCACCTGTGCGGGAGAAGTGCAAACATAGTCTCAGCCCCTCTCAGGCATCTGTAAAAATGCGACAGACTGTGGGCCACTGAGCCACGTGCTGCACGGTCTTTTTAATTCAACAGTAATCTTGTTTCTGTTATGATTTCATCCATTTACACAGGAGCTGGGGCCACAGAGAACCTGGTCCTTCTCAAAACAGACTAGCTCTGAAAGCATTCCACTTACTAGCAACTGACATCTACTCATCATCATCATGGCTTGACTGCTTTAAGTAATCTCAGTCTCCCTTTTATGAGACCAAAAAAAAATTAGATAGACTTTTCTACTTTTAATCAGATCTCACATATGCATGATCCCTGTGGTATCCAATTCAAGTAAAATGTGTAAGGTCTGGGTGAAAATAAGATGAATTTCAATATTTCTGCATAGCTGACCCCATAGCTGTCCTTTCTCCCCTCCTTGTGAGAATTAAGAAATTACATATGTTAATTTCATACTTTCTGATCAAGTGCTTTGACAGCCCAGCTGGGGACACGGGAGTCTTTATAAATTAATATTTGTTTCAAACAGCCGAAGCAACCTATCCCTTCTTAATTAATTAAATCAGTTTTCCCAAGAAATGCTCTCCAAGTTTGAAAACCTACAGTTGAGTATGAACAGGAATTCATTTATGAACATTCTGCCCAATTAAAAAAAAACTGTACGAAACCAAAGACATTTTTTTTCACAGATTGCCAGAGTGAACTGTCCATTAATTATGGCGTGTTTGCAGTCCTTGTAACTGCGGTATGCAAATGCGCTCCAGCACACCCCAGCTGGCCCGCTGGGAAGCCTGGGTTTCATTTCGTGATGACGGGAACAAAGCTCGTGCATCCCCAAACCACACGTCTTCAGTCTCACCCAACTGAGAGACACCAGCCTGCGTGGAAGACCAAGAGAAAACCAATAATTCACTCTGGGACATGCCGTAGGAAGTGATATATTCCTAGAATCCTTATTATCGCGAGTACTATCTATCACAAATATTTTATTTGTTCTGATGTGTGAAAACTGGGCCCCCTCTGGCTGCTTCTTTGTAAAACCAAACAACGCTGTTCTGTGGAGGGAAGTTAATTAACACAGGCCGGGGGAGGAGAGCAGGGAGGGCCCTGCTGGGGTGGCCGGGACCAGCACCCCTGCCCCATCCTTATGGCTAGGCAGAATGCTGGATTACATCATCTAAAGCAGACTTTAAGAAAATGATGTGATTCCTGCACGTAATTGCCTTCTTGCTGTCTTCTTTTTCTCTTGACCCTAACTGTTCATTAGCTATGTGAACGTGTACAAGTTTAAAAGTCATTCTGGTGTCCGGCAAATGTTCTGGAAACACATCTAAGTCATGGCAGCACCACCTGTATTTGCGGAACTGTCATGAAACAATTTTTTCTCCCTGCTGAGTCCCCGTTAGTAAACTACTCTAGCATGCTCTAATAGCAATACATTAAAAAAGGTCATTCTACATGGGAAGACACAGGTCTCTGTATGCATTTATCAATTCCCGCCGCCTGCAGGATAAAATTATTTGTTAAAAACCATGCCCAACATCCCGTCAGGCAGGCTGACTTTACATAATAATACCAAACTTGGGATATATTATTTTAAAGTTCTGGGCTAAAAATTATGCAATAGTAGCTTTGTTTTACAGAGGACAAAAATTCCTGATTTACCACTGTTTTTAAACACACAAACTCTGGTGAACACTTTTGTTTTAGACTCACAAACTACCAAGTGGATTCTATATATCCTCTAAGACTAGCGACGGTTATTCATGCCACTCAACAATATCTCAGCGTCTTCATCCAAATGGTGAGACGCAACGCTTTCCCAGCTTCACCGCAAGCTGAGGCCTGTGGAAACAGGATGCAGAATGTGGCGAGTACTGGGGCTCTTCAGGCCGGCAGCAGGTGCTTCCAGATGATGCTTCCAGGTGCTTCCAGATGTCACCTTGCACGCTGGTGGTAAGCCACAGAAGGCACCTCCAGGCGGGCGTCTGGACTGGATCAAGCCTCGCTGGCCCCAGCTGTGTGTTCTGCAATCTGCAGCCTGCTCCCAGCCAGCACGGAGTGGGGCAGGGCCCGGAAGCCTGGCAGTGCCTGGGAGATGCAGGACTCTGTTGGCTCCAGGCCCCCCTGCAGGCCTGGCCAAACTTTTCTTAGAACCGCGCTGCAGCCTGAAGGCCTTCCACAGAAGCTTCAGCCCTGCCCTCCTCCCTCCCTCCCTTTCTCAGGGTCAGACCTGCCCTGGGCTCTTCCCACTCCCTCCCATCTGCCCGCTTGGCCTCGGCCCTCATGCACGTCTTGCATGTTTATAACCTGCTCCTCCCATCCTGTCACTCACTCCTGTCTTCAGTGACTTCAGCGCTACTGAGTCACACGGGTAATTCTCCAATTTCCGCCCCTTCATTTTTCCCTTCCTGCTATCTTCTTCTTCTTCTTCTTCTTCTTCTTCTTCTTCTTCTTCTTCTTC
>NW_023270274.1:3041640-3078600 GCF_011800145.1 Mirounga leonina
TCTTCTTCTTCTTCTTCTTCTTCTTCTTCTTCTTCTTCTTCTTCTTCTTCTTCTTCTTCTTCTTCTTCTTCTTCTTCTTCTTCTTCTTTCTTCTTCTTCTTCTACATATAATGTGTTATTTGTTTCAGAGATACAGATCTGAGATTCAACAGTCTTACACAATTCACAGCGCTCACCATAGCATATACCCTCCCCAATGTCCATCACCCAGTCACCCCATCCCTCCCACCCCACCCCCCACTCCAGAACCCTCAGTTTGTTTCCTGAGATTAAGAATTCCTCATATCAGTGAGGTCATATGATACATGTCTCTCTCTGATTGACTTATTTCGCTCAGCATAATACCCTCCAGTTGGATGGCACCATGTTTCATGGACAGCTGTGCTCACTGGGCACCCACCTCCCGCAGCTCAGACCCTCGGCCGGCTGGCAAGGAAGGCCAACCCGCTGTGCACCAATTCCCCAGGCTCTTGCATGGTGTCATAAAAAAAAAAGGAAAAAATAAAACGTCATCAAAAAAGGACAGGTGTTCAGAGCCCACATATTTTAGCAAATAAATAGCAGTTTTAAAATAAAGCATTATGTGTGAGCCAACACCATTTGGCTGCCCTTATGTCGAAGGCACTTGGGTGCGTTTCTTTTCTTTTCTTTTTTTCTTTTCTTTCCCTTTCTCTTTTTCTTTCTTTCCCCAATACTTGTATGTCGAAAACAGTTTAGTGTTCTCAGGAGAAATTAAGTATTTCTTCTTTTTTGTGTTCTCCTGAAATGGCTCTAAAATTGCTTTTCCATGTGGCTTAACATGAAAAAAAAAAAGAATTCTGTTAAAAAAATACCATGTCTACACACACACACACACACACACACTATTTCTCTAAAGATCTGATTATATAAATATGATTATAAATCAACACAGCAAATTTTCTAAAGAAACATAGTATTTGCAAACCTGTTTCTCTTAACATTCACATTCTCCTTCTGAGTGCGTGGACTGGCTGGACCAGACCAGAGCCAGGCTTGGGAGCAGGGCGGGGGCAGGAGCGGAAGTTCACCACTGCATCCTGGGGGATGGGGTGGGGCAAGTGAGCAGGCAGCAGGACCGTCAACACCCAACTCAGAAAGAAATGTCACAAGAACAGCAAACCTATAGACAGGGATGGGGATTAGATGTGGAGGTAAGAGTTCAGGAAGAGAACATTTCAAAACAGAAGGTAGAAGTACGTGGTTGCAGAAATCACTTCTAGTCCCACAAGCCAGGTATTATTTCAGGTTGCTTTCAATAGGGGGAGGTAGATGCACAGTGGTATTGGGGCAGATGTGCTTCTGCTCCAGGTGTTACTGCCATGGCAGTGAAAGTGGGTCATGCACGTGCCTTTAATCCTGCCGGTGTCCCCAGAGGATCCATGTACCTCCCTGCTTCTGTCCCTATGTATCGCTCTACCGTCCCTAGAGCAGCCATGAACCATCCTGTTTGGTGGATGAGCTACTGTGACCCAAGACGTCTACATAACTTTCCAAAATTCACTAAAATGGAGAGCTAGAATTCTAACATAATTTCAGTTTCCCATATGGCCGTCTCAGGGTCTGCTTGTGTCTTCAAAGACGGTGTGACCATGTGAGTGTCTTCCTGGATTCCAGCATCATGGAGAACAGCTGTCCCCCGGGCTGGTACCAGCTGCCTTGAAGCATTGTCTCCACTTTTCAAAGTCTCCCTGCTAACGACAGCACAGACGGAGGTCAACTTACCTGGGGCCACACTGCACAGACAGTGAGTTTGGACCTCAGGTCAGTTTCCTCTTCTCTCCATGACGCAGGCTCACTGCTCTTCCACGAGGGCTTAGAGGAATTCTGAAGAACCGCCCAGAGGACTAGCTCCCTGGCTCTGCCTCATCTCTTTTCTCAAATTGGAAGGGGTCTGGGTTGAGTTTCTTTCCTTCTTTCTTTTCTTGTTGTAATATGGGGGGACGTTGGACACCCTGGACTGGAATACATGAGAGGGAGGGTGTAGGAGATAGAATCACCGGAAAGATTCTTACTCTTTTATTCTGTTTGAAAGAGGAAACCATTGGCAACAATTTGAGTAGAGGAAAAATGACCTGACTTATTTGGAAAAGCATCCGATTAGCTAATCTCCAAGGTGGCCCTGAGGGATCCCCACATCCCGATGTTCACTGTCGTGTCCCCTCCCTCACCTGTCTGTGCAGTAGAGTTCAGAAAAGTATATTTCACTTCCAATATCATGTTATAAAAGATGGTGCCTTCCTTGTTGAGCTCACTGTGGTTCTGGGCTGGCTCCTGGGAGGGAAGGAAGCTGTTAAGTGTTGAGGGCATGCCACAGCCCCGGGAAGATGCTCATGTGGTGGGAGCCAAGCTCTCAGTCCATCCAACAGCCAGTGAGGCAGTGAGGAGTGTCAGCCATCCTGAGTGAGCTTCAGCCTTTGGACCCTGCAGCCGCTGGACTACATCTTCACCACCAGGTAAGCCCCTCCTGGGCTCCCAGCACTCAGGGAGTATAGCAGGTGATGAACAGCCATTGTTTTAAGCTGCCGAGACAAGTTTTATGCAGCAATGGAAATGAACACGACACCTGTGGTTCAATGTTGCCTATTGGATTGGAAAGTGGTGGGGAGCAGGGACAGTGACCGCAGACCTGGATTTCCAGGAAGCTCTTAGACTTACTGCAGGGGATCGGCTTCCTTGATGAGCAGGGGGAGACAAGGAGGAGGATCAAGGTTGACCTGGATCAAGGTGTGACCTGAAGCTGTGGAGAGCCATTGGTTGGGGAGGGGTTTGGGGGTGCCTGAAGGGGTTCTGGCCTGATTTTGGAAATAGTTTGCAAGTCCCATTAAATGGTCAGTTGAAGATGCTGGATGGGCAGTGGCCACAGGACTGGGAAATCAGAGTAAAGGTTTGGGTTAGGGTGTGCATTTGGGAGCCAGCCCCATAGTTGGGGCCTTGGTCTGGGGGCTGAGGGAGCTCTCCTGGGGAATGAGCAGGGAGAGAGGAAGTAAAAGAGCCCCAGGGTGAGGCTGAGACCCGGGACACATGGGTATGGAGAGATTAGGAAGAAGGGTCAATAGACTGAGAAGGGGCAGCAGAGGAACGGCAGTGGGCAGAGCAGTTTCAGTGAAGCAAAAGGAAAAGAAAGGTCTCAAGGGGCTGCCAGTGATCAATTCCCAAAGCTGCTTACCAGCCAACGAGGAGGACTGCACCTTAACCTTAGGCTTTGAGCCACAGCAGTCATGGTCAAAGTCACTGAAAGCCCAACAGCACTGCTTGCTTGCGGAGTCTGACCAAGGAAGGAGGCACTGGAAGAGGATGGAGAGGCAAGCAAAACCACGGGAGCTATTTTCAGGCGCTCTGTGGTAAAGTGGGGCTGAAAAGTGGGTGGTAGGTAGGGCGGTCTCTGGGGCCAATGGGAAGCTTCTAACATGAAAGCAATCATGGGTTGCTGGAGAGAGGCAAAAGCGTCCCCGATGAAGGCATGTTTCAAAGAGCAAGTCATGGAGTAGCTCAGGTGTCAGGACCTCTTGCACAAAAGAGGAGCTTGGCTTTAAACCGGTACTGGATTGATCCATCCACACACCAGAAGACACAGAGCAGAGGAACGGGACCCGCTTCTGACTGCCTAGAAATCAAAGCAGGGTTAGTTAGCAACTGAGGAGGTGGAGGGTAGAGAAGACAGGCGAACACTGACTGGCCTAAGGATTCGTGATAGGGTGGCAGGATTGAGGGTCTCCGTGAGGCTGGAGGTCACTCTTGTAGATGGATACAGGCTGCCTGGTGTGGTGTTTCTCCAACCACATATGGCCACTGGATCATGGGGAGCTGCACTTCAGTGGGGCTGGCTTTGTCCTGGGTGTGCTGGAAGGAGAGAGGGTCAAGGGAGTTGAGCGGGAGTATAGTACAGAGGGTGGGTATAACTGGAAGGGAGGGGATGACCACGCACTGTGGACAAGGGTTGGTGAACAGGGACCGCAGTGCTTCTGGGTGCTGGGGGCCATGGATGGGGGGTGGTGAAGGTGGTTTGCAACAGGGCACAGCAGCAGGTAAACTGGAAATGTAGGAGGCAGAATTAATAGCTTATTTGGATTTTTTCTTTTATTAATAGTTCTTGTCTTCTCTTCTTTCCTAAATTGGGGCTATAATGTGTTCCATCTAGTTATTATGGTATGTTATATGTTAATCATTTTAAATGTTTTTCTGCTTTATTTTCTGGTAGATATATACTGATTAGTTGTCTCTTATTTTGCTTTTAATTTTGAAGAAATAACTCTTAAATATTATGTTATTAAACAGTAATCATTCCTTTTTGTGATTTTTCTATACTTGAGTTTTGATTTTCATAAGGAGAGTGTACCAACATTTATCTATTTCTTCTACATTTCTCTTCTGACTTCTCTGATATCAAAACCTGCATCTACCTAAAATGTGTGTGTGTGTGTGTGTGTGTGTACAGCCAGTTAGAAAATAAACAAATTTGTACTAATTGTTTATTTTCTAACTAGCTCATTTTTTTGGTCATCAATTCTGACTTTTTCAAATTAATTTAGATAGCCCTGCTACTAGCCATTCTAGGAATGGGAATCCTTGAACTCCCTAAAAACCATAATATTTAAATTACTAGAACAGCTCTTTCATTGCTATGAATAAGTGGAAATATCACTCAATAATCTCACTCATTGTTGAACAGCATGTAATGGAGGCAAACTGTAAGAATTCACAGCAAAATGATAATCACATTTTGAATCATCAGTTATTAAGGATAAACTTACTTTCTAATACAAAAGGAATGAAATCAAAATAGAAGCCATTCAGAGAACCACTTTTTCCTTCCCACTTCCATCAAGCATGCTTTCATAGACAGTGCACATTTATGTCAACACTCCACATATGAAACAGCGAGATTATCTACACGAAAATGGCAGGCAGGCTCCAGCTCAACCCAATATTTCTTATGCAAGTCCCAAGTTCAGAGCATCTAAAAAATATTCAAATCAACGTTGGTCAGAGTTTTACTTCACTTCTGATATTTTTTCAATAAAAATATTTTAATATAATAAAAATAGAGTCAAACTTTAACAAATATCATTTGCAGGATAGTTATAGTAAATAATAAAATTGATTTACCTAACCACCAAGTCAAAGGATGTTGGAAAATGCTGAAAATGATGAAGACGATGTAGAGAGCTGACATTTTTAAAGAACGTAATAGCTAGATCCTGTGCAAAAAGTGATAAAACTGTCACTTCATTTTTGTCTCCACACCATCCAGTGAGGTATGTGTTTTTATTGTGCCATTTTAGAATAACTAAAACTGATTTTAGGGTGGAAAAACTGAAGCAAAAAAAGTGAAGTAAATTGACTATGATCTCCCAGTAGAAATAGAATAACCAGGGCTTGAGCCTGATTCTCCTGGTTCTCCTGATCCCAGCATCTGGATATGTAAGTATATTAAACATCCTATGTATATTTCAGTATTTTACCTGCAGTTATGCAAATGAGAAAATTGAGGCATTGTAACAACTCTGCTCAATATTATACAAAGCTTTGAATGATACAGTATTTTGTGGAAGTACACACGCAAAAGAGGCTTATGCAATCTCTATATAATTAACACTGTACCAGATGTCTTATAGTTTAATACAGTCACATAGGAAGATGTGAACTGAGATGCTCATAATTGAGTTACCTGTGTTTCTTTTATTTTGTTTGTGGGGGAGGGGCAGAAGGAGAGGGAGAGAGAGAATCTCAAGCAGGCTCTATGCCCAGCACAGAGCCCAATGCAGGGCTTGACTTCATGACCCTGAGATCTCAACTTGAGCCAAAATCAAGAATCAGACACTTAACCAACAGAGCCACCCAGGTACCCCAGAGTTACCTGTGCTTTTTAGGTTGAAATTCACAAGATATATATCTAAGAAGTTTATGTAGAATTGTCAAAAATTTTGGAGATATGTATTTTCCATATCAATCTCCCGTGGAATTTGTTTCTTGACCTTTGTTTTCAAAGTTCTTAATTGATTAGGCCATACAACTGGTTTGCATGAATAAAATCAACCTAAGACTCTAGGAGGTCCCTCATTAGAATCAGGAGAACTTGGGGAAGCTCTTCCAAGGGTCCTCCTTCTTGAGACAGAACACTGCTGAATCATTACAGGTGCCAAGTTTCAACAAACTGAAATATTTCCAGAGCCAAATAAATGGTAGTTTGTGTAGTCCTGTCAATAAGACAGTAAATACTCATCACTGGTATCCTACTTCCTGGGCAACTTAGTATCTAGAAGGAAAGAGACAACTTTGGGGTAAATTCCTTATGGTGTGAGCATAAATAGTTTATTTCTCAAATCATTGAAGTGAAAGGATCACACTTTCTTTTTTTTTAAATTTAGTTTAAGTTTATTATGCTATGTTAGTCACCACACAATAGAGCATTAGTTTTTGATGTAGTGATCCATGATTCATTGATTTCGTATAACATCCAGTGCTCCATGCAGTATGTGACCTCCTTAATAAGATCACACTTTCAGCAATTTGTTAACTGGTGAGGAAGAAAACTGGGTGGAACCAATCTGAGGAAGACTAGCTGTAAAGCACAGCTTCTTATGTTAGCATTAAAATCAAGAACTCTTACATTCAGACGATGGAATATTATTCAACTCTAAATAGCAATGAGCCATCAAGCCACGAAAAGACAGGGAGGAAACTTAAGTGCATATTCACTCCTAAGTGAAAGAATCAAATCTGAAAAGGCTACACACTGTATGATCCCAACTCTATGACATTCTGGAAAAGGTAACACCATGGAAACAGTAAGAGCAGTGGGTGGAGGGCTTGGGGGAGGCATGAATAAATAGAGCACAGAGGAATTTGGGGACCATGAAACTACTCTGTAAGATACTATCATGGTGGATTCATGGCATCACCCATTTGTGCAAACCCATAGAATGGACAGCATCAAGAGTGAACCCTAATGTCAACTGTGGTCTTTGGGTAATCGTGATGTCACAGTGAAGGTTCATCAATTGTAGCAAATGTGCTCTCTGGTGGGGGATGCAGAGAGTGGGGGAGGCTGTGCATGTGTGGGGGCAGGGGTGTGTGTGGGAAACCTCTGTCCCTTCTGTTCAGTATTGCTATGAGCCTAAAACTGCTTTCAAAAAAATAACATCTTAATAAGAAAACAAGAAAAAAAATCACTGAATCAATGTATTTTAATAAGAATACATGGATGAATTATATATTTATTAAAGAGAAAGATTTAGTGAGAGAATGAGGTGTACTGAGAGAAACAAGCTTTGGGTAAGAAAGCCCGCATTTGAGTCCAGTCTCTGCTTTTCACCACTGTGAAACTGCTAGCAACTTACGTATCTTTTCTGATCATTGGGTTAATATTCTCTCTAGGGGTCCGAGCTCTCTCACTATGTTCTCCATGAGACACCTGGGACACGGGCAACCTGCCAGGTACTCTCTTGGTCATGGCCTACAACATCAATACTGTGGAAATAATTTTGATATCTTAACCATTGATCACTGATTAAACTTGAGTTATAAATCTCAACTTGACTATGTTATTAGTATTAATAAACTAGGATTCATATACAAACAAACTTACTAGTATTAATTAGATATTAAACAAGAGGGCTGGCAATAAAGAGTACATCCACATAAAGCTGTGGAAAGGCTCTCTGGTAAGTCATCTGGAATGGGAGACTCTGGCTGGCATTGTCACCCAGGACAGGAGGGGAGAAACCGTGGGGGTGAGGAGAGGGAGGGGGCCAGGGAATGCACCTCCCAGTGCCAAGGACAGGGTTGGCCGATCACGCCCACCCTGCAGAGGAGACCAGGAGGGTGGCAGGATTCTGTAGGAGAGGATGAAGAAAAGTCAGGTGCCACCCTGCAACCAAAAGTTCTAGGAACGTCACTCCCACACTGCAGGTAACACGTAGAGCTCTTGCTGGGGGAAGGTGAAGAGGCTGGAGTCCGTGAAGTTCCTCGGGGTTAAAGTTAAAACACAGAACTGCACTACTCTTTTTCTACTTTACTGTACTGGATCTTTATTGATCTTGATATCATCTGGAAAATATTGTTAGGATTCCTTTCAGAGGCGGCCGTGAAAATAAACATATGTGTGCTCAGACACCGGCAATTGAGGGAACCTTTCATTTTTTCACTGATGTGTAAAATTTGACTTCTTCAACCAGAATGAATTTAGATAATGGAAAACAATTTAAGAACCCATAAATGGATAAAAAGGAACGGACATGTGTCTATCTTTTATTATTTTTTTATCTTTTATTATTTTAATATATTACCCAAGGACTAAACTTTTTTAAAAAATGGCATTCCTCTAGAGAGAAAGCAGAGAGCTCTGGTGTCGGCACCCGGAGCCTGCCAATCCATCCACGCGGCCACACCCTTCCCCATCCACACGAACTCCACCTTTAATTAAAGTGAGTTCTGTGATGATCCATGCCCTTTTCATCAGTGGGCTTGCAAGCCTTATTTCATGTTCCACGCTGCCCACTGAAATCCATGTATGAAGAGCAACACAGAAGTTTTTCTTGCAGGTCCTCTTAGATTTTTCTAGTCACGCTGTGCACCTGAGCTAGTTTTCTTTCAAAATCTACTAAATCCTCGGGGCGCCTGGGTGGCTCAGTCATTAAGCGTCTGCCTTCGGCTCCGGTCATGATCCCAGGATCCTGGGATCGAGCCCCGCATCGGGGTCCCTGCTCCGCGGGAAGCCTGCTTCTCCCTCTCCCACTCCCCCTGCTTGTGTTCCCTCTCTCTGTGTGTCTCTCTCTGTCATATAAATAAATAAAATCTTTAAAAAAAAATTAAAAAAAAATCTACTAAATCCTCAAACTTGAAGGAATGACTTTCCTTTCTCAAGGCTTTCTCTTTTCTTTGACTATCTTGTTACAATTAAATGCTACAAAGAAACTAGAGATTTGATTTTCTTCTCATACAATTTAGTAAAAGCCAAACCAGTTATGGAAAAACAGATATATATATATATACCCTAGCACATGTCTGATTACCAAGTAAGTTTTATCTTTCAATTTTATCACACATAGTTTCTGATTCACCAGGATAGAGCACATTGCAAGAAGCAAAACTGAGGATAACCGGGATGAATATGAAAGGAATGGATACCTAGCAGGAAGTGGGGCACTGGATACTGGGCATCCCAGGTGCCCAGGTGCACAGCTGTGTTGGGTAACAACCTACAGAAACTACGTGGGATAGTTTGATAGTCCATTCAAGGCAAGTGATGTTGTGGGAAGGCGTTAGAATTTTCAGTGAGAATGACATGGCTCTGAGTATTAGCTCTACCTCTTCGAGCTTTATGACTCGAATCTCATTATTCAATTTTCTAAGGCTCTTTGCTCAAGCGTGATGCATGAACGAGCGTGCTCAGTTTACCAGCCTTGAGGATTCTCTAACATCGTAAGTGTGTGTAAAGAGACTGCCATGTGGAAGGTACTCAGTCTGCGGTAACATTCTTGTTTTATTATCATCATTATTATTATGCTCCACATTATCTTCCGAAGAACTCAAGGGAGTGTACTACAGAAGATTTCCTTGCAGATATTCAGAATTAAATGCTTATGCTTGAAATATTAAGGTTCAATGATCTGAAAAATTCACTTATGTGATAAACAACGTTCTTCAGAGCTTTTGAATAAATGATGTGTGAATACACATAATTGTGTTTTTATAGAACTTGCTCTTGTGTGTACAATATAAATTGTGAAACATGCATATCTGTGTAAGCATGATGTTGCATTCAAACATATTTGTATTAATTTAATAAGAATTATGTATTTAAAATATTCCCAAATATACATGAATTTGCCCCAGTGCACAAGTAATTATAAATAGGTTAGCAGAGATAAAAGCAGTTATAAATAATTAGCACATATTACACATATGTATACCACACACATAAACACATAGCCAATTTTTTTTTTAAGATTTTATTTATTTATTTGAGAGAGAATGAGAGACAGAGAGCATGAGAGGGAAGAGGATCAGAGGGAGAAGCAGACTCCCTGCCGAGCAGGGAGCCCGATGCAGGACTCGATCCAGGGACTCCAGGATCATGACCTGAACTGAAGGCAGTCGCCCAACCAACTGAGCCACCCAGGCGCCCGTAGATAGCCAATGTTTAACAAATATTTATCCTGTATCTTACAGTGCAAATTTATAACATTTTCCTATCAAACATCTTACATTGTATGTCCAAAATTATGTAATATACCACATCTTAGTAAATGGGGATGATGGGATAGAAGTTTTTACATTGCCGCCTTCGTTTTGTTGACTTCTCTGAGCAGTTTCTAATAAAAACAGGAAATGTAGTACATTCAGATCTTCATATGAGGATGTGTGCTCACGTGCATTCACAGACACAAATCACCACACACACACACCACCCCTAAAACTCCAGATAAGATCATAGAAATGAATCCGAGTGGAGGTTCGGAGCCTCCTTCTGGAGCTCCAGGTTTAAGGCTCCCTTGAACAGGAGGGTGCTCTTCCCATAGCGTCACTGCAGTGAGCTTCGGGGCCCCTCGCTGGAGTCCCTCTCCACTCACCTGCTAACCCCTGATCTTAGCACAGAGCACAATGAGAGCGAATACATTAGGGAACTGTTATCAGGCATCCAGCGTGACTGTGAAAACCCAAGGCCTTAAATCAACATAGTATTTTAATTTGTAAATGGAATCTGAGACATGCACGTTTCCTCCTAAATTCTCAAATCTGAGGGGTTTTTTAGTTTGTTTTTAATAAACCCAGGTAAGGTAGGAAGGTACAGCATGGTCCTATTCTTCTGCCTGAGAGAAGATACTAACTCATCAACCCACAGGCTGTGATGGGGTAGGTCACAGAAGCAGTGGGGTCTGCTTTGCAACGTTTGTCCCTTGACCCTAAGACCATGGAGATACTCCTGAGGGATCCTCAATATCATGCTCCAATTTTGGCCAAAGACTATGAGTTTCTGCAGAGTGGACACCTCTGCCCTTCCCGGCCCCGCCCCTGAGCATCCCGGGTGCAGGCGGAGCTCTGGGGCAGAAGTGCTCCCCCAGGGAGTGTGAGCCTCAGGAGAGGCCCGCGGGGGCCCTGGAAGGGAGACGCGCTGCAGGCATTTGCTGAGTAGACTGCCGTGGCTCCTCTATGTCAGGAGAGAACTGTCTCGGTGTTCAGCTGCAGCCAGGCACCAATCAGAGTTGTCAAGCTAATCGGTACTTACTGAAGGCTCACTCTGTGCCAGGCATTGCGTGTGCAAGGTAGACCATGCCCACGAGAGTCCTGTCTCTAAACTTCACCACATGGAGTCTGAGGCCCAGAGCGCTCCATGAGAGGCCTGACCGGGGGCTCCCGGGCTCCCTTCCTTTGCTAACCGCAGGTATGGGCTTCAGATCTGCTCGGCAATTCCTTGTTTATGAGACACGTGTTTATGAGACTCCAGGACCCCAGATGGTCTTCCTGGCGAGTCTTTGTGGAAGGCAGGGTGAGTATTATCCCCTTTTCATTGATGAGAAAATTGAGTCTCACAGATCCCCTGGGACCCATCCCTTGTCTCAAGGATATGGAATGGTTGAGTCAGGACCAGAACCTAGTTCTCTGGGTTCAAAATCCCAAACCAAGACATTTTCTAATTGGTCACTGCCTTTCGGTTTGCATTGCTTCACGGCTTTGTTTCAGGATTTCCCTCTTCATGGGCAGTGAGCGGGGCGTGAGTCCTCTGGTGGCTCAAGTGATACCAGGCCATTCACTCAGGTCTGTTATCTGGAATACGAATCAGCAGCAGCCGTCCAGAGCAGTCTCAGGCGTAGAAGCCAGGGCATTATTGAAGCTATTACACAGATTTCACACCCTGAGTACATAAGAGTTATTTGTTAAGTAAGCAAATGAACTACCTAATTACAGGTGGATGCCAAGAGAGCATCCGACCTCAACCAGTCCCACAGAACAATCCAACCCAAACTGGGGAAGTGGGAACGTGGACCCTGCTCTAGGGTGGCCAAGCCCCCATTGAATCAGCTGCTTTCTGAAAAAGAATGTGAGGTTCTTGCACTCAGACGCTCAGAGTGGACCTCAGAGTGTGAGAAAACCCTGACCTGCGTCACAGTGACATCGACAGTCTCAGCTCAAGAACCAGGGGCCCCAACACTTCCCACCAGCGAAACCCGGGGCTGGAAACCGGCAGGTTGGCGGCGCGGGCTCTCCTCTCAGTCTGAAGTCCTTCAACTCGGAGGCACAGAGTTATTCCGAAAATCGACACCAAAAAGATGTTTGCCTTTAAAAGCTTTTGGTCAAATGCTAACTAAGCACGAGTTATTAATCACAGGCCCACACACACTTGAGAATATTCAGGATGCACACATGTGGCGTGCACCATGGTTCTTCTCAGGCCTCAGGCACCTTAAAATATCCTTCCTCTATCAGACACTCTCCTAACGATCTCACATAGCACAAGCTTTCTGGAGAGCTGAATCTTGCCTAACGTCAACGCCATCAGGCTGCCTCAGGGAAGTGTTGGGGCGTCTCCAGGAGGTCCTGGAGATGGGGGCTGACCTTTCCTGGAAGTCCTCCAAGGTAAGCCTGAGTCTTTCCTTAAATTAATTATTCCTCAATATACTGGAAGGAGATTAAAGGCTAACTATCCCTCTTTCTGCCCTATTTTGTATAACTGCATATAACTAAGGACATATAATCTGCACAATTCTGTATAATCTTTGGACAAGATTTGACCAATTACAACTACTTTTGAATTTAACATTATCTCAAGGAGGTCTCTGTGTGTGTGTTGTGTGCCGTGTTATGTGTGTGATCATGTAGGTATGTGTGCATATACACACATACACGTGAGTCATGTATAAATACACACATATGCATACATATAATTTAAACCCTACACGAGTCAAATCTGACTTGAGAAAAGTACTTCTGCTATGTAAAACCGTTTAGTTATTTATTCAATAAATATATAACGAACAATAACTGAGTGCATTACCATACCAGGTATACTTCAGTGAAAGGGAAGATTGAAAGTTTGCCTGCGAATTGTGAATTCAGAACACAACAACACAATAAATATGTTAATACTATTAATTACATCATTACAAATTCATTTATTCCTCTCAACTTCTGCTTCTATATTTTTATTGACCCGAGACATTTGGAATGAGCGTCAGATAATTAAAAAACAAACAGAAGAGCACTTTGTCATCCGTTTCCTCCTTTGCCACCTTCCCCTGTTTGCTGGTGTGCACCCGATGCACGTCTTGATCCCGCCGCTCTTGTGTGTGGCTTCCAGACCCATCCGTCAAAGCCTAAAGGACATCCATCTTTCTAACAAGATCAAACTCTGGAGCGACTAGACCATAACCTAATGAGACATAGGGCTCGATTGCATCAGCTGCTGCCAGTCCCACTAACTCAATTTGTCTATTGGTTATTTTCTATTCTTTTTGCTCTGAATGGTCCTTCTCCCAAATTCTGTAAACTTCCCACCCCGCTCCTCTGCCTGAGCAACCTGACTTCAAGAACTTCCATCTACTCAGCCAGCCATGCAGCAATCCAGAATTCTTAGGACTCCTCTTCCTTCTCCCACGTCTGCTCCTTTGTCAGGTGTCAGGGCACACCCCAGGGAACGTCCTTTTTGGTTCCCCACCCCATCACTGCCACAGTTAGGACTTTCCCATGGACAGCCTGCATTGGTCAACCCACCTTCTTTTGCTCCTATTTCTCTTCTTTTGCCTCTTTAACCTCTCATATGTGTGAGCACGAGAAAAGCTTTCTCAAGCACACACCGTTTCATGGTAACTCCCAGCTTGAAGCTTTTCAAGTCTGTTTCCCTGGCCTTCGAAAGTCAAGTGCACAGACATTTGCACAGCCATGATGTCCTGCGTGACATGGCTCTGTCCTATCTGCCCGGCCCCATCGCCCAGCATGTCCCACCATCACGAGCAACATCTGCTCATCATGACTTTCTTAGTGGTTGGTACGTATTTGTTTCCCTGTGTGACCTTATTTAGTGTAAGTGTGCTAAAGATGATGCTTGTTTAATCTTTGAACATCTAGCACATGGCATGATGCCTGGTTTAATAGTGTCTGTTTTTAAATGAGAAATGAATAATCAAAAGAAGGCACATGAGGCATTCTTTTATGAGACTTATTTTTGTGACCATCAATTAGGACTTAAGGATAGTTAAGAGATGGCATTTCCGGTGACAGGGCTATAGCTCTGCAGCTGACAACAAAGCAGGGTTCATCAACCTCATCACTAGAGACGTGATGGGCCAGATCATTTCTGTTGTGGGGGCTGTCCTGGAGGATACTTAGCAGCACCCCTGGCCTCTACCCACTAGCTGCCAGCAGCATCCCCTCCCACCGGCTGTGACCACCGGAAATGCTCTAGGGATCCTCCGAGGTAGGAGAACAACCCCTGTTGAGAACCATGGCAACCATTACCCGAGTACTATCCTCATCACCATCATGACAACAGCAACAAAACACTGAACTTGGAAGAAAAGGCAGGAGCTACGCTGAGATTCTCATCTGATTTTTCTCAATGCAGTATTCACAACAGCTCCCCAAGTTAGTTTTTATTATTCTCCCTGCTTTACAGACAAGCAGGCAAACCTCCAAGGAGGTGCAGTAGGGATACTGACGCAGCAAGGGACGGCCAGTCTTGTCTTCAGACAGGGGGCTTCTGGTCCAGGCTGCGGTCTCTGGCCACGCAGCATGGCCCCGCTGTATTTGTATTTGCAGAGTAACAAAACTGCACACGGCAGAATCCCATCTTCCCATTTCAGTTCATTTCACATACGGCATCAGTCCTAGGACTAAAATCCATTGTATTTTTATTTTTTAAGATTTTATTTATTTATATGACAGAGAGAGAGAGTGAGAGTGAGCGAGAGAGCGCTCACAAGCAGGGGGAGCAAGAGAAGGAGAAGCAAGCTCCCCAAAGAGCAGGGAGCCCGATGCGGGGCTCGATCCCAGGATCCCGGGATCATGACCTAAGCCGAAGGCAGATGCTTTAATCGACTGAGCCACCTAGGTGCCCTAAAATCCATTTTAAAGCAAGAGATATGTGGCCTCAGTTACGGATGCTTGGGGATTAAAGGACGGATATGTGTTAGAGTGAATGGATAGACAACGGAATTCTGGCTTAATACATAAGATTGGGGCTAGAAACTAGTTCTATTTTTCTCTTTGCTAAGATTTTACCAACATTCTCATGCCGGGGCGCAGAGTGTAAATGAGGGAGCGGGGCTAAGAAATTCTGGAGTCCTTAGATATTCATCTCAAACTGTTCCTGTTCATCTGTTTCACTGTGTCTCTTTTTATGAATGTATCAATGATGTCTGTGACTGAATGGCAATAGTTTGAGTAAGGGAAGAATAAGGGAAATGATTTGTACATTTTCCTCAAAGATTTTATCAATGCAGCTGCCAGAACTTGTGCTTATGATAATGACGATTAGAAATCTAATTTGGAGCAAAAACAATAGTGATAATTATGCAAGATTCTTTTCAAAAGCTCAACACTACACAAACACATACCTAAATATTAATCAGTCAAATGTCTTAATTCATCTGAGGGCAATAGATTAGAATTTTTTTTATTCATTTTGGGGATTTTAAAAAATAAATAACTTTAAATTTCTCCATGCATGTGGCTATTAAATAATGATATCACATTATTGATGTCTTTTAAATAAGAGCATTTTGATTACAAAGCAAACTGCACTCACAGTTTTATACAAAGTGGAAGACACATCAGTAGGAATTGATCACTAAGTCAGTCAGCTGATGTCTGGGTCTAGAGTCCAGCACTTACATAGAAGCACCTTCTAAAAATTTACAGTGTAGGTTTGAATACTCCTTTTCATCTTTTTTAGCCTCGGTTTAGCATCCGTATTTAGAAGGACATAGGCTTTCTAAAACTGAAATTTGATACAGCTAAGCAAGGTTATGTCAAATCCTTCTAAACTCAAGTGCCTGACCTTTGGAACCCTGAATGATGTATGGCTTTCTGGTACTTATTATCAACTTCTTCTCCCATCCGTGGCTTCCTTACCCCAATGTGTCTTACCAAAATATAAAATAAAATAAAATAAAATAAAATAAAATAAAATAAAATAAAATAAAATAAAATAAAATAAAATAAAATAAAACAAAATAAAAATAAAAAAGAATTCATAGAATACTGACATGCCATTTAATGATTCCATATCTTTGTTGAAGTTCTTTCTAGAATGTTCTCTGACATACCGTCAAACCTCTATCCTGAATATATTGAAGAACAACTATTTCATTTTTAAGATTTAGTTCATATATTCTCTCTACTGTCATTATGGGTTGTCCCTACCTCTATTTTAGTATCCACAGAGAAGTTGAAAATGCTCATCAGTGAGTTCATCTTCCAGGGGCTTCCTGAGATCAGAGAGAATTTTCACTCATCTCTTCATTCCCAACATAATGTGTCACACCTAACACATAGTCGTTGCTGGTTAGATAGTAGGGTCCTGAATTGAATTGAATTCAATTGAATTGCAATGAAATGCATTTGCTGAGTACTGCTGAGTGGTTGGGAGGATAAAAGGAGTTAATGTAGGGCAATTTAAATACTGACTCCCTCTCTTATACTCTGTGGTCTTGGTCAAAATATTCACTTATCTTGGTTTAAGCCTTTAACATCTGTACAAATAATGTCATCATAATCACCAAACATGGTATTCTTAAGGATCATATGAGAATAAGTTTAATAAATACTAAGTCAGCTTTTGGCACATAGTGGATCCTCAGTATTTAAGGACCTAAATCATGACTCTCTTAGTAGAGAGATGGGCATAGCTTGCTCTGGAATAGGTTTTATCTTCCTGTGTTATCACTAATGCTTTACAGTTTTATGAAATGACAGCTTTATGTAATTGACAATAATCATCATCCGTCATAAAATGTATTTTCTTAAACCAGAGCTTGCGATTTAGCGTAGCACCATTTATAATCATTTGTAAATATACATTAAATTAATGTCATTTGGTGAGGAAAATTTTTTTCAAGCTGTCGCTTAATTCTTTTTTATTGTTACAATTGTTTTTTAAATAAATTAAAAATAAACTTTGCTGACAAACACAGGGAAGGGTAAAGCAGTTAAAACAGAGTGGGACGCTCCCTGTTTCACCTCTGACATTAAAGAGACTAGAAGTCATCCCTCCATCATTACAGTAAGAAAAAAGCTGACCAAACTAAAAATCCGCTTTTCCTGGACCCTTCAGAGAACCCAGGGTACGAGATCTGGACAGAAAGGTGAACACAGATGATCCTAGCCCAGATCAGCTCACCTGGAGGAGAGGGTGCTGGAGGCATAAGGTGCGGGAATGGGACTGACAGTTTCGATTAACCACTGGAGGCGAAGAGGGAGAAACTGTCAGGAGTTACTGTCTTAGGGCTTCGCCAACGTTTCATGGGCTTTGCCCACAGAAGCCCATGTGGGATCAAGGTAGGGTCAGAGAATGACTCAAGCCTTGCTCCAGAGGGGAGAGGCGGAGTAAACACTGTGGGGTATGGCCAGAGTACTCTCCACAGCAAAGGCCGACTGTCCAGCAAAAAGCCTTCATCAGAGCATACTTCTCACCCTCCAGGTCCCCGTAGCCATCCTGTCCCACCTCCCTGGGGAAGAGGAACCTACGGGACACTCCTGAAGGCCACGTCCCAGGGACTCAATTGCACTAAAAGCCCGAGGCTCAGTCACGGGGTTGTTGATCGTATAATTATGGAACGTTCCACTCTCTGGAACCACAAGACCATCCCGGCTGAGCTCCATGAGATGGCAGTGGATCCTGCAGAAGGAGCTGCAAGAACAGGCTCTGGCTCCAGACAAGTCTTAGAGAATACCCACTTCCACAAGGAGACAGGAGAAAAGGCATCGGAGGAGCTGGAAGCTTCCACAGTATAGCAAGCTTTAAACGCTGCCTAACCCCAACCAAATTACCACAAAACCTCCTAGGAGAGGCCGATTTACCTCGGTTTCTATCACTTACTATATCATATCTGCCTTTGAATGACAACGACAACAAAATGCAAGTCATGAGTAAAAGTAAGGAGAGACACAATCTGAAGAGACAAAGCAAGCACCAGGACATGACTCAGATTTTAGAATTACCACATAGTGGATTTACAATAACTATCATTAATATACTAGGGGTTCCAATGTAAAAAAGGGACAACATGCAGGAATAGAAGGGTGATGTGAACAGAGACAGAAATTCTAAGAAAGCACCAACAGGAAAGGCTAGAAATGAAACACACTGTAATGGAAATGAAGAATGGCTTTATTGGGTACACCAGTAGATCGGACATGTCTGGGGGGGGGGGAATTAATGAGTTTGAAGATGAGTCAATAGAAGTGTTCCAAACTGAAAGGCAAAGAAAAAATGAATTAAAAAAGGGCAGATATTTCCTTTACTTGTTTGTTTTTTATTTGTTTGTTTTTGCTCTGGTTTTATTGAGCATTTTATATAATTTTATTTTATTTATTCTCTTCACAACAGAAGCAAAGAGAAAACTACTTAACTCAGTCTATGAGGCCAGGATTGCCCTAATACCAAAACAAGATAAAAACATTACAAGAAAGGCAAACTACAGACCAATATATCCCATGAAGTGGATACAAAAATCCTCAGTACAATGTAGTTTAATTGAATCAAACAATTTCCAAAAAAGAATTGTACATCACGACCAAGTAGGATTTATATCAGGTATGCAAAGCTAGTTCAACATTCAAAAATCATTCATGCAATCTATCACATCAACAGGCTAATGAAGAAAAATCATATAATCAGGTTAATTAATGCAGAAATGAAGAAAAAGCATTTGATAAAATGCAATACCCATTTACCATTAAAAAATTTTTTTTCAGCAAAATAGGAATAGAAGAAACCTACTCAACTTGTTAAAGAATATTTACCAAAGCCTATATAACAGCATAGCTATTGGTAAGAAATTGGACACTTTACCCCCAAAGTTAGGAAGAAGGCAAGGATGCCCGTATCCCCTCTTACCATTTCTATTCAACATTGCACTGGGAGTCAGCTAGAAAAGAAGGCAAGATAAGAAAATAAAAGCGGGGCGCCTGGGTGGCTCAGTTGTTTAGGCGACTGCCTTCGGCTCAGGTCATGATCCTGGAGTCCCGGGATCGAGTCCCGCATCGGGCTCCCTGCTCAGAGGGGAGTCTGCTTCTCCCTCTGACCCTCCCCCCTCTCATGTGCTCTCTCTCTCTCATTCTCTCTCTCAAATAAATAAATAAAATCTTTAAAAAAAAAAAAAAAGAAAAGAAAAGCTATACAGATTGAGAAAGAAGAAATAAAACTGCCCGTATTTGCAGATGACATAATTATCTATGTATAAGTCCCAAAGAATCAATAAAGAAATTTCTGAAACTAATAAACTAGATAACAAGGGGGCAGGGTGTAAGGTTAATATATAAAAATTGCTTTTGATATATGAAAAAAATGAACAATTGGGATTTAAATTAAAAATAAAATTACCATTTGCAATAGGGCCAAACAAATGAACCACTTTGGTGTGAGTCTAACAAAATAAATGCAGAATATACAGGTAGAAAACTAAAAAGAAATCAAAGATCTAATAATGGAGACCTATCCCATGTTTATAAATTGGATGATTCAATATTGTTAAGAGATCAATTTTTGCCAGTTTGATCTCTAGATTCCATTCTCAATAAAAATTCCAGAAAATCATTTAGTAGATATTTACAAATTGATTCTAAAGCTTATATTGAAAGACAAAAGATCCTAGGTACCCAGAGCGCCTGGATGGCTCAGTCAGTTAGGCGTCTGACTCTTGATTTCGGCTCAGGTCATGATCTCAGGGTCTTGAGATGGAGCCCCACATTGGGCTCCGTGCTCAGCACAGAGTCTGCTTGAGGATTCAATTTCTCCCTCTCCTTCTGCCCCTCCCCCCACTTGTGTGCACGTTCTCTCTCAAATAAATAAATCTTAAAACAAAAAAACACACAAACAAAAAAAAGAGGGACACCAGGGTGGCTTAGTAGGTTAAGCGTCTGCCTTCAGCTCAGGTCATGATTTCAGGGCCCGGGGATTGAGTACCATATCAGAATCCTTGCTCAGCAGAGAGCCTGCTTCTCCCTCTGCCTCTTCCCCTCCCCCCTGCTTGTGCTCTAGCTTGCTCTCTCTCTGACAAATAAATAAAATCTTTAAAAATAAAAAAAATAATTTAAAGAAAGATCCTAGGTACCCCACACAATAACAACACAAAATTATAAGACTAACACAACCTGATTTCAAAAGTTATCAAATGCTACCACAATCAAGGCAGTGTGGTATTAAAAAAAAAAAAGAAGTACACATGTGGATTCAATCCAACAGAATAGAAAGCTCAGAAATAGATACACAAATACAGTCACTGATCTTTGACAAAGAAGCAATGGCAATTCAATGGAGGAAAGATAATCTTCTCAACAAATAATGCTGAAACAATTGGATATCTATATCCATCATCATCATCCTCATCCTCATCATCCTCATCATCACCATCATCAACTAGGAATAGACCTTATACCTTTCCCAAAAATTTTCTCAAAATTGGTCATAAGCCTAAATATAGAACACGAAATTATAAAATGTCCAGAATAAAGTAAAGGAGAAAAAGCTGCATTATCTTGAGTTGATGATCAAAATCAGAATATGATCCATGAAGGAAAAAATTGATAGGTAATTTTAATTTCTGCTTTGCAGGAGATATGGTGAAAGAAATCAAAAGGCCAGATACAGGCTGGGGGAAAATATTTGAAAAACACATATCTGATAAAGAACTTGTCTCTAAACTACAGAAAGGACATAATACTTAATAATAGTAGCAATAATAATAATAATAACAATTTAAAATTCTGCAAAAGATATGAACTGACACATCAGTAAAGAAGATACATAGAAGGCAAATAAACATCTGGAAGGATGCTCAACATCATTTGTCATTATGGAATTCAAAATGAAATCAATACTGAGATACTACCCACTGATAAGAATGGCAAAAATTAAAAAAAAAATGAACAAAGCCAATTGCTGGTGACTATTCAGAGCAATGCGGACTATCATTCATTGCTGGTTGGGGATGTAGAACAATACAGCCACTTCAAATGACAGGTTGTAAGTTTTTTACAAAATTAAACATAATCTGACTATCTAATCCATCAATAATGATCCTAGATATTTATCCAAACTGATTTGGAATTGTATCCCCACACAAAACCTGCACCTGAATGCTTATAGCTGTTTTATTCTGATTACAAAATACTGGAAGCAACCAAGATATCTTCCATAGGTAAATCGATAAATAAACTATAATAAATCCATACAAAGGAATATTATCCAGCAATAAAAAGAAATGAGCTCTCAAGCAAGGACACAGATGAACCTTAAATGCAATATTACTGAGTGAAATGCCTATCTAAAGGGTAACAAACTGTATGACTCCAATTGTATGATATTCTGAAATAGGCAAAACTATAAAAATGGTTAAAAATATAATCCCTGGTTGTCAGGGATCCTGGGGGCGGGGCTGGGTTGAATAGGTGAAAGCACAGGAGATGTTCTTAGGTAGTGAAACTATCCTGTATGATATTGGTGGATTCATGACACTGCATTTGTTAAAATCCGTGGAACATTACAGCCCAAGAATGAACCTTAATGTATGCAAATTAAAAATCATTTACGAGGTCAGGGGGACCTCTGAATAGAATGCAGAATGTGGCAAAACAATTTAATTGTCCTATCAATGTGTAAAACAAGCTTACTGAAGGGAATGGGGAAGATGTTGACCTCTGGAGCTTGGGAAACGAGAGGCGTCTGTAAGACTAAAGGCAAAAGACACGGTACGTAAACCCTGCACTCGGTATGATACAGATGTTTCCCACGGGTTACATGTTAACGACTCTGAAACCACTATCACTGTTATACTGGAATTGAGCAATTAAGTAAATGGATGGCAGATGCTGGGAACCAGGTTTCTCACTGATGGAATGTGAACTTACAGATAAGCAAGGGAGAGGAAGCTAGAATAATCCATGTAGTAATGGATTACGTTGGAGATGTAAGTATAGACCAATGTTTTTAGTTTAACAGAGGTACATACGGCTAAACAAACTGAACTGTGTGTGTGTGTGTGCGTGTGTAATTGTGTGGTTTATGAGACATACATATATTCTCCTGCTCTGTCAGATAAGAAGGTCTAGAAACAATATCTTAGTAGCAACAAGCACACCCAAACCCCAGATCTTGATTTCTAATATTCTCTAGTACAAGGAACCAGGGTTTCTTATAGAAATGGCTGATTCTAGGGCTGGTCACCTCTCTTCTGAAGCAACATTTATTATTTTATATCACCTCAGTGAGGTCTGGTGACTCTTCTAGAAAAAAATATTTTGCAATATAAGGTTGAAAAACAAAATTAAACATAGACTAAAGACGTGTTTTAACCTTCCATATTTTCTCTCCCTGCCCAGGGAAGGGGCTTAGGGTCCTTGCCAGGGCTATGGCTTTGTAGGGTTGTCCTTGACAAAGGATGTAGATAGACAAGGCAGGCCAACAGGGTCCTTACAAGCTATGAATGTCCAGCCAAGAAGGAATATCAGAAAGCCAAGGGCAAGTCAGTGAGTCAGAAACTGAGCAGTGAAGTGAAAAACAGTACAAGTATGAGTCCATCGAAGTCGGACTTGGCTTTCAAACCAGTGAGGCAGCTGGAGCAGGAGGTGGTCATAAGTCAGAGGAGAAGCGGATCATTAAAAGGGAAGAACTCCCTAACCTTTGTTGATACCTAAGGAGTGCAAAGAATGAGCCCAAAGCTTAATAAACATTATATTTAATTCTGATAATAGTATTATCTCAGTTGGCAAACAGAACTTGAGGATCCGAGAGGGGAAGCAACCACCTGGGACCACGCAGCTCCTGAGAGGGAAAGAAGGCACAGTTCAGAAGGTCATGAAGATGGATGGAACCAAAGAGACAAGGAGAACCACAGACATCTCGATCCTGAGGTATGTTCTCTCTGTCAGGGAACTTCTATGCTTGCTAGGTCTGAATACAAGATTGAAGACAAATTACAGCAAAAGAAGAGTGTGGGCAGGAATAACTGCTGATTCTGGCCCTGCTTCTCAGCCAGAGAAGACAGAGCCGTGAACTCGCAGTGGAAACGTGTTCCAGGCAGCTCAGGTCGTGCACTGAGCCTGTACACCCCACATGCATTCTGCATGTTAGTCTACATTTTACAGTCCTTTATAACACCCTTTCTAGCCCTAGAATAATTGTATTCCAAATCCTGTGTACTTTCTACTACATCTTGTAAATGTCTACCAGAAGCATTCCTTTGACTTTTCCTCTAATGCCATTCTCATAGGCTGCGATTTACCAAACTCAAGCCAGACAGCTGAAACAGACCAACACAGCTAATGCCAGAAGTTGCCTACTTGCAGCTTGCTCAGGAGCATCTGTGTTTCTCAGAAGTCATTCTGGATTCATGCTTTACTGTCTATTTCTTTGAGCTTTGAAAACAACAACAGAAAAACCTATGGCAATCTCATAATTATATAATTCTTTCTCCATAGTTGAATCAAAGCCAATGCTGCTAAATCCCCCTGGTTATCATTTTAGACACGCCGTCTGGAATATTAGACGAGCGATTGAGAGGACAACGAAATCTCATCTTCCAATACACTGTGCCCAAATCTATTTTTCATGGCTTTGTGATTGTTATATTTTCCATAAAATTGATCTTCACGTGGACTGCTACGGTGACTTTCACAACAACTAATACAATTACCCCCAGATGGAGAAAGTGTAGTACTTGTCCACCTCACTGTGAGAAAGTGTGATCTTAGCCTGTAAACAGTGATTGGGGGGACTGTACCAGATTTTCGTTTGATCAGGGAGTTTGGAGTCAACACGTGCTGGAGGTGAGAATTATATTGAGTATTCTTAATTAACAGTGTGTTTGATCAGGGATTTAGAAGTTGGCACCTGTGAGAAAGTGAGAATTGAATTCAGAATGGCCTCCTAAAGTAATAGCGGTCCTGATATTGGGTGGAGCTCAAAGCATTTGTTAAGACATGTGTAAGGAAGCCAAAATGAGTGACGTAAGTTGGAGGCACGTGGTTATTTGTTTCGGTTTCTGAGGGAAATACACACACACACACACATTGAATAATGTATTTTTTTTCTACTTTGGATGCCTCTAGAATCTGAGTTCATGCTCAGTATCCAATTTTTGCCTGAAATTTGTTTGTCATTTCCCTACATCGAGGCACTGTGGTCCACTAGAAGGACATTACTGGTAGTTGGATGAGACCAGGTTTATTTGGATGTCACTTTTTGTTGCATAAACTGGGCATGGCACGTGAGCTCTCTGAAGCTCAGTGTACTCATTAGTAAAATGGCGGTGCTGTTTTGTTTTGTTTGGTTTTGTTTAGAGAGAAAGAGGGTGTGGAGGGGCAGAGGGAGAGAGGATCTTAAGCAGGCTCCACGCCTAATGCAAAGACTGGCACAGAGCTCGATCCCACAACCCCGAGATCATGACCTGAGCAGAAATCAAGAGTTGGACCAACTGAACCTCCCAGAATGGTAGTTATAATACTGACCTAACAAAAATAATGAAAAGCCAATCAAATGAGAATATAACACATCTAACATAGTATTTAATACATAGAAAAAACTTATGTTCATCTATTGTCTTTGTCTGAGATCTAGCACCTTCTACTTTAGATAAACTAAGGTCCTCATCATTCCCTAAATATGTGTCTTGTTAACTTGGCCTCTGTGTTCACTTGGATTGCTTCTCCTTTTCTTTTCCATCTGTTCAAATATCTCCCTCTCTGGGATGTACTCATACTAAAAACTCTTCATTGTTTATTTTGAATTTAAATGTAAGTGGGTACCTTGTATGTTTATTTGCTAAATCGCAAGCCTGCTCTCAGAGGTCTTGGATTTCTCCAAGGATTTCAGGAGGGTTGCTATCTGTGGGTGCAAGCAGGGACAGGGACCAAGGGGAGAGCCCAGGTCTCTCAGGGCCCTGTCTGCCTTCAGGAACAGATCCCTCTGGTCCCTTCTCCGACTCCCACTTTTCTGGTTCATTCAGGATCTTCCACAAGACTGCCAACCTTTCAGTTACACTCATTTTTGGCTTGCAAAATATCTTTTCTATTAATTTCTCATAGATTATCTGTGTGACCCTCTAGCAATATTTTGCCCCCAACTCACTTCTAACTATCAGCCTCCATCATTGGATTATTTTTGAATAACTTCCGTTCCTGTTTCTTTTCCTGCCTATATGCTTTGTGTGTGTGTGTACACATTCAACTTTTCTCAAAAACATTCTTTTAAAAAAATGATTGCTTTCTTTATTTGAGAGAGAGAGTGTGAGGAGAGGGGCAGAGGGAGAGGGAGAGAGAGAATCTCAAGCAGTCTCCCCACTGAGTATGGAGCCTGATGCAGGGCTTGATCTCAGGACCCTGAGATCATGACCTGAGCTGAAACCAAGAGCCAGACGCTTAACTGACTGAGCCACTCAGGTGCTCCTGTAAGTACTTTTTAATAAAAAGGTAAAAATCCTTAACAAGTACCTTGATTATCCATGTAAACACTTGCTTTATTTATTTATATCTGTATTTGTTTGAACTGGATTACAAATCTCTGAGTTCTTGGCCTGTTAGTAAGAGTTAAAATTCATGAATTTCATAATTACATGTAAAGTTTCCCAGAAGAGGACATGCTTATCCCAATATTTTTACTCAGTAGTAGATTTCGATGTCTAGAATCTTAAACTAAAGAATGATTATCTTTTGCAATGGGTCCTACATGACCCTGATTTTACTAATAAATTTTTTTTATATATGTACTAACTTATATGTACTATATCATTTAGGCATAAATGTCCATTCAATACAAAATATGTTGTGGGAAAGAATCTCTTTAGTTCTTCAAGCTTATTTCTCTAAAATTTATTTAACTATCCATTCAGGTGTAGAGTTATTAATTAGTTCATCAGGAAGGTAGCGAGTCAAAATATACTTAATGAGCATCTTCTCTATAAAGACTTTGTGATAAGGGAGGAGTATCAAGTGATGACTGAGCATACAGAACCTGGGTCCTTGTGCCACCGGAGCTATTCTAAGGACAGAGAAATCAGGAAACAAATCAAACAAAGGGATATGTATAGGGTATGCATATGTGTACATAACACTTAAATAAGTACTCTCAGGGAAGAAATAAAAAAAATCATAGGCTCAGCCCTCTTATTCCTGTGTTTTTTAAAGAATACGCTGGCTGATATCCAAGATCTATAAAGAACTTCTCAAACTCAACACCCAAAAAACAAATAATCAAGTCAATAAATGAGCAGAAGACATGAACAGACACTTCTCTGAAGAAGACATACAAATGGCTAACAGACACATGAAAAATGTTCATCATCATTAGCCATCAGGGAAATTCAAATCAAAACCACATTGAGAGACCACCTTACACCAGTTAGAATGGCAAAAATTGACAAGGCAAGAAACAACAAATGTTGGAGACGTTGTGGAGAAAGGGAACCCTCTTACATCGTTGGTGGCAATGCAAGTTGGTACAGCCACTTTGGAAAACAGTGTGGAGGCTCCTCAAAAAATTAAAAATAGAGCTACCCTATGACCCAGCAATTGCACTGCTGGGTATTTACCCCAAAGACACAGATGTAGTGAAAAGAAGGGCCATATGCACCCCAGTGTTCACAGCAGCAATGTCCACAATAGCCAAACTGTGGAAAGAGCCGAGATGCCCTTCAACAGATGAATGGATAAAGAAGATGTGGTCCATATATGCAATGGAATATTACTCAGCCATCAGAAAGAATGAATACCCAACTTTTGCATCAACATAGATGGGACTGGAGGAGATTATGCTAAGTGAAATAAATCAAGCAGAGAAAGTCAAATATCATACGGTTTCACTTATCTGTGGAACATAAGGAATAACATGGAGGACATTAGGAGAAGGAAGGGGAAAATGAAGGGGGGAAATCAGAGGGGGAGACAAACCATGAGAGACTATGGACTCTGAGAAACAAACAGGGTTTTAGAGGGGGGGTGTGGGGATGGGTTAGCCCGGTGATGGGTATTAAGGAGGGCAAGTACTGCATGGAGCACTGGGTATTATATGAAAACAATGAATCATAGAATACTACATCAAGAGCTAATGATGTACTGTATGGTGACTAACATAACATAATAAAATTAAATTAAATTAAATTTAAAAAATAAAGAATACGGTGTCTTACATTTCTCAGAAAGATAATTTTCTATAATGCAGTGTTTGAATCAGATGATATTTATTCCATTCTACCTTATGTAATTGTTACTTGAATCTGTGCATTGAATGGCCAAGAACCAAGATATGAGTGAGTAGAGAGTAGGGTCATGAATAGAAAAGCATTTCCAACCCCCTTTTATTTCTAAGCAGGTCATATTTTAAGTTCTACAATGCTTAGAGAACAAGCTTTGATAACCATACCTGATCCAAATTAGTCAGCTGCTGCTTCTGTTCATTCTCATAAGAAGAAAGAATGGCAGAAGTTGCTCTGAAAATATAAACACACACAAATAACCACAATTTGCCTCATAGACAGTTTCCTTGTTCACGATCCAAGAGCAAAGACTGTGTAAATCTAAAAAGTGAAAAGACCCTTCAGTTCATTTAATATTAACATGAATTTGCTATTGGATTAAGAAGTGAGTGAATACTAAAACAATAAAAGAATTGGATGACTTAGTTTCTGGAATGCAGTAAATTGAGAAATATCTACCTTATATCCATAAACTCATCAAACAACATATTATTTTATTTTAAAGTGAAGATTAATCAAATGAAATGTGACTCTGGCATTTAATGATTTCAACTTGTTTTGTGAATGCCGGCAAGTTAATCGTTAATATTGATAAATACAGTCATCCTTTAAAACAGAGAGAAAAAGCATGTAGTTTAACAGAACCAATAAATATAAATTACTGCTCCATAAAACACACCCCTTGCCCTTGTTTCTCTTCAGGAAAACAAGAGAGGTCCATGACTGTTTACAAACAGTTCTGAGATCAGACTCACTCAGGGTGACTGGAGCCTGGATGGACCCGAGAGTGTGCTGGATGGAGGAAGATGCGAATCACATGCCCTGTCCCTGTCTGCCCCCACGTGTCCGCCATCCCAGGCAGTTTGGAATGCCAGGGGCAGGCTCCACTAGTCCCAACATCTCAAAGTCCTCTTTATGTATAAAATACCATTTTGTGGACTTAAACCATCAAAATGGAGCCATCCAATCAGAAAGCAGCTGTCATGGCTAAATAATGATTGAAACAAAAAAAATCTGTAAAGATGATTTGTATCTAAATATAGTTAATGTACATAATTTTGCCAAGAGAAGGCGAGAGCAACAAATTCACAACCTTTTCCACAAAGTAAGCACTTCCTAGATGTGAGCCAAACTAACTACAACATTTAGTCTGGAAGCGTTTTGTTACAAGGTGGGGAGTGAGGCTGCTGCCAAGGAGTTGGTGAGGGTTGGAAGCAGTCCTTGGAAAGGCTGGGAAGTGCTATCCTCAGTGGATGCGCCATCTTTCCAGGTTCCTCCCTTAGGCTGGCATCCTGTCTTCTGCTGTCAAGAAGTTCAACGGTTCTCACCACAACTGTTCCCCAGACTTTCCAAGCCTTGACTTTCCAGATTCTGCCCCACCACACTTCATCAAGGTCATCTCTCTGTCTCGTGGGAAAATGGTGGAGGCCAGTCATTGGCTGGTAAATGTTTAACTACCAGCTATTCGGAAGGGACAAAAAATGTCATGATGTGTGGTCTTTACCAATGTCTGTGGTGTCACTGCTCCCACCATGGCTGAATTCAAGACTCTGGTTTGACTGTACTTGGCGCTGGGAAGAAATGCACACATCATGGGCTGGTAGCACCTGGCTCTGGCCGCACCCTGGGGGCTGCTGGCTCTCTGGGCACTCTGGGAGCTCAGGAGATGAGAGGTCCAGATAGAGGAACAGGGAATGTCCCCCAGAGGTCTGGAGGTGAGTGGAAGAGAGGGTTGGTGCTGGGTAAGGAAGTGCGTTATTTTTGACTAGCTGTTGAGCAGTCGGGGGGAAACTCCTAGCTGGAGACTAGTTCCATGTGAGGGAGGAGGGTACTGAGAACACTCAGCAGGGAGGCAATTTTGAAGTTTTAAGTATGTTTCTCAGTTATTTTTAAACTTTTCTTATCATAAGAATCACACAGAAGCTCTTCTTAAAAGTGCATGCTTTTTGGTTTTAACCCAAACTGACAATCAGTCCTTCCAGGGAGACCCTTGAGAAATCATATTTCAGCAAGTGGTTCTATGATTCTATTGATCAGATCAGGCAAGACTGGGAAGCACAGAAATAGAAGCCTTGACTCAGGGCATAGTTATTTAAGGGAGAGAAAGTAGAACGGTGTTTTTCAACCCTTACCATGTACAGAATCACCTGGGGAAGTTCATAAATTCTGTTGCTTAGTAGCCACCCCGGAGATTCGGATCTGCCTCCGGTGGGGAAGCCTGGACGCCTGCGGGTTTGAAGAGTTCCCAGGGGATTCAAATACTCAGCCCAGACGGGGCAGTGCTGATGTGTGTACTGAGAGTGAGGCCCGACAACAGAACTGGAGGCAAATCAACAGGATGAGCTGAAGTGTGTGAGGTCGCAGCTGCAGGTGGTGGGTGGGTGCGTCTGTCCATCCTCCATCCCCCCTCAGACAGAGGCTCGTGCCTGTGCCCCTCCTGAGTCCCCAGCACTTAGCCGGTGGTCGGCATATGGTAATCCTACAATGAATGCTGAGTGAGTGTCTTAATTGGCTGACTTCATTAATAACCTGGTGATGATGTGTTGATTAATGCATTCTCTTGTTCGGAGGAACATATTTGCATTTTCCACAGGACCGTCTGCACACAGTGACTTAACCCAAGGAAATGCCTCCCCTGCTGGAGTAAGCAGGCGGGGAAGACAATTTTTGAGCTTTCTGTTTCATACAAACTGTGTCATGTGGGTAGCTTATTTCCATTAAGTGCAGTCCAATGTCCTGGTACATTTTATTTTATTTTTTTTAAGTGGACATAAGATATCAACTTCCCAGCTGGGAGGTACAAGCAAGTCTTTTGGAATGATTATTTTAGAAAGAGAACATATATATTATTTACATATTTAATTGCAGTTGAAGACATTTTAATGCGAGGTAATGTAAACCCTTTTAAAATGTCTAAGTAATGGTATTTTCCTCATATTAAAAAAAAAAGACCTTTTCCTCATACGCACAAAAGATTATTCCATAGTTATAAAAATGAGTTTACTCCAAAAGCATATTTTTCATTCTCAGGGTACAACTGCTTTGGAGTATGACCACAGCAAATACTCACGTAAGCTCCCGGCTGCCATGATGCACTTGGTAAATACTGTGTATCTTATTCTTCACACTCACTACCAATTATGGAGTCAGCATCTGTTTTCTCTCCGTCTGCTTTTCCCATGTGTCTTACCTCTTCCAAATTTGTTCTCTTGATTTTCTCAATGACAATTAAAGCTGGATCCAATGAAAGAGGTGGGCTTTTTGCTTACTGCAATTTGTTCTGCGTTGATCGCTTTAACATGAAGAGTCATCTCACTCGTCCTGTGCACTGGGAGACGTGTGCTTCCTGGGGCCGCAGAGAAGAGCTCCTACATCACTGTCCCAGCATCTCCACCTGGGTGCAGACGAAAGCCTGGCTGGCTGCAGCCTCTGGATGGGTATCTGCTGTGTAGAACTGTCTACACAGCATCTAGATCTAGATCATGTATGTTTTGGTTTTTGACCTGCAGGCTCTTGCCCCACCCCCACCCCAGGCCAGGGATCCTGAAAAGCATCCAGCATGCTCAGGACAGCCTCTAAAACAAGTAACTGCCCAGCCCCAAGTGCTTACCGTGCCAAGAGCGAGAAGCTGATGGGTGTGCACGTTCACATGAATTTCTGTGTATCTCGAGGTTGCATGGTCCCGGACAAGAAACGCAGTTAGTGGTCTACTTCTCTATTGTCTGTCTCTTCAGCTCTAGGAAATTCCTCCAGGATGGAGACAGCATTGCGGCGTCTCTGTACCAAACACGACCCCTTAGACAGAGATGCCCCTGAATGTTGTCTGCAGTGACATTTGTGGAGCTCAGGGGGGCTTCTGGCTCTGGATTATGAGACGCCACCCCGAAACGGATCCGGTGTTCTCCCAGCAAGGCCACACCACCGACCTCATAGCTGCCCTCGACTTCCTTCTTCCCTTCCCGCATTCAGTCCCTGCAAGGCCTGGCTGGGCGTGTGTCTTGCCCCCCATGTCCCACCCCGCCGACAACTAGGAGGAGCTCAGTAAACGCCGCCGACAGGCCCTCGGTCCGTGCTCAGCCTGCTGCCGTGGCCGGCCGCAGGTGCTCGCTGCTGGCCCAGCATGCCCGGGGCTTGCACGCCTCTGGACTCGGCACGGACGCCTTCTCCTTCTGGCCACGTCCCCCCCTTGGTGGTTTCCTGTCCCGGGCTGCCTCGTTTCTCAGGACTCCTCTCCGGTTTCACCTCCTGCAAAGACCGGCCTCGTGGTCCTGGTCCCAGGGCGGCGCCTTGGCCTGTGTTAGCGTCTTCCCGCTAAGCCCGCTGAGGAGTGAGTGCACGGAGGGGCATGGCTGTGACATCTGTCACCTCGGGGAGTGACAGCACGGCCCCAGCGGATGTGGCTGGGCCCATCAGGGGTCCACACACGCTACACACAAAACTCTGGCTGGTTTCTGAAGGACTGGCCACCTCATCGGAAAAATTAACCCACTGTGTGAATTATATGCAGCTGTTCTGTGAAACCCACAGTATTTATTTACATTTCTTCACAGAAATGATACCTGTTAATCAAGAGGATGGGAGGCAGGAGAGACAGGAAACATCTTGCCAGTTTCTGAGTTTTAAAGCAGGGATAAGAATTTTACATACCTCCCAGCTCATGCAATGTCTTGTAAGGATGCTCTGGAAACCAGCTGAACCCCCAGACTTTGCACGAGAGGTTCCAGCAGACGCACATCCAGTCATCCAGTCGACGACACTGATAAACGTGGAGGAGGTAGGGCACACATGGACAGGAGAGCCTGCGGTCCCTCCGTGTCCTCAGAGGATGCACTTTTTTATAGGGAAACTAGGAATCTTGATGGCGATCCAGGGACTTGACAGACGGTCACGGAGGGGATGACACTGTGTGGGCTTGGAAGAGGCGCAGGCCACTCCCAGTGAGTGATCGGAGTCAACGGCGGGGGAGAGCTGGGGGGGCTTCACGTGTGCGTGGATCCGCCATGCAGCAAAGCGGACTTCTGGAACCTTCAGCGTGTTGGAAATACGTCAACTGTTCCTTCTGGGAAGATCTGAGTTTCTGTGAAAGAAGAGCTGTAGAGAAACACTGCAGTGAGGAAGAGAAAGGCCGCCTCACGTCGATTCAACACAGCAGACACACACAGAAACCTCCCCACGCACACCCTGCCCACGAAGGTCCGGCTTATGGACATGGATACCCATAATTCTTTTCCTTACAAAGCAACAGCATCACTTGGTAGAAAGGGCCTGGGTTTGGGGTCAAACAGCTCCCAGCTGTGTAGACAGGAGCATGCATCACACCCCCAGAGAGCCCTGTTCCTTCACCTGGGCCCAGGCCTGCCCTGAGGCTGGATGGAGTGGGGCTAGGGGAACGTGGAGTGTTGGGGACCCCGATCCCCTCCTCTTCCCCTCCTCCTCGGGAGCATCGGCCAATAGAAGGAATAAGTAAGTCAACAGGGATTATACCTCCTGTCGGGATGAAATAAGGGGCATAAGGAAAGCCTTCTTGAAGAGATGGGCTGAGACACCATCCGGGAGCCCCTCCAGGCCTGCTGGAGCCGGAGAGAACTGGCTCCACTTCGGGTGTCAGGCTAAAGCAGAGTCCTGGCCCGGCCCGCCCTAGTGACCATCTCACCTCCGGTGCTGAACTGTGTCACACGCCCTGGGGCGACCCGAGCCCACACAGGCGGGGCACTTTCAGAACGCTCCCTGCACTGATCGGCAGCTGTGCAGAATTACTGAGCGCCAAACGTCATAGTGCCCAGCTGGAGAAACGCCGATGTGGGGTTTCTCAGTGCTTGGCCCAAGTATGGCGTGAGTGGTGGCAGCCCTGACTTCATCCCCACTGACCTCATAGCACGCTCATCCTGGCCACTGTCAGGCCTCGAGCACCACTTTGTTTCTGCCTTGGGATGACTTTCAGGGGGGAAGAAAGGCAACAAAAATCATTTTGATGCCACTGACCTGCTTTCATGGAGAGGCTCCTGCTGCCTGGGAATCGGGCACCCTGTCTTTCTTCCCCCCCGCCCCCCCACCACACCTGCTGGAAAAGCTTGGCCCTCCTGGGAGCAGGCAGGACTGGGGACCTGGTCACGTTGGCGCCAGGAGCCAGCAGGCCTCGGTCCCTGGTGGGCCAGCAGCCATGGCCCAGGGCCCGCTGAGGGCAAACAACCTCTAGCAAGTCTGCTCTCCAGGAAATCCTGCTGCTCAGCTCCCACCGGGACCAGCGGGCAGAGCACCCAGGCGCCCGCCCTCACCTCCGCACCCCTCCCTCCTTCAGCTTCCTTCCTGGGGCACTGAGGACTGCTCTGATGCGGAGATGAAGTAAAATAAGTGAATAAGTGGGGGTGAAAATCCCAAACTATCCTGGGTCCCCTGTCCTGGGAAGTGGCAGATGCATCTCTTCCAAAACAACCTGAGCTCAGATGGTGCCAACTGGTGAGTTGCTCACCCTCCTCTGCACCTCCCAGGCAGGATTTGCTGCCATAATGAGGACCCCAGGAGACAGTGGGGGCACCTGACTAGTTTCAGGGCACAGGCTAGACCCTGCTGGCCTCTCACAACCTCAGTCTCAAAGGATAGCCCTTCCCCAGGGGAACCCTGTGAGGTGGGCATCCCTCTCCCTTTCAGAGATCACCTAGCACGTGCCAGGAACGTTCTGGAAAGTGTTACAGCGATGAACCAATTCCTCCACGTGTTATTGGGCCTCCAAAGCCTAGAACTGAACAGACCCCAGTTGATCAGAGAGTGTGACTAACACTCCACAAACAGGCGGGATGAGTTGAAATCTTCAGTTAAACATCCCTTAAGTGGTCATCAGAGTTTAAGACAAATGAAGAAACTTTAGGAATGTTCAATCAAGATCGGGTTCGCTGGGAAGCTTTAAAAATCCAGCTGGAAAAAAAAAAAAAAACATGTTCTAACAGTCAACCTGGGCTCCAGACTTTTGATCCCCTGGGTAAATACACAGCCTGCTCTGAGCAGAAGCTTACTGTAGGGTGGGAGCAAGTTGAAATCAGAAGTCCAAATGACAGAATTTTTGGACAACTTGTGCTGTCCCTTCCAAGAGTTTTCAGTACTTGACTTTGTGCTGCTGATTTTTGAAAAGGTGAGAATAATTTATAATTAGGCCAAACAAAAGAAATCTCATGTTATTATAAATGGTACTTTTTAGATCTTTGAAGACAGTTTTGCAAAGAAGACAAAGAATTCTCCTCTGCATTTGCTCTGAGATATCACATTCCTAATTTAAGAAATGGCTTTTTTGGGGGATTTAGCATGAGAACAAAGGATCTGAATGAGGTCCTCAAAGTGGCTCCCCACTCTTTCCGAGCCCTTCTTATCTTTGTCCCCATGTCGGCAGAGAATAGAAACATCACAACTTCCCTGAGTCATTATTCAAGCTTTGCTCTTCAGATCCGAGAGAAGAGAGGACTCCTAAAACTGACGAGTAGACAAGCAGCAGTCAATACATATACATTGACTGAAGAAATGGATGGTTGATGGAAGTGAGCTAAGAAATCCTAACTTGGGCTTAGAAATTTTGCTGGAAAGTCATAACTCCTTGTTAAGAAGAAAATGTGGGACTAGAATTTAGGAATTCAGTCTGTATCATGAACATGAATTGACTGTTTTCCTCCATACATTCAAATGCTGTGGGCATTTACCTGCTAAACTGTAGAAATTCAATAAATGCTTACATTGAATGAAGAAAGTTCAGGTGCTTTTGAATCCCCAACCTGGTGACATGGAAATAAGATTTTCTTTGGAGAACTAAAGTATGAACGTACTTGTGAGGGGTCAGTCATTGTAGTAATTGTGTCCTGACTGCTAGGTGCTGCAGATAATGGCGTGTTGTGACTGAGAAAGTTCTTTCTGACATTTCTGAAATGAAATAATGACACATGTCAGCATCTGATGAATAACAGACATGCCCAGGACTCCTTTCTCACTGGATAATTAACCGAGTTTCTAATTTCAAGATATTTCTTTGATCTTCTAACAAAAATATTCAGTATACCTGCTGGGTATTTGGGGAGAGGAAAATTTAGAGTCCAGAAGAAGACATAGAAGATATATTTTGATCAACTGTAAAAGGATTTTATAGATTTCTTCTAAGTTGCTTGGCTTACAAAGTAATCTGTTAATCCATCTCACAAGAAGCATGTCCTGAATTTAAGCATTAAAGTGTGATACTGGGACCAGAATTAGAAACACGAATACAGTCAGAAGTCATAAAGCAATCACAGAATTCATGCAGGACAACGTCACAATCGGATGTGGAGGGAGTGTGCCTTTTCCGTGCGTTCTGGTGCTGAAGCTGGAGCAAGATGTCCAAAGCTCAGGGGAAAGGCTTAGGGCACAAATTAAGCTTCGAGCAACGATAGCTGTATTGCATCATTTAGCCCTCAATTAGGCTGGGACACACAACACTGAAACGACCGAAGAAGCATATTACAATAATGAGAGAGGGACACTTTGGGCACCTACAGACTATCACGTCTGGGAACCTGAGTCCACTGCCACAAGAGGAAGCGATGTAGACCGTGGGGGGTAGGGCAGGAGTAGAGAGCAAGAGGCTACTGGAAAACGTGGACTGGGGCCTGGTGTCCCACACGAGGTCACTGCACACCCCTCATCTGTAAAGAAGGAAATGGATCAAATCATCCCTTAAAGACCACCCATCCTTTCCCAAACCAGGCTGAGTCTGTGGTACGACATTAAATCATTGAGTGTGGATGATGCTGAGCAGCCACTAGCCCTTTGGCTCTGTGTGACGATAGCTACGGACTGTTTATTTTCCTATCCATCCCTCTGTACGACCTTCTGTACTATACCCATACTATGTGTGGGAAGACAAGGTCAGGATCCTATTGATTAATAGTGACAATGACTACAACACATTGAATCTTTCTGAACAATAGCAGCTATCTGCCCATGCAACATCAGATAGAGCCTTTACAAATTATGTCATTCAATCTTTACCACAACTTGAAGGGTTAAATGTATGTCAGTTTTATGAATTAAGACATACCTTAGAAAGTTAAATAGCTTACCCAAAGTCATAGAAGTAGTATGAGATAGACTTTCATTTGCACACTTTTCTCATCTGATTCCAAACCCCATACCTCCTGCACCCATGCACTGCTAAATAAATGCTAATATAATGAATGAAAGGTGGAAATGTATAGAGAGGAAAGTAAACAAGAAGAGTATGTAAAGGAAGAAGAGGGGAAAATGCATATTTTTGCAATTACTAAATTCTTGCATTTTTAACCAAGATACAAAACAAACAAAAATCTTTTAAGTATAGTGAACTGGTTGACTTCTGGACTTTTTCTAAAATACCACATATTTAGCAAATGTGGATAGGGCATTGGTTAAGATCTACTCTTTGCCCCTTCTTCCTTCTCTGTCTTCCACTTCCTCTTCTTCCTTCCCCCCTCCCTCCCCTTCCTCCCATCCTCCCTTCCTTCCTTCCTTCCTTCCTTCCTTCCTTCCTTCCTTCCTTCCT
>NW_023270274.1:3078610-3106522 GCF_011800145.1 Mirounga leonina
CCTTCCTTCCTTCCTTCCTTCCTTCCTTCCTTCCTTCCTTCCTTCCTTCCTTCCTTCCTTCCTTCCTTCCTTCCTCTATCCATATTTTTTTCAGTGCTGTTAAGGCTATAGCTCATTTAGGTAATTACCTATACAAAGGGAAGTAATGGACAATAAGTTAGGGCAAGTGTGTCTGAGTTCAAGAATGATACAGTCTGGCAGGTGAGCAGACACATAGCCATAGAACATGATTAGCACAAAGGGCATGCCTGTGCTTCTGGGGGTTCAACAGAGACTTCCGGAGGAGTGCTGAGCTAAGACTGACACAGGGTTAAGAGCTGTGAGATTGAAGACACACTGTCCTCAAGCTATACCCATGGAGTAAATTGGTCATCTCCATTTTATTCTGTTAAAATAAACTATTCCCATAGAAAGGAACTTGGTCATGTTCATTGTCTTCCACTTGACAATGGCAGGGACCATGGGTTCAGGGGCCTTATTGGACTATTCATCACAGAACACCCTCATCCAGGGCAGCTCCTGGAGGAGTAGACACTAAGTACTTACTTAGAGAGTAAAGAATATTTTTCTTTATTTATTTTCAGAAAATCTGGTCTGAAGCAAGCACATGCTCAGGATCTTTGATTCTGAGGTGGGGATAAAGGAGCAGGAAATAGAAATGAACATAGATGTTAGATACAAAAGTCATACTCCATCTTGTCAGTAACTACCTCCAGGCCTGTAGCATTATCAGGTTGAAAGAAATGATTTGGGAGGGTCAGATTGCCAAGGTCACCCTGGCCATAAGAGACAGAGCTGTGGCTTGAGTCCTGAGCTCTGTGATTCTCAAGCCCATACCCTGGACCACATCTAAACTCTGTGTTTGCAAGCACTTCCTAAGGTTAAACCTCGGGTACATAATAGGGTGTGGCATCCTCTTGAAAATTTACTTGATGATCAATAGAAACACCTTCCTTTGAAAGTACACATAAGTAGAATTCATTAGTTTTGCTGACCTTAGTTCCATGCTTTGTCGATTTGTTAACTCCTGATGAGCTGCACCCAGAGTTGCTCATCCCTGCATTTACCTGAGCAGCTAAGATTTGATGTTCTTTTTCTAGACCATGCCCCAGCCTCTTCAATTATGTAGTGTCCTCCTAATATTCTCTGTGTCTGGCTCATCCATCCACCATGCTCTCACTGGGAAGAAAACATGCTCTGATGCCTGGTGCTTCTTCAGCACAAGGGAAGAAAACAGCATTGTGGCTAAATAACCTCAACTCCAAAATGTCTGATGGAAGAGGAAACTGAGAGAAATATTAATATCAGACCTTGTGAGCTAAACTGAAAGAGATGTGAGACTGAGCAGCATAGTGTAACGATCAACCATGGGGACTGGAGGTAACTCTTCTTTGAATCCCTATTATGTCACTTATCCCACCTGTTCAACCAGGTGCAAGTAAATATCCCTCCCTTAGCATCATTGCTTATAAAACCAGTGATGATAATATTGATAAAGACAGTTTTCTTTTCATAGAATTGTGTCAGCATTAAATGGGCTAACCCATTTAAAGCTCTATGGTGTTGAATGCACATTTGTTGCTATCACCTTTGATTAAATAAGCAAGTGTATATTACAATAAGTGTTTTCCTCATAGTAGTGTATTAGTTAATATTTAATAAATAATGACATCCTTTTATAGTGGCAGGTCTAAAAATTAAGAACAATAAATGTTAGCTTCCCTTCCCTAGTTCCCCACTCAGCTAGGGATTATGGTTCCAAATAGTGACCTGCCCCAACAGACACTTCCTTCTGTGACAAGGTCAGAGGTGTCAGACTCATTAACATTTCTTGACCTCATCTTTGAGAGAATAAGAAAAAAGCAAGAATGTGCTGAATCTAGAGGGATGTCCCATTCAGCCCTGAGAGGTCAACTAAGCACCATCTGGAGAAGGTCTTAGAGCTTTCTGTTTGGATCTCATTTCTAATTCTTTTCTTTAATCCTGCTGACTTTGATGTATTTTTGAATGTGCATCTCTTTTTCTTTCTTCTTGGATATATCTGTCCAAAGAGTTTGCACCCCTCAGAGGCACCCCACCACCAGATTAATGTTTCATGCAATGGTCTGTATAGGCTCTAGGAGCTTGGCTGAGATGATGAACTTTGGTGTGAAGATGATAGTTATATACATGTACATTTGTGACTTTTTAGAGAGAGGGAATGTTCATTCCATCACCCCACACAGTACCTAGTTTGTAGGCAGCGCTCAAAGGTTTGCTGAACTGACAAGGTAAACATCTGATGGTTGCTTTGACCTTGAACATGGCAGTGCAGAATTGAAAATTAGCATGGAGATCTGAGGGAAATGATCCACCATTATCATCCTCACTCTGCTTCTCGGTACTTACTGTATTAAATTGGATCAATTTGTTATTTAGATGGCTGCCTCTGGAAAGATTTATGACAGAAGAGGACTTTACTCCCTGTTTCATAAGCAAAATAATAATAAATATATAAACCAGTTAGAGAATAGGCCCCTTGTCCAAGGTCAAATATGGAAAATTTGATGGGGGCTCTACCTTTTTTTCCTGTAGAATATTCAAACCTTAATTCTTGATTTCAAAATGGAAAACATTTCATGCACATTCCTTTATCAAATGTGGCATTCTTGAGTTATAAATATGTCTTAAAAAGAGGAATAAATGAGTCTATGAGAACGATATCAACTCACTTCAAGCCCGTATCTCTCTTTGATTGACTCCTCTATGGTGAGAGTCACTTTGTGATCTTATTTCTATAGAAATATTCAAAGACATCAGTTACCAGTCAGCCTGTGTCAGACAGCTCTCTGGGACCTCATGGCTCTTACTGGGTTATCATATCTCTCACTCTTGCTTTGTTCGCTAACATATTCACAGAATTATAAATTGTTGGAATTAAAAGGAACTTTTCAAATTACCCAGTCCAGTCTTCATATTTTATTGATAAATCAATCAAAAGCCAGAAAGGCTAATCATATTGCCAATGGTCTCATAGCTATTTAGTGAAAGAATGGGCTCAGTATCTTCAAACCAACACACACTTCTGCTACAGGATGTCTACACAACTCTGGAGGATGCCCTTAGGTGGAGAAAGCTATTGGATATTGTCAAAATGTGTCTTTCTCTTTGCTGATTTTCTAACTTTTCTCCACTATATTTACCCCTGTCATCGAGGGGATATTTAAGGTTGAGAACAATTCTCTATAACCAGAGATTTATAAAAAGTAGAATGAATACGATCTCCCACTTCCGTCTCAACAAACAATATTTATTTCTTGGGGTTGGAATAATGATTTTTTAAATTACTGGATAGATATTGTATTATTAAGAAACTGGGACATGCTCATAAAGTTGGCTGATGTCTTGAACTTGTAAGAGTTTTAATCACATAGTACAAAAGATATATAATAAAAAAGTTAAAACTTCACACCATTGTAAAATTAATGTGATTGTTGTACAGAAAAGATAAAGTAAAAAATATGATGCATTTAATTAATAGTTTCAAATATTCAGAAAGGAAAGGGAGAACTAAATACATGTTAGTGTAATAGAAGAGGCTAAAATCTGCATTTTATAACATAATTCAGATTATAATATGCTTTCAAGAATTTTGGGATTTAGATAAAGAATATGTTAATACCACTTTTTTTTCCTGGAGGAATTTACACCTCAGAGATTGACTCATCCAAGATCACATAGAAAACAAGTGTAGAGGCTTCTGAATACCTCAGAAGTAATCTCAGTGGGTCCCAGAGGTATTCATATTGAAGACTGAGGATTACGGAATGATGACCCAAAAAATGTGAAAAAATGTAAATAAATAAATAAATAAATGATTGGGAAAGCTGAAAGTTAGTGATAGGTAATAACGCATTAAATAGAAGTTGATCTCAATTTGTTCATAGACATTTGACTTAGTAAAAAGCAGGCAAAATTCAGATCAACCAATGTTCCCTATGTATAAGGAACTCCATTTAATGTTGAAAAACAAAGATACTTAAAGCACAGACTGACTGAGTAGGGCTCACAAAGGAGACGCCAAGCCCACAGCCCAGTGGACTCTGGAGCTCAGAGCATAGGATTCCAGAAGAGAGGTTTTAATATTATATGCCTGCCATGAAACAAAAGGCATGCTAGGTTAGTATTAATATTTAAACAACAATAAATTATATTGGTGTGTTAAGGATATGTTAATTATTTTTTGAATCTGATTTTTTTAAGTAGGCTCCACACCCAGTGTGGAGCCCAGTGTGAGGCTTGACCTCACAACCATGAGATCACGACCTGAGCTGAGATCAAGAATCAGTCGCTTAGCCAACTGAGCCACCCAGGCACCACAGAATCTGATTTTTTAGGAAAATAAGTAAGTCATTTCAAAAGGAAGAGTTAATTTTATAAAAATATAAATTAAATCATCATTTGTGTATTTGACTCGTGAATTAAACAGATAATTTACAATTAAAGATCACATCAAGTAGTTTCTGATTAAAGGAAAAAAAGCTTAGTCTATCAGATATCAGCTTTTTCCTATGCAGATGTGAAACTACAGCCTGATTACACATGGACGTACACATGCATATCATAATGTGCACAGCTGTAAGCAGAGTTGTATGCATCCCAGGGATATAAGAGAATTGTCAGGCTACACATTACGAGAAGGTGAATATAACACCAAATAAGTTGCTACATACGTTTTCTAATTAACACGTAATCAGAAGTAATTAACAAGGACTTTTTTTTTATTAAATTGCTCCTATTCATTGTAGAAATTTAAATCATAAAGTATAACTTAAAAAACAACTTATTTTTCTCTGAATGTATAGTTGTTTTTAATGAAAACTGGGATCATACTATATAAACACTAATGCTTTTTCCATAAAGCTCATATATAGTATTTCCATGTAATCAAATATTCTTTTGAAAATGGAATTTTAATGATTTATTTAACAAATCCTTTGCTGTTGGTTAATGGAGTTATTGCTAATGTTACTCTTCCTGCCAGGAGGGAAAGTACTGTGAGTGATAGCAGGCGTGGTACCCAGGGTGGGAGGAAGGGGGTACTGGGTGGTGGGCGAGGGCAGGTATAGATGTGGGAGGGGAGTGGGGTCATGAGGGAACCAGGCAGTGGGTCAGATGAGAACCACCAAATCGTGCACATTCCTGTGGAAATGGCTGAAAACACTCCAGATCCTGAAGCAGAAACTGAGTCCCAGGGTGGATGATATTGGTATATCAGCTTGGTTGAAAAACAATTTCTAAGTGTTAAAAAATATATATATATTTCCTTAACTATAGTTTCTTTTTTTTAAAGATTTAATTAATTTACTTGACACAGAGAGAGAGGGAGAGAGCATGAGCAGGGGGAGCCACAGGCAGAGGGAGAGGGAGAAGCAGACTCCCTGCTGAGCAGGGAACCCGATGTGGAACTTGATCCCAGGACCCTGGGACCATGACCTGAGCCTGAGCCGAAGGCAGACGCTTAACCAACTGAGCCACCCAGGCGCCCCAGATTTCCTTAACTATAGTTTCTGATGTGAATCTCTGACCTTTGTTTTCACTTCTCCTACATAAATTCTTCTCATCTCCTGTCCTTGAGAAGTCACCTAATATTTCTGAATCTGCCCCCCTACCCATATGGTGGCTTTAATAATCATGAGTGTAAATATTTAATACATGTAGAGTGTATTAATGCTTATATGCTACAGCAAGCTCAGTATATAGCATTCAATATAAAAATACCTTCCCAACTACAATGTGTGTAATCTTCTGCCTCCTGTGCTTTATAAATAAACTGATAATTATTGATATTGATGATTATTTTAGTTTGCTGGGTGAAACGTCCTTCGCTGTGTCTTTCTTTAATCTATCTTGAAACCAGAAGGAGCTATCTTTTATTATTTAGATGGTTTGTTTCTACAGAAATGAAAGTATGCCTGATAATTATTCCTTTTGTGGGTCTCGTGCCTGAGTGGCTAGCATTCAATAAGTGAGTGTCTTCAACACAGAGCATTTTTCCAAAAAAAACTTTGCGTGATAGGTGAATGGCTTCCATGCAGTGGCAAGATGATGCATGAGGAGCGGTAATCTATTATAGATTTCTTATTGAAATTAGCAAGTAAGGTAAGTCATTGTTGTCCAAAGTTCTTAGACAGGTGGGAGAAGAGCAAATGCATCACTAGAGACTTTTTGGAGAACTCCACCTCCTCTGATTCATGCTGATTCTAAACTGCCTGAGAGTGAACTAGAGATGATACTGCACAATAATCCCACATGTAATGTGCTGATAATTAAATCCCTCTGACAATTACATCATACATTAGCAGGCTCAGCCCAATCCATTACTCATGATCACTATCTTGGACAAAACAAAATGGGTACACGAGGGACCATCAGTGGAGCAGATGCTCTTATGGAACAAAACAGCCAAACTCTGTTTATGTAATGTGATCTGTGGAAGGCTAAAGTAGGGCTTCCTTTCACCTCCCCTAGTGGGGAACGAGCTCCTAAAGACAATGGCACCCAAGCTTGCCACCTCCTTGGCTTGTGTCTTTGGCAAAGATAAAATAGTTACGGATCGCACCAAGGTATTCAAAAAAAAAAAACAAAAAAAAACAAAAAAAAACTCTAGTGATTTGGCTGTAGAGAGAGGCAACCATGATCTATTATTGCTGCTTCTAAGCTACAATAAACATGCAGAACATTACTCACATTCATTATAATCTATTAGCTTAGTGAGTGATGTGAACTCATATTTTAACAATTATTTCTAAGGCAAACGTAGGCTTAAACTGATGTCAGAAGTCCCAAAACTGGAAGGAAAAAATTGCCAGAGCAACTTTCTCCCATTGGGCCTTGCACACACATGCATGGAAGCCATCTGTTGATATATGTAGCCCTGCTCACTGGGGAACACTTGCTGTTCTTCGAGTCCTGGAAAACTGAGCAAGTTCCCTTCCTGAGTGAAGCCATAAAGCTGTACTGATCAAGCACTGGGCTATGGCGTGAGACTAACATAATTTCAGGATATATGCTACCAAAGCAAGCACAAGATTAACATAATTTCAAATCCTGGCCCCATGGTTCCCCGCCTGTGTAACCTAGGATAAGTCAGTCACCTTCTCCACGCCAAGGCTTCTTCTATTTGTCTTATTCAGGATAGGATATGCTCTGCTGCTATTATAAACAGATCTTAGAATCCCAGTGGCCTAACATAATTGACACTTGTATTTTGCTCTTGTAAAGCCCAATGAGGGTCAGATTTCCCCTCGATGGCTACCCTCCATGTGGTGACTCAGAGATCCAGGCTCCCTCCACCGAACGATGTCACTACACATCCCGTGAAATCTTGCAGTTGTACTCAGCTGCCTCTGACCAGACTGCACAGCCCGTCTTCCCACATTCCACTGGCTGGGATGAGTCTAGTGGCTTCCAAGTAGCTCTAAGAGAAGGTGGGAGGTCTTTCCATGTGCCCAGGAAATACAGAGGAAGCAGATTTGGAGAGGACTAGTAATTCCATACACTCTTTCATAAGATCACGCTTAAAAAAGCTTTACAAAGCTGTTGGTATACTTCTTGACACCTCGTCATGCAAGAAACAATTATTACCATACCACAGAATTATTATTATTCTACCTTTAAGGCATAGGAGACTCACCTGTCAGTGCCCTCTGCACAGCGCTGATGATGATTTCATTGCCTTTTCAGGACCCCACTTTGACTGTTAGAGCCATGTGAAGGTGAGGACCTAGATCAACTGCCTTCTTGAGAGGTGTTTATGACCTCTAGATAGGTTCCCTCCCCCTTTTAACTGACTGGCCAAAGCCAAATGGTGATATAGGTAATGCTTTTTACCTCCCTTTTAAGTTTAAACCTCTGACTTCGGTGCTTGGGTGACCTCATCTCAAACCTCCCAGGAACTGCCACTCGTGAACACCCGCTGCTTTGCCTGTCTCCTCAAGGTCAATCCAACCCAGTGGGACTTTCTAACAAAAATTTGGAGAAGCAACTCATATGAAATGTAATGTTGAACTAGAGGAAGAGAATTACTGTTGACTACTGTAGTGGGAAAGTGATGTGGAGTTGGCACAGGTGATCTAGGTGACACATGATCAGAGAATTAGGAGTGGACGGATGTAGCAAAGGCAAATTTAAAAGACCTAGGCTGGGGGGCCATAGACTGTGTGATGTTAACCTCTGCCCCCACCCCTTCTTGTCTCCAGATGGACTTAGCCTCTGCTTTAATAGCTTCTGATTAGACCATTAGCAGACTTGATTATAATTGGAACTAATGGTTCCATACCCAACACTTCTCTCTTGCTGGTTGACTAACACTCTGATGGCCTGGTGCTAACACAAGGCAGCATGACAGGTTGATAAAAGAACAATCCAGCAGTGAGCTGACAAGTCTTTAGAATTCCCTGGAATGGAAAAGAAGAGAAAATGAAGAAAAAGCAAAGATAAGAAAAAAATAAGGGGGGTTGGATAACAAGGGGAGGAAGGGGTAAAACTCTAACCTTTCAGGCAACCCCGTTCCTTTACACACATTTGGCTGGCTTAATTTCTCATCATAAAAGCAAGCCCGATTGAATAGGGAAGCTATTTCATCCTTCCTTACCAAGAGCCAAGAGAGAGCCCTGAGGAATCATGGATCAACCATTTACTCTCTAAATACCTCCTTTGAAAAGATGTATACTATAGGATCCATTTACTTGGTTGCCAATTCTTGCCATTTTCCCATTTAGTGAGACTGTTTAAGGTAAACACTGGACAATAGAACCCATCTGACAGGGAGGCTATTATGGGCTTTACAGAATACTGAAAATATTTGGTACATTTCAAGGGTGAAATGGGAATAGACAATGTTATTTTAATTCACTTTGCGTCTCCTGTATCAGAGTGTTTATTAAGCAGTTTGTATGCGCTGGACACCTTACGTGCACCATACCTTATGGCACAAATCTGACGTAAGTGTTGCTTCATCCCCATTATACAGTTAGCGTAATAGAAGATAAGAGTATTTATTTCAAGGTGTCCCAGACACAGAACAAAAGTTTCTATCCTAATTGCTGTCAGTTTAGAACAATTCAGACACTTAACCTCTGGCCTCTGAGTTAGTTCTCAGCTCATTGTAGGACATATGCAGGACACCACGTGCTGTTTTCTGGGCCTAAACACAGAGTGTGTGTGTAACACACTAGGGGCCTATTCCCAGGAGGATGCAGGCAGCCCAGACAGAGCCGGTGGCTGGTTTTAAGCCCAGGAGTGAAGAGCCTTTGACATGAGGAGAAACTCTCCTAGCGTATTCAAAAAACCTTAACACAGCACAGATTCTATGATTATTTTTGGTGTTGCCCTTTTAATATTAAAGAAATATGCCAGCATTTATCTCAGTTAAGGATGGGAGTATTGCTCCCAAGGTCCACAAAGGGAAATCTATTTAACTTTTTCTATTGTTTAACGTAGTTCAGACACACACACACACACACACACACATTGCCTATAGGATAAAGCGTGAAGTCTTTGGCATCCAAGCGGCCTCACAACCTGGTCAGCAACCATGTGACTTCCAGCTTTGTCTCCTGCCTCTTTCCTATCCACACTAGACACTCCCTTCATACAAGAATGATTGTGCCATATAATGAACCATGGACCTTTATGCATCCATGTCCTTAATGAGGTCTTCCTACACTCTTCAAAACTCAGTTCTAGCACCACATTCCCTGGAAATGATCTCAAAGGCACCAGGTGGCATTCAGTGCTGCCCGGTCTGGCTTCCTTGCTTGGTTTCCAATGATAGCGCTTCCCACAAGCGAGGGATCGCTGTATTCGCTGTCCTCTCCAGGCTATGGAGACCTCCAGCCATTATGTTTATCTTTGTATCCCCAGTGACTACCTCAGAGTCAGTGGGTAACAAATAAGCTCTCTCTATATGCTTGCTGAGTGAGAGAGGGAGAGGAAAACTTGACTGGAAGCTTGATTGAAGGTCGAATTCTAGTCACCATCACTAGACCGAAGGCTACCTCTCAGGTTAACTGGCTTGTTCAAGCATTCCCCTTGATTCGCTGGGCCCCTGGGAAGGTAATGCAGAAGCTGTCCAGGGGGGTAGGATGCAAAAGGTGACGCTGCACTGCAGTGGAGAGCCCATCTGAGCTCAAGGAGTATTTTGAATGGACAGGACCGAGCTCCCTCCCAGGCCAGCCTCCCTCCTAGTCTCTGTCAAAAACAGGGTCTCCCACATGGGGCACCTGCTTTCCCCCAAGTGAAACTCCCTTTTGCAAGTCCGTCTGAAAGGTTTGAGGGGATGCTAACCAGCTCTACATAGGAACTTTGCAGCCCTCTCTCCTCTATCTTGGCACCCAAATCCAGAGCACTGGGAGAGACTGCCCCCCACACCCGCTGTCCTTATTTAATTCCCAAGCCTGTCCCATGAGTCCTCAAATGACGTGCCATGATCTTAAATGAGAGCCGAGTGTGGATGACGCCTGGGGCGCCTGACCTGGGGTTGGGTGGCCCTGCCATCCATTACAGGTGATAAAATACAAGCCAGCACTTCATAAGACGAGCAGGAGGACTGGTAGCTCAAAGAACCTGAGCCAGGAAAAGTCCAACAGCCACTCACAGCCTCACACATCTGTGAGAACTGACACTGAAACCCCCTGTCTTCGCAGCAGGTCACAATCTACTGGCTGCACAGGTAATTAATAGCACTTGGGCTTTGGGGAAAGGAGCAGCCACAGTGTTTGGGGAGAGTCTGGCTGGTTGCAGCACATTCCTGCCCATCTGCTGTCTAGCACTAGCTTCGAGTGAATTAATGGGGGAGATGCATGAGCTATACAAATGGCTGCCAGTGTTTTTAATATGACAAGAAGGCATATGGGTAAGGACACAGAGGATATTCCTGTGCTCATTTAGATAGAAAGAAAAGCCAATATGAAATCTACTCCAAAAATTCCGAGTCTGCATCCCATTAAGTAACATTTTAAATCAAACAAAAACTACCCGTAGTCCTAAGGTTCAGTCATTTGGCGTATTTGGGGACAGGAGAACCCATCATAAGTGAGATGCAGGGACGTACACCAGCCCTTTGCTGCCCTTTGAAACTTGCCACCCCACTCACGTGGCCCCGTGGCCAGCATGCTCTTTCCTGAGACCGAACACCTTCCCCCCCACCCCACCCGCCACACTGTATGTCATCGGCTAATTCCTCAGATCTTTAAGAGCTCAGGTTGAATGTCAGTCCCTTAGATGAAACATCACCTACTCTAACACTGACTTCTCAGCTGGTCAGGCTCCTGCATTTGCCAGATAAAAACTATCCCCGCATTAATTCAATCACTAGTCCAGTGTCCATTTTTTTTAGTTTAATATAAACTCAGAGCATAAATCCTAAGACTATTTGAAACCCTAACACCTCTGGTGGGTAGCAAAGTGCCTTGATGAATATTTGCTGAATGTCACTTAGGAATAGCCTTGGTCATCTCTGTCCAAAGCTAGCCTGATTCCTATGGAGCCTGTCTTGCCTTGCCTTCTACATTTTCCATATTGAAGCCAATGTGGTCTGTTTAAAACATATATATAGATACATATATGATAATATTACTGATCTCATAATGCTTCTGGTAATCTGTTGAAGCATAACAAACCACCCCTAAACTTAGTGGTTTAAAACAAGAGCAGCTGTTGGTTTTGTACATGAATCTACCATTTGGGCAGGGCTTAATTTAACTCACTTAGGATCCACTCCCATACATATTCCTCAAGTATGTCTGTGTAAATTGGTGAATCTGGCAATTCTTTTGGTACATATTGCATTTCCTCATGGGTACCACTTTGTTCCTGTTTTCCTGGGAACACTCAGACTTGATTCTGGTTATTGGTGCAGAATTACAGTTTCCCAAACTGTGTGCCAAGGTGCCCTGGGGCACCACAGTCAATTCACAAAGGTGCCACAAAATATTTTAAGGGAAATATAGATACTCAACTTCAGTGGAACACTATGTGAGCTACTAGCTTAAAGTATGTCATGGTTTCAACATTAGATCACACTGCAATCTTTTCAATGATGTTTTATCTTTTTAAAACTGAGATCAGTTCCTGGGATAAAAAGGAAGTACTGTGTGAAAATCAATTTGCAATATGAACCGGGGGTAGCAGTTTCCAAATCTGATTCCAGGGTTTGAGAAGTTGAGCAGTGTCCAACAGGTACACACATGCCATTCGTAAGCAATTATGGTTACTTAAGAATAAAGTACAAATTTTTTTTTTCTTTCAGTTGTATGTATCATTTTCTTTCAAATAGCTACAAAATGGCTACAAACAAATGAATGAGTGACTATTAAGGGCCAAACATCTTTTTTTTTAAGATTTATTTATTTGTTTGAGAGAGAGAGCGTGCGCGCGCATGCTTGAGCGGGGAGGAGGGGCAGAGGGAGAGGGAGAGAGAATCTCTAGCAGACTCCTCACTGAGCGAGGAGCCCAACACAGGGCTCATGACCCTGAGATCATGACCTGACCTGAAATCAAGAGTTGGTTTCTCAACCAAATGAGCCACCCGGTCACCCCAGGCCAAAATTCTTTTTTTTCCCCAGGTTTATTTGGGATATAATTGACATATAACATTGTGTAAGTTTTAGGTGTAAAATGTGATTATTTGAGACACATATATATTACAAAATGATTACCACAATAAAGTTAGTTAACACAATCTTCGCCTCCCATAATTACCATTTGGTGGTTATTGTTGTTAATGGTGAGAATATTTAAGATCCATTCTCTTGGAAACTTTCAAGTGTTCAATACAGCATTTTAAACTATAGTCGTCATGCTGTGCATTAGATCCCCAGGACTCCTGCCACTTACACCTGGAAGTTTGTGCCTATTGACCAACATCTCCCCATTCCCCAAACTCTCTAGCCCTTGGCAACCACCAAATCTACCCTGTTTCTGTGAGTTTTGTTTTTTGAAATTCCAGATATAAATGAGATCATACAGTACATGTCTTTTTCTGTCTGGCTTATTCCACTTAATATAATGCCCTCAAACTTCATCCATGTTGTTGCAAATGGAAGGACTTCCATATTTTTTTAATGACTGAATAAGGAATTTAAGGTTTCCAGCCACATAAAATTCTGCCCATATATCCTCCATCTATCATTGCACTAATTTGTCTGGTGATTCAGCTGCCCAGTAGATCAGACCAAAGGTTTGTTTTTCAGAAATCTCAGTTCTGTAGCTAGCTGAGTTCAGGTTGCTTTTAGGACAATTGTAGAAGCTTTCTGGTCCCTTATGGACTTTGAATTGAGAATCTAAATGCATGACATCTATTTTTTTTTCTCCAAGATCTCTAGCAAGCTTACAATCAATGAACCTACCTTACTATGCCCCTCATTTTCACTAAAATGTATCCTTTAGGGTTTGCTTTGTATATGTACTTGTTGATAGGTGCGTATAGGTAATAACTTAGGCAACTGTTTTGTCACTGCATGACATAGACCCCCGGGACCCCTTTACTGCTGTAACAGGGTCTCTGACACCTTTTAGAACCAATTCCATATTCTCATGCTTAATGTTGTGTTGTCTAGAACCACCCTAGACATCAACAACTCTATTAATAGAAAATAGAAGTAGAATAGAATTATAAAATGCTGTAGTTAAGGAATTAGACCTTACAAAATCGTGTGAGCCACTGTGAAGTAAAGTTATAAAGTTATAAAGAGAACTAAAGAGAGAAAGAGCACACACACACGCTCGCAGGTCAAGAACCAGCTGTGAAAGCCACGAATGCATTGGAATTTGAGGGGAAGGCTAAAAGCAAGAACTGTCCCGATGCTGGAGTAGAGCCAGGAAGGGAGGCAGGTAAAGAAATCCGTGGACGGGTATTGGTTTTGGCTACTACTATCTCCCTCTAACTTGACAGCAGAGCTTCCGGTGATGAAACTGGGATTGCTGCTAGACAGGGTCGGTGGTCAAGGAGAACTGTGTGCAGAGCAGGAAAGGAAAAGGAAAACCTGCCTCTGAGGAGCACTACCTGTCTCTCACAGCTTCTCAGGACTTGGGAGTGCGATGCCTCGTATTTCACTGCCATCTCACAATCTAGCACAGATTCGCTTTTGGACAACTGCAAGCCAGATATAATGGGAATGAGATTCTAGGAAATTTAGTTCCCAGAATAGCCAACTTGACAACAGAACCATCAGCTCATGTACAGATGCATTCACTATCTGTCAATCTCTTACCTCCAGTTGGCATCTTCCATCATTTCCCTCTGGTACTATATTCAGATTTTTGAAAGAAGAACCAAGTCACTGTTATCTCTGGGTTTCTCTCACTCCCCTGACCAGGTGCAAAATATTGATCTTACAATTCATAGATCTCAGCATCAGTGGCTATTCTTCCCCCAAAAGTCCTTCCTGAGTTCTTCAGTCATGGCTAAGTGCTCCCCATTCATGGGCGCTCCAACCTCGTGACCTCACCCACTCCTAAGTGCCAAAGGCCCGTCCTCCTAATGCCACCACCCTCGGCGGGGGGAGGTAGAATTTCAACATATGAATTTTGGGTGGACACAACCATTCAGTTCATGACACCAGGTAATTTGTTATTCAAAGGGAATGTTGCACATGTCCTCTGCCTATGCACAAGGTCAAACCGAGTAACAGGTGTGAACGCTCTGTGCAAACCACTCACTGTGCACTGGAAAATGCTACAAATGCTAAGTTTTTGCTGAAATAGAGCTTTGCTTTCTGAAGCTGTTGTTGTATGGAATATTTGCCAGTTTCCCACGCCTGTACAATTTTTGATGTTACTTTTGGCTTATTATTTTTATCTTTTTGCTTTCATTGTCAAATTGTCAGCTATATTTGCTTTTTGCTCTCAGTCTTTCTATTTCTAGGGGCCCTTGTTGCAACTTGCTGAACTTAATCTTCTGTGGGTGGAAAACAAGATAGTCAAAAGGGGCACTGAGCAGATTTCTTAAATATAGATAATATGAGTTATGAAATATATTTTTGTTTGGGATTTGTAATATCTACTTGGATTATATAAAAAATCTTTTTTTAAAATCTATGTCTAGTTTCTCAACTGTTCTTTCAGTAGTTTAAGTCAAAAGGACTAGTTAATTTTGAATAAAGAAGAGATAATTATATATGGTGAAACCAATGTCTTATTAGTCACAAGATGTTCATGCAAATTTTTAGCATAAAAATACTTTTACCTATAGACTACATAAAAATAATAGTGACTCATATAAACTAGGACCAATACCTTGATTCTATCCTGAAAACAAAACAAAACAAAAAAACAATCTGAATGTTGCAGAAGGGGTATATTCTCTTCCACTGGTCATTGGTTGACAAACAAAAAAATGTAGATTATGAAGATGGAAGAAATGGTGACTCTGTGAAAACATGGCAGAAACCGAAAAAAAATAAAAAATAAAAAAGCTTGCCATATAGCACTGTATAAAAACATAGTAAACTTCCCAGAATACACAGTTTAAAAAGATTATTCCACTTCGGGATTTAGAAAAATTATCTTTCCTTTACGGATTTCCATAAGGACTGAAGATGTATAATTATCAAATACATGATTTTTTTGGTTACAAGTAATTTTATGTTTGTGGGGAGAGGAATTAAATGCATGAGATTTTAAGATAGGTACACAGGTTAGTATTCACCATTGTTAGTTCAATGTGTAGAGAAAGCATTAAATAAATATCTGTTGGATGCATGAATGAGTTTTAATGACAAATTAATTATTGTGATCAAATTTGAAGTTTGTATAAGTAACATAAGCTGGATATATATCTTTTGTTTTCAGAATTAATTATATCATCATGATGAACAAAAGACAAGCTCACCTAAGATAATAAATTCACACACAGCTGCCATGTGCTGTAAAATTTCTTTCCAACAGTCTTTACTATGTTCCGCTAATTTGGATTTTGTATGTTAGTATGTGTAGTTGTAGGTGTTTATGGGTTTTTCAGGTTAAAAAAAAAAAACAACTCTGTTTATAATATGCTTTCCTTCCTGGAACATAAAAATTTGATAAATAACTTCAAAAAAAAAGAAAATGAGAACTCACATTTTCATTTCTGCTACTGCAGTTTTATGCCCACCTTTAATTTGGGGAATCCAATTGCATACTGGGAGAATTGTACGATAATTTACTAAATGCGGCCATAATTTTTCTTTATTTTTGAAAATACAGTTGGCTTGCGGAACGCACAATTAGTTTACTGCCATTGCCTATGCGGTTAATTGCAAATATCAAGTGTTACCGGGCAGACTTCGGTAAACGTATTGCGGATGCCTGCCCATGCCAATGGTTGGCTGACGATGACCCAGACAATGTGTTTGAAGGGACAGGCCTGGCTCTGGATGAGTATTATTAAAATTGTATTTGAAAATAGAATGCGAGGAAGGTATTGGCCAAAAAAGATATCTTGCAGTGAAGGTATTTAAAAACAGATTTGCAAAGAGCCGTGTTTCTAGGTTGTTAGCCATGGAGGATGGATTGGCACAAGCGTCAAGCAAAACAGACGTAAGTGATCTTCCCTTAATGAGGTGTCCCCCCCGTGCATCTCCGGAGTGTCGGACAGCAGCCAATGGGACATTCTGACATTTGGACAAGCAGCTGGAAGGGAGGCTCCTACTCGCTCTCGGCCCCTTGTCTCCCGCGTGTGGAGGCCAGAGAGACCGTCGCCGCGGAAGGTGACCTCTCCAGCAGGCGCCAGCCCAGACCCGCGTCGGCACCGAAAGCCTCCCGCTCAGGTCTGGCTGTTCGGTTGCAACCGCTCCCCGGAGTTTTTCCTTGGGGTGGGCAGAGAAGAGGCGAGGGCCCACTGCCGAAGACAGGGCTGCTGCGGATGAAGAGAACCTTGCCCTCGTGCGTGTGAACGCGGGCGCAGGGTTCGCGGGAGCGCAGGCCTGCGGTTCGGCGACGTCGGGCCGAGCACGAAGGCACTGCTCAGACATCAGCAGCGCGGCTGCCTGCGGGCTTGAGCCCGCAGGTGCAAGCAGACGAACTGCGGGACCTGCCGCTCGGTTCCCGCGGGGGACGGATTCCTCCGCGGGTGCGCCTGACCCGCGGGAGGCGCGGGAAGGGACGGCGTGGCTCCGCCAGGGCGCGAATCTGCGCGCTCGCCTCGGGGCCGCGTCCTTGGCGCCGAGCGCGAGTGCGTGGCCTCCGTGAGTGGCCTCCCATCCCCGGCCCATCGGTCTCCTTAGCCACCCAGGGCTCACACCCGCCACTCAGCGTCCTTTCCTGTTCTCCCCCTTCCCATTTTTGTCACTGCCTTCTCCGGCCCCGTTTCCTCCAGACGTCTCCTGATTTGATCATTCCCCCTGTGTGCAACCAGTATCCTGCCAGCCCAAGGGCACTGCCCGACTTAGAAGCCCAGGCCCAGCCATTCCTGCGTCCTCTCTGCACGCCCAGGGGCCCTTGGCCTCCTCCCCACCTGCCTGGGTTCCTCCGCCCTGCACCAACCGTGTTAAGGTCCATTTCGTACCCTTAGGGCTCTGAGACCCCTGACCAGGCCGTCCTCTGCAGCCTGCGAGCCCCCGCTGGGGCTGGGCCATCCCCCCTGGGGGCACACGCTTCTCCTGCTGTCCGGCTTCGACACCTGCCCTGGCCCACTGCTCCTCCACCCGGGGAGAGCCTGCCCTGCTCGGCAAGACTTAATGGCTTTTGCACAGAACTGGCCAGGAGGGGGAGGGAAAGAAAGGAAGGGGAGGGGAGAGAAGATTTGGAAGGAGGACAGGGACCCTGTGGATTTTTTTTAATTTTAATTTTTTTTTTTAAGATTTTATTTATTTATTTGGCAGAGAGAGAGCACAAGCAAGGGGACGGGCAGAGGGAGAAGGAGAAGCAGACTCCCCGCCCAGCGCGGACCCTGAGACCATGATCCCAGAGGAAGGCAGATGCCTAAGGGACTGAGCCACCCAGGCACCTCCCTTCGGATGTTTTGTAGATGCTCTGTCGGGGGTAGGAAGTTCTCCTCTCCCACCCCTTCCATTTCCAAGATGAGTGGACGTGTGCCTGCGTGTTTCACACTCATGCATTTTAAGTTTTATTAAAAGCTTCCTCTCTATTTTTGAACTGTTCTCAAAAGGGTTTAGTATTTTTCATACGATTAATGGGATACAGGCTTCTTTGTTAGGTTCATTCAATTAAATGTTTACCTACATTTCTATTTGTCTTTTTAACAATTGATGTCTTGCAGTGTTTACCTGGTCTGGCATTCGCTCTCCGTCAGCTGGATGTGTTCCAAATCCCTTGTCCTGTTCTGCCCTTGGTAATGTGTTTATTTGCTTCACTAGTATTTTGGTTTTCCCAAGTTAAAGTAGGTTTTCACTCTGGGAGGGTGAGGGATATAACTGGGTCATATTAAATATCGTTGGATGTGATTGCTGACATTCTGTTTAGACTTTCCCATCCACATCATGGCTGAGATTTGCCTGTTTTCCCTTCATCACCGTATCCTGGTCTGTCAGCTTATGAACAGGGCCATGACAGCCCTCTGAAATGGGCTGGGGAGTGTGCCTTCATTCTCCAGCCTCTGAGAACTTTTAAAAAATTTTTACACTGGTTATTGAATCGTTGGCAGAAATTGTGGTTGAAACCTTTTGGCTTGGCACATGAAGTGCCAGGTTATCATAGATTAAAATGTAGATATTAATGGCCAAAATAAAAAGTCTTTAAAATATGAAAGAATATGACGAACTCAATGGAGAGAAAGAGGTTTTTGGGTTTGTTTTTTTTTTGAGTGTTTTAAAGGGATAAAAAATTCCTTAAGCATAGGCTAAAAGACAATGAAATTTACTTCATTAAATTAAAGATTTCTTTTTTTTTTTTTTAAGATTTTATTTATTTGACAGAGAGAGACACAGCGAGAGAGGGAACACAAGCAGGGGGTGTGGGAGAGGGAGAAGCAGGCTTCCCGCCGAGCAGGGAGCCCGACGTGGGGCTCGATCCCAGGACCCTGGGATCATGACCTGAGCCGAAGGCAGACGCTTAACTGCTGAGCCACCCAGGCGCCCAAATTAAAGACTTCTTTTTTTAAAAAAGACATCATTATGGAAATTAAAGTTAAAAGCATAAGATACCATGACTCAGAATATGTTTAATCTGACAATACCAAGTACTGTAGTAATGAGGAGCAGCAGGAACTCTCATACTTTGCTGGTGAAAATAAATTTTGTTGCCCACACTGTGGACAGTCTTTGGCATTATCTAGTAAAAGGTGAATATGTGTGGACCGATGACCAGCGATTCTCTTCCTCGGTATACACCCTAGAGAAGTTCTTGCTCATGTGCCTCAGGATACATATCAACAATGTTCATAGCTGCATTTTTTTTCCAAAGATTTATTTATTCATTTGAGAGAGCGAGAATGAGGGAGAGTACATGAGAGGGGGGAGGGTCAGAGGGAGAAGCAGGCTCCTCGCCGAGGAGGGAGCCCGATGCGGGACTTGATCCCGGGACTCCAGGATCACGATCTGAGCCGAAGGCAGTTGCTTAACCAACTGAGCCACCCAGGCGCCCCATAGCTGCATTTTTAAAAATAGTCTGAACCCAGAAAAAACTCAAATGTCTACCCATTATAGCATGAATACATACACTGTAATATATTTATTGCAAATAATACAACACACAATGGAAATGAAAGCAATTATAATTATTGCAATGACATGAATGTCCCTCAAAGTGTATCACTGAGAGAAAAGGCAAGGCCCCTGAGCCTGTGAACCAGCCATGGGATCGTGTTACACTGAAGGTCAGACCATGTGATCTTCCTTTCAGGTACTCTGTCTCATCAAGATGTTTGCAGTGGTCCACAGGCCACACCTAATCCAGCCGTAGGGACATTTCTGACTTTACTTTCCACTACTTCCCACCCCCTTGTTTTCTTCACTCTGGTCCCACTGGCTCCTGGCTGAGTGTGGGACACACTTGGGTCTTGGTGTGGCTTTCCCTCTGTTTCAAACCCTCTTCCCCTGATGGTCAAGGCCTGACTCCAACACATCCTCAGACCTTGTCTAGAACATTGCTCTTCCAGCGAGTCTTCCCCTGGCCACCACATACTTTCTTTCCTTGGTTTATTTTTGCTACAAAACTTCCATCACTATTTAATAAATCATTCATTCTTTTTATTTGTTCATCTTATTTATTGTCTGTCTACTCCCCCTAGACTATAGCCAACATGATGACTGGCTCTCATTTTTTTTTTTTCTTTTAACAGTTTTATCCTAGTTCTTGGACCAGTGCCTAGAGTGAATTTAGTATTAAATAAATAGTGGTTGATTGAGTGGTTGAGTGGATGGGAAGAATCACACTCCAATTCCAGGAAAGTGATCACTACTGGGGGTGGGGGATAATGATGGGATGAGAAGTTGGCAGCTTACATATGTCTATTCCAATTCTATTCTTTAAAAAATGAATAATCTGATGCATACAATACAAATGTTAACAGTACTTTAATCTCAGCTGTGCGTATATGGATTTCTTTTAATTTTTTCTTTACTTTTCTGCATGTTTGAAATATTTTATAATTTTTTTTAATGTAGAGAGAAAAGTAAACATGCTTTGGAAGCATGGCATACTATATTGCTCTTAGAGGATATAGTATGAATTTTTCTTAACTTTTTATTGTTATGTTAATCACCATACATTACATCATTAGTTTTTTATGTAGTGTTCCATGAGTCATTGTTTGTGCATAACACCCAGTGCTCCATGCAGAACGTGCCCTCTTTAATACCCATCACCAGGCTAACCCATCCTCTCACCCCCTCCCCTCTAGAACCCTCAGTTTGTTTTTCAGAGTCCATTGTCTCTCATGGTTCGTCTCCCCCTCCGATTTCCCCCCCTTCATTCTTCCCCTCCTGCTATCTTCTTCTTCTTTTTTTTTTCTTAACATATATTGCATTATTTATTTCAGAGGTACAGGTCTGTGATTCAACAGTCTTGCACAATTCACAGCACTCACCATAGCACATACCCTCCCCAGTGTCTATCACCCAGCCACCCCATCCCTCCCACCCCCCTCCACTCCATCAACCCTCAGTTTGTTTCCTGAGATTAAGAATTCCTCATATCAGTGAGGTCATATGATACATGTTTTCCTCTGATTGACTTATTTCACTCAGCATAACACCCTCCAGTTCCATCCACGTCATTGCAAATGGCAAGATCTCATTCCTTTTGATGGCTGCATAATATTCCATTATATATATATATATATCTTCTTTATCCATTCATCTGTCGATGGACATCTTGGCTCTTTCCACAGTTTGGCTATTGTGGACATTGCTGCTATAAACATCAGGGTGCATGTACCCCTTCGGGTCTCTACATTTGTATCTTTGGGGTAAATACCCAGTAGTGCAATTGCTGGATCGTCTGGTAGCTCTATTTTCAACTTTCTGAGGAACCTCCATACTGTTTTCCAGAGTGATTGCACCAGTTTGCATTCCCACCAACAGTGTAGGAGGGTTCCCCTTTCTCTGCATCCCCACCAACATCTATCATTTCCTGACTTGTTAATTTTAGCCATTCTGACGGGTGTGAGGTGGTATCTCATTGAGGTTTTGATTTGAATTTCCCTGATGCCAAGCGATGTTGAGCACTTTTTCATCTGTCTGTTGGCCATTTGGATGTCTTCTTTGGAAAAATGTCTGTTCATGTCTTCTGCCCATTTCTTGATTGGATCATTTGTTCTTTGGGTGTTGAGTTTGATAAGTTCTTTATAGATTTTGGATACTAGCCCTTTATCTGATATGTCATTTGCAAATATCTTCTCCCATTCTGTCGGTTGTCTTTTGGTTTTGTTGACTGTTTCTTTTGCTGTGCAAAAGCTTTTTATCTTGAATGAAGTCCCAATAGTTCATTTTTGCCCTTGCTTCCCTTGCCTTTGGCGATGTTTCTAGGAAGAAGTTGCGGCTGAGGTCGAAGAGGTTGATGCCTGTGTTCTCCTTTAGGATTTTGATGGACTCCTGTCTCATGTTGAGGTCTTTCAACTATTTTGAGCCTATTTTTGTGTGTGGTGTAAGGAAATGGTTCAGTTTCATTCTTCTGCATGTGGCTGTCCAATTCTCCCACCACCATTTGTTGAAGAGACTGTCTTTTTTCCATTGGACATTCTTCCCTGCTTTGTCAAAGATGAGTTGACCATAGAGTTGAGGGTCCATTTCTGGGCTCTCTATTCTGTTCCATTGATCTATGTGTCTGTTTTTGTGCCAATACCATACTGTCTTGATGATGACAGCTTTGTAATAGAGCTGGAAGTCCGGAATTGTGATGCCGCTAGCTTTGCTTTTCTTTTTCAACATTCCTCTGGCTATTTGGGGTCTTTTCTGGTTCCATACAAATTTTAGGATTATTTGTTCCATTTCTTTGAAAAAAGTGGATAGTATTTTGATGGGGATTGCATTGAATGTGTAGATTTCTCTAGGTAGTATTGACATCTTCACGATATTTGTTCTTCCAATCCATGAGCATGGAACATTTTTCCATTTCTTTTTATCTTCCTCAATTTCTTTCATGAGTATTTTATAGTTTTCTGAGTACAGATCCTTTGCCTCTTTGGTTAGATTTATTCCTAGGTATCTTATGGTTTTGGGTGCAATTGTAAATGGGATCGACTCCTTAATTTCTCTTTCCTCTGCCTTGTTGTTGGTGTATAGGAATGCCACTGACTTCTGTGCATTGATTTTATTTATTTTTTATTTTTTTTCAGCAGCAATTTTTTTTTATTCTTATGTTAATCCCCATACATTACTTCATTAGTTTTAGATGAAGTGTTCCATGATTCATTGTTTGTGCACAACACCCAGTGCTCCATGCAGATTGTGCCCTCCTCAATACCCACCACCAGGCTAACCCATCCTCCCACCCCCCTCCCCTCTAGAACCCTCAGTTTGTTTCTCAGAGTCCATCGTCTCTCATGGCTCGTCTACCCCTCTGATTCCCCCCGCTTCATTCTTCCCCTCCCGCTACCTTCTTCTTCTTCTTCTTTTTTTTTTTCTTAACATATATTGCATTATTTGTTTCAGAGGTACAGATCTGAGATTCAACAGTCTTGCACAATTTGTGCATTGATTTTATATCCTGCCACTTGACTGAATTCCTGTATGAGTTCTAGCAGTTTTGGGGTGGAGTCCTTGGGGTTTTCCACATAAGGTATCATATCATCTGCAAACAGTGAGAGTTTGACTTCTTCTTTGCCGATTTGGATGCCTTTTATTTCTTTTTGTTGTCTGATTGCTGTGGCTAGGACTTCTAATACTATGTTGAATAGCAGTGGTGATAGTGGACATCCCTACCGCGTTCCTGACCTTACGGGGAAAGCTCTCAGTTTTTCCCCATTGAGAATGATATTCTCTGTAGGTTTTTCATAGATGGCTTTTATGATATTGAGGTATGTACCCTCGATCCCTATACTCTGAGGAGTTTTGATCAAGAAAGGATGCTGTACTTTGTCAAATGCTTTTTCTGCATCTATTGAGAGGATCATATGATTCTTGTTCTTTCTTTTGTTAATGTATTGTATGACATTGATTGATTTGCAGATGTTGAACCAACCTTGCAGCCCAGGGATAAATCCCACTTGGTCATGGTGAATAATCCTCTTAATGTACTGTTGGATTCTATTGAGTAGTATTTTGGTAAGAATTTTTGTATCCATGTTCATCAAGGTTATTGGTCTGTAATTCTCCTTTTTGATGGGGTCTTTGACTGGTTTGGGGATCAAGGTAATGGTGGTCTCATAAAACGAGTTTGGAAGTTTTCCTTCCATTTCTATTTTTTGGAACAGTTTCAGAAGAATAGGTATTAATTCTTCTTGAAATTCCCCTTGAAACTCCCAGAATTCCCCTGGGAAGCCATCTGGCCCTGGGCTTTTGTTTGTTGGGAGATTTTTGATGACTGCTTCAATTTCCTTAGTGGTTATAGGTCTGTTCAGGTTTTATATTTCTTCCTGGTTCAGTTTTGATAGTTGATACATCTCTAGGAATGCATCCATTCCTTCCAGGTTATCTAATTTGCTGGCATAGAGTTGCTCATAATATGTTCTTATAATTGTTTGTATTTCTTTGGTGTTGGTTGTGATCTCTCCTCTTTCATTCATGATTTTGTTGATTTGGGTCCTTTCTCTCTCTCTCTTTTTTTTTTTTTTTTGATAAATCTGGCCAGGGGTTTATCAATCTTGTTAATTCTTTCAAAGAACCAGCTCCTAGTTTTGTTGATCTGTTCTACTGTTCTTTTGGTTTCTATTTCACTGATTTCTGCTCTGATCTTTATTATTTTTCTTCTCCTGTTGGCTTTAGGCTTTATTTGCTGTTTTTATAGTATGAATTTTTAAAAATTGATACTTCCTAAATATATTTGTTCATGGAACACATGTTTTTCAAGGGAATAGCCATTAATATCATTTTCTGGAAACACACTTTGGGAAATCAAGTTGCATGAGCAGACACTGTTCACATAGATCATGTTAACTTGTACTCACTCCTGTGCTCTTATACCAGAGTTCATTTCTTCATGTATATTTGGAGGTCTGTTTGAGATGTTCAGGAAAAAGACCTACAAACCAACAAGCAGCTGCTACAATGTGATGAGAACCACGTCTGTAAATGCGCCAGTGTTAACATATTCATGACCACCTTCTCAGTCCTGTAGAACCAACCACAGCTCTGCAGCCAGGATGGTAGTTTAAGATGGTCAGATACAGAGGTCTCAAAGAATGAAATTGTGTGTAGTAGAGCTAAAGAACCCCAGAATATTTGACTGTGGAGCTTTGGTCCTAGAACATTGTGGCAAACTCTTAGACTGCACCCTTGCTGAGACTGCACCTTTGTTGAGTGGACAAGTTGATCTTGACCCTGTGGTCTGTCTTACCAAGCCTCAGAAATCTGTTACTGTAGGAGTATATTTGGACAAGATCTCATGACTCCACACATACATTGGTGCTGATATAAAGCTCCCCATGAGAATATGATTTCAGAGCCTGGTGATCAGGCTTTGACATTCCCTCAGTGACAGTGAAAGATATGCACAGATTGTGTTTTTATAATTTACTTTGACTCCCTGAGAGTTCATAGCCAATTCATATTAAAGAAAGTATCTGGAATCTTGTAGCAGGCTGGAATAAGTTGAGGTGAACCTGGCCAGGATGATAAGGGAGTAAGAAAGCAAGTCCTCGGAAGGAGAAAAATGGCCAGAAGTTGAGCTAGAGGAGCAAATAACTTGGCCCTACATTTTCAAATATTTGAGAATTGTATAGAATTGTTCTCTTTGATCCCAGAAGGTAAAACTAGTATGAATGAGTCAATAACTTGAGGGAAGCAGATCTCAATACAGGAGAGACCATTCAGATCATTAACACTGTCCAAACATGGACGGAAATGTCCAGTGAGTGTCTCACTGAGCTTGGCAGAGATGGTGAGATCTTGAAGTTTCTCAACTCGATGATTCTGTAAGTCCAGGAATGTTGTTCCCCTTATATTGATGGCCATCTGCTCTCTACCCTGACACTGTGAGCTCACTTCCCATAGAGGACCAGCACTCGTTCCTCATTTGCTTTATCTCTAAAGACTCTGACATCTATTTGCAAAAATTCCTAGGGTCACAGCATTCAATCAGGGGTATTTGCCCAAATGAAAATAAGTGTGCATGCTTTGTACATGGTTTGTTAAAGGCCCTGATGTGTGCCATAAATTTTTAAGAGTCATCTGGTGCTCTGGGCAGACGCCACTGCTGGTCAGCCTGGCCTGCTGCCATCCTACATCCTTCCGAAGGCTTCACACTGTCATGGGCAATTTTGTTTTAATTGTTACTCTCTCATTTAACAGAGCATGATAAATTGGTTCTGTCTATTGTGCATTTCTCAAATAGCCACTTCCTGGTTCACTATCATGATTATATGACATGTGGAAGGAATAAGGAAGGCTGAATTAATGGGACTACATAGGAGCCAGAGAGCCTTCTGGAAAACTACAGAGATCTGCATTCTGACGGCCGCCACAGCTAAATGTCACAGCTAACCAGATATCCCTGAGCTGGAACCAGCACCAAGGAGACCTTCTTGACACCCACACCCACACAAATGTATGCATTAAGAAAAGACTACAGGCTGGAGTTTAGTAGAAAAAGTAATGAAAAAAATGATAACATCATTTAATTGTCTCCTTTGGGAAGAACCTGCAACCCTTTGTAATAGGAATAATGTATAGTGTGAAAATCCAATTAACAATTTTATAAATTAATTACAGGTGTTTTTTGGTTTTCGTTTTTTTTTTTTTTTTTTTTTTTTTTTTTCCCAAAAGAACTACCAAATATTGAATGAACTTTTTGTCAGGGCACAATGGTGAAATTTGATGGTTAGCAAATTAGTTTTTTCAGTGTGCTCAGAATATGCTCAATTATAGGACATAATTTTGTGTTTGTTATTTATTGAGAGCAAGAAGTAACAGTACTTGGTTATTCCAAGTCTGTGATTATAATTCGTCGGAGTGCACTGAGGTGACTTCACCATGATTCAACAGCAACAGAAGACTAAGGCGACATGAAGGCAGATAATCAGCTAACACCGGGAACCATTTTTCTGGGCCCAGAGTGTTATGTGCATGCACTGCACGTGACTAACAATAATAGTGACCAAAACTGGCACAGACATATTACTTTGGAGCTTGAAACATGTTTCTTACCCACTTGTCTCCTTTGATCATCCTGATTACACCGAGAGGTAGACGATTCCTGTTTTCCAGCTGACCAACTCGAGACCCAGAGACGTTAGGCCACTCACTCAAGGAAGTGCATAAAAAGTGGGCCAGGCTAGAATCCTGGCCTCAAAGATTGGTTTCCTTTCCGGTTTCTCTGTTCATCAACAACCTGACCCCTCCTGCCATCCTCACGCCCAGTTAATGGCATGTTCCAGTGACAGAGGTGCTGTTGACCAGAACGTGTGGTGTTATTTCACATGTGTGTGCTTCTCCAGCTGTTCTCATTGTTGGAATTCTTCTCCCAGTGAGCAGTTAAGCTCCCATTGATCCTATAAAATTCTCCATAGTATCATCTCCTTGATATCACACTTTCTGATCCCTTTTCATAGTTTTTTTTTTAAAGCTGTTCTTGTGGAAATGTTCAAGCACGTGCTAAGTCGGGCTTCATCCTACTTCAACCCTTGTCAGTCTTGGTCTTGTTTGACTCCTCTACCCCTTCCTCCACTTACCTGCTGCTCTTATGGTGTTTGCTAGAATATTTTAAGACAAACATCAGACATCTGTGAATCAGCACACATCCCCCCAAAATCCATGCTTTTGATGGGCACCGGATGTCACCTACTTCCAAGCAGGTTATCAGCTCAGAGAGTGTTTACAGTTGGTTTGTTCAAATGAGGACATAAGCAGGATTCTCATACCACAGTTGGTCAGCTTGAAGCTCCTTCCATCTGGACAAGGGTCTCCATCTGCCCCACACATTCCCCTAAGCTGTGCATTTCTTGAAGAAATTGCAGAATTCCCCAGTCTGGATTTGGCTCATCACATCTTGTGTTATTTAGCATTTTCCTCTATTCTGCTTTCTATTAATATTTCTAGTAGATCTAGAGGCTTAATTAGATTTGGGTTCTTTTTTGGGTCACCTGGGTGGCTCAGTCATTAAGTGTCTGCCTTGGGCTTAGGTCATGGTCCCAGGGTCTTGGGATCGAGCCCCACATTGGGCTCCCTGCTCAGCGGGAAGCCTGCTTCTCCCTCTCCCACTCCTCCTGCTTGTGTTCCCTCTCTTGCTGTGTCTCTCTCTCTGTCAAATAAATAAATAAAATCTTAAAAAAAAAAAAGATTTGGGTTCTCTTCCTTCCTTCCTTCCTTCCTTCCTTCCTTCCTTCCTTCCTTCCTT